>NW_027076851.1:600000-1085000 GCF_027942845.1 Colletotrichum fioriniae
CTCGGCGTAAGCCGGTCTAGCCTGGACGATCGCGATATCCACTCCTTCAATATTATCATGGGTGTATGCTTACAAGGGGTACGAAAACGGATTGGAAATATTGATTTTTCTGCTTGCTTTAGAGAAACTTCTAAAGTGATGCCTAAACTCTGTATTCGTCTTCTTCAGTTGGAAGGCCTCCCCGCTTCTGATCTCGAGTTGTCCTTGACAAGTTAACACCGATAAAATGCCTTCTCTATTGTATCAGTCCGCAGTTGCGTTACCTTGGACACCTCTTGCACTGTTCCTTGGTCTCATAGCTGTGGTGTACTTGTTCACCACAACCTTGATATCATGGGCTCGTTTATCGCATATCCCTGGCCCTTTCCTGTCTTCACTATCTTATTGGTCCATGTTTCGGATCCGCACTAGAGGCTCTCGTGGGTACCTCGAGTACGTGAAGCTGTCGACGAAACATGGCGAGCTTGTGCGCATAGGCCCCAACGACCTTGTCACGTCTGATGTACAACTCATCAGGCGCATGTCGGCGGCCAAGTCAACTTACGGGCGGAGCAGCTGGTATAAAGCCACCCGGTTGGATCCGTATCACGACATGATGGGCAGCGTACTCGATAAGTCTGTTCATCATGCCTTGAGAACAAAGCTGCAACCGGGGTACCTGGGCAAGGACATTCCCGGGTTAGAAGCCAGCATCGATTCCGGAATAGCAGACTTGGTGAGCTTGATTCGAAGAAGTTACGCCGCCGAAAGTTTTATCAGTGGCCCAGTAAATGCAGAAAATCCAAAGCTCCCGGAGCAGAAGCCTGTAGACTTTGGTCGACTCGCACATTATTACGCCATGGATGCTCGCTCGAGGATGTCGTTCGGACAACCCCTTGGGCTTCTTGGAAAAGACTCAGACGTCTTCGGGCTGGTTGCTATGTCGAACTTGGCCATAGACATCTTGCAATTCTTCACTGATATCCCACCTCTCCAACGAATTTTCACATCAGATCTTGCTCTACGACTGATTGGCCCGAAAACGACAGACAAAAATGGCTTTGGAAAAATCATGGGGTAAGTCTCTTTACAATCGATATGCATGTTTATTGTGTCGCCTCTGTATCTGTAAGTTAGAAAAACGAAACTAAAGTTGATAGACTTGCTAAAGAGCACGTTGCGGCTCGATTTGGTCCTGACGGAAAAGATGAGCCTGACTTACTCGTAAGTTACCAACCGTCATAAGACAACCTAAAGAGACTTTGGTCGTCCGCTAACGCCAACTCAACAGGGGTCATTCATACGTCGCGGCCTAGATCAGCGCTCAGCACAATCCGAAATCATGTTCCCGATGGTTGCTGGTTCTGACACAGCAGCGAAGGCCATAAAATGGACAATGCATTATGTTCTCTCTGACCTCTCTGTGTATGGGTCTCTTGTAAAAGAGATTGAGGACGCGGTATTAGAAGAAAGGATATCAGACCCTATCACATATCAAGAAGCTCAAGAACTGCCATACCTTCAAGTAAGTTAGAGCAAGGAGTGCTGCTCTGTTCGATACAAATTGAAATCGTCTACTGATCAGCTTGAAAACAACAGGCAATCATATACGAGTCCCTCCGTGTGAAGCCACCATTTCCCGGCCTCGTGATGAAACAGGTCGGGCCCGAGGGTGATATCTACAATGGCATCAAGCTGCCTGCAGGCACCAGAATTGGGCACGATGTGACGTCGGCAACCCACGATAAGAGACTCTTCGGCCAAGATGCTAAGGTATTCCGACCTGAGCGATGGCTCGAAGCCGATGCTGAGACGGTCAAATCGTGGAAGAAACAGACTGAGCTCGTGTTCGGCGCTGGCCGATGGCGGTGCACAGGCAAGTCTGTTGCGTTCTTGGAATTAAACAAGATCTTTGTCCAGGTGAGCTGTTCAACCAGAATTCATTGCAAGATTGGGTATCTGTGCTAAGTCTATGAATCAGCTCATTCGAAACTTTGAGTTTCAACCTACAGATACCGAAATGTTTGTGAGAATCTCCAATCGTGAGAAAGTGTAATAGGGAAAGCTGGCAGGTCTCAAGATTGATGTTTAGGACTAGTTCTCGAGCTAGACTTATGACACATGACCGTAAGGGTTGCGTCATGCCTGTCTCTAGAAGTCGAAAGACACAACGACGCTCATTGTTGGAGGCGATACCGTCCTAGCACCTATTAGATCCCCAAACTGAGTTAAATGTTTTTGATGTAGGTGTATTCCGAGCAAGACTCAAGCATCTCTAATCAATGAACACTAACAGAAGTGCCAATCTACCTTGATGGCTATTTCGACTACAGCCATTAGTCATGGCTATTCAGGCAGTCTCGAAGGGTGTCAATGTCATTATGTTATTAACGCCCCCGAAAATGGGCAAACTCGGTGGTCCGTCCACTTCGGCCGAGATCGGGCACGTTGGGTCAAATTTGCGCAATTGAATAATAGAAATGCGTCTTCTGCGCCCTGTACTCCCTCCGAGTTGACAGTATCCCCGCTGTTTATGTTCAGTCCACAGGTGAATAAGTGAAGGGTGCGATCCGCTTGCTTGGTGGTTTCGAGGCCGTAAGTCATCAACCACCAAACGAAAAGCTTCCGATGTCTACCACAACCACGGTGGAGCTGGTCAACGCACCGGCAACACCACTGCCACAACTTTCAGCCTCCACGTCAGTAACATCGCAGTCGCTGAACCAGACTACTATTGTTCCTGCAATTGGTCAGAATGGCGACCTTTCGAAGGGTAAAACTATGGTCGTTATCTCATCAGTGACCTGTATTACTGGCATTAGCTCCCCTTCTGGCCGGCATAGTTACTGTTTGCATTCCAGCCATGGCTCGAGATGTCCGCCTTGATGGCAATCTTCTCTTATGGTAGGAACAAGTGCCCAAAGACCCATGTTGCTGTACATCTATTCTAATAGTAACAAGGCCTGCCTCTGTGTACGCCTTGACCTGCGGATGCACGCTGCTACTGTCAGGCGCCATGGCCGACCTCTACGGTGCTCGAACACTCTACCTTATGGGATGTTTCTTGCAGTCAGTCTTCACCCTTGCATGCGGACTGGCGAATACGGGGATCCAGCTCATCATGTTCCGTGCCTTTGCCGGAATTGCCATCTCCATGTGTCTCCCATCCGCCGTTAGTATCATAACGCACGCATTCCCCACAGGTAAGAGAAGAAACATCGCCTTTGCATCAATGGGCGGAGGCCAACCTATTGGGTTCTCTGTTGGCCTCAGTGTTGGTGGTGTGTTCACAGATACCATTGGCTGGAGGTGGGGATTCCACATCGCCGCAATCATCAACACGATCATCTTCCTTGTTGCGCTGAAGTGGTTGCCTGGCATCGGCAAGAGGGATCCGGTCACTTGGCACCGGTTCAGGACCGAGGTAGACTGGGTGGGAGCATTTCTGGCCAGCGCTTTCCTCTCAATGGTCTCTTATGTGCTTGCGTGAGTATAAGATGCGCCCTCAACTTGAAGAGCGAGATTAACTGACAGGGCGTTGATAGTGCGATCACCGATAGCACTCGGGATATCAAGGAACCAGAGAACATCGCCCTGCTCGCCATCTCTGCTGTGCTCATCGGCGGGTTCGCTACCTGGGTCGAAAGACAAGAGCGCCTGGGCAAACCAGCCATTATTCCAAACTCACTCTGGAAGAACCGCAGCTTCACCTGCATCTGCATCAGTGTCTTCATGGTCTGGGGCGCATTCAACGCGACCGAGCAGCTCAGCTCCTTTTACTTCCAGTATGTCCAGCGGCTCACCGCAATCGACACATCGGTGCGCTTCCTGCCGGCCCCCGTCGGCGGAGTTCTGGCCAACATCGTCGCCGGTCTCGTGGTCCACCGCGTCCGGGCAGACCTAGCGATTCTCATCGCCGTCGCCCTGGCGTGCTTGTCGCCGCTATTGATGGCGATCGCCGACCCCGCGTGGTCCTATTGGATCTGCGTCTTCTGGGCAATGTTTATGAACGCTATTGGCGCTGACACGTTATTCACAATCTCTGATCTGCTGATCACATCGCTGTTTCCGGCGAAGAAGCAGGCTGTGGCCGGAGGTGTATATAACGCCATTGCCCAAATCGGTAAAAGCGTAGGGCTGGCTTCATCGGGCGCCATTGCGAGTGCCGTGACCGCCCGGTCGACCCTCGCCGACAAGGAGAGCCCTATGGCGTTGTTGGAGGGTTACCGGGCGTCGTTTTGGTACTGCTTCGCGCTTTACGGCGCAACCTTGTTTGTGACGGTTTGGGGACTCAAAAAGATCGGCAAAGTGGGTGTCAAAAAGGAGTAAATAGGAAACCGAGAAAAGAGAGTTGGGGGAACCACCGGGGCAACGGGGGAAACGGGTCGATGAGTAACCCTCCCCGTTCCTCCACAGCCAGAAGCTTCTCGCGTTGCGAGATGACCAACAGAGTTTCGAGTGACGCAGCGGAAACTCTACTTGGCAGCGGACTTCTTATGCCAAGAGATGCCATCTCAATGCTTACCGAAGTGTGAAGAGAAAACCACGTCAACGCCGCTGAGAAAGGGATTCTGGACTTCCGCTCTAGTCGAAGCTTATGCTGCGGGGAGATTCCTAGGAATTTCTCGGTCGTTCGGGAGGGACGATCAGCGTCGTCGCGCAGCGCACTACGAGTTGACCTGCAATGCAAGGCCTGACTCAGCGGTCTGATATTTCAGCCGATTGCAGGACCCCGGGACCCGAGAATGTGGAAAAGGATCAAAAAGGGGTGAATCACATCAGTTGAGAATTATGTATGTTTCGCCCACCTCACGTGGAAACACTTAACGATGCTAAATAATAATGCACATTCGCTAGTCGGAATGCGTAGTTCCATCTGAAATTGAATCTCACATCGATGGGTCTAACATTTAAGTCTCATGCGCCAAACTTCGGTGGCTGCGAAGTGACGTCTACTCGGGGGCGACGGACTCGCAGTTTTGTTTAGCTCGCTGAAGAATCTGGCTCGACTTGTCAATTGCTCAACAACAACTGCGCTGGGTTATGGAAACCTAAACTCCGCATCACCGCGACAGAAACGATAAGCATCTCCTGGAACTAAGGGGGAAATTTCATGTCTTTATCAATCAACAATCCACAATCTACAAACTCCGGCACAAAATACCCACTGGCTGACACTCATCGGTACCTCGGGGACGGGAGTTCCGTTGGTGGAATGGGTATCCGTACTGCGTTACTGCGTAAGCTTCATTTCGGTGGGCTGTGAACAGTCGCAGCCCTGCCCAGCGTAAATCTCCCGTATGTCTGCCGGTGGCCCCATCCCGATGTGACGCCAGATTTACGAGCAACGCAGAGATGTACGGGTGGGCCTACGCTACAGAATCGTATGCTTGGCTGGGTGCCAGAGACAAAACGGCACCAAACTGGGAGCCACCATGATGCAATCGGAAAACAGCAGAGCGTCTCGACCACAGTTAGCCCATGTTCTGACCGTAAACGGCTTAACAAGCTTAGCAAAGCCTAGTTTCTGACTCGTCTCTAGGGCCGCAAGGTGGCTCTTGCACCCGAACTGGAAGAGTTGTCGAGCCTCTCGGGTTACTCCAAGTCCCCGAGTCGGGGACGGACTGTCATGGCAGACAACAGCCCGCCCGCTCCGCCATCCATGCTGGTGGAAACTCGGAAAGCCCAACATGCACTCCGTGCGCTAGGAACACGCTCGCTTTCTCCCCTAGCTTACACATCTTTTGCGCAACAGTTCGGGGTTAGAGTACTCACCCGGGAGAATGCCTTCATGTTTGGCAAGGGGTGACCTCATAGCTACCGGCCGGCCGGTCGGCGGGAGCACTGCGAACTCCGTACCAACTGGTCTCGGCCGTCTGCTAGAGTCGCACAACAAACTCAGTGCCCAGCTGGCTTGGCGGGATCACGGCTCTAGCTCGGTGGCCCCGGGAGGTTGGCCATGTCCGCAAGCGTACACCGTAGATCTGCTTCCACCATGGGTTCTTGATATAATATAGTCATCCGAAACCCATACATCCCAATCTTGTTTTCAGTCTTCATCGAATATTCCATACAGTCTGTGAGCATCTTACACATTGCAACATACTTTAGCAACACTTGAGCACCATCAACAATCAGGTGTGCAACTAATACCAACAACCATAATTTTAGCTCATCTGAGCTTCGCTCCTGGTCATCACATCTACAACCATGGAGGACAGAACAGCAACCAGAGGTAGCTACGGCACAACTACCTCTTCGGTCACAATGAACGGAGAACAACGAACATCATCTGAGCAGCCCACCGGCGGCTTTGCTCCCATTAACACAGGAAAGAATGGCGATTCCTCCGATGAAGAATATGGAGACGTTTCCAGCCCTACGAGAGATACCCACCGCGACACGATGATGATCGATGAGGAGGATAGGAGGGAACTTCAGAGAATCGCAACGAACCTCTCGCGGCATCAAAGTTTAGCCAGCAACGGCCGTCCACTTTCCACACATATCTCTTATGGCCAAGACGATCCCGCCTTGGACCCTGCAAGCAAATCTTTCGATCTTTCAAAATGGCTCCAGGCTTTCATGCGAGCCATGCAGAATGAGGGTATCACCCTCAAGCACGCTGGTGTTGCCTATAAGGATCTCAACGTTTCTGGTACTGGCGCTGCTTTGCAACTGCAACAGACCGTTGGTGACTTCCTTCAAGCACCCCTCAGAATCGGCGAGCACATTAGCTTCGGAAAAAAGGAGCCCAAGAGGATCCTCAACAGCTTCGATGGCTTGCTCAAGAGCGGCGAGCTTTTGATCGTTCTTGGTCGCCCTGGTTCCGGATGCAGTACTCTCCTGAAGACGATGACTGGTGAACTCCAGGGTCTGAGCATTGGAGACGAGTCTGTCATCCACTACAACGGCATTCCTCAGAAGAAGATGATGAAGGAGTTCAAGGGAGAGACCGTTTACAATCAGGAGGTTCGTTCCCAAATACTAATATTTTGTTTGATGTTCGCTAACAACGTTCAATCCAGGTTGACAAGCATTTCCCCCATCTTACCGTCGGTCAAACACTCGAATTCGCCGGCGCCGTTCGCACACCATCCAACAGACCCATGGGTCTGAGTCGCGAGGAGGCTCACAAGAGGGGAGCCCAGGTTGTTATGGCAGTCTGCGGTCTCAGCCACACCTACAACACCAAGGTTGGAAATGACTTCGTCCGTGGCGTCTCTGGCGGAGAGAGAAAGCGTGTCTCTATCGCTGAGATGATGCTTGCTGGTTCCCCCATGTGCGCGTGGGACAACAGCACTCGTGGCTTGGATTCCGCCACCGCTCTGAAGTTCGTTCAGTCGCTGCGCCTTGCCTCCGACTTCACCGGTAGTGCCAACGCTGTTGCCATCTACCAGGCCAGTCAGGCCATCTACGACCTCTTCGATAAGGCTGTCGTTCTCTACGAGGGTCGCCAGATCTTCTTCGGCCCTGCCGCTGCCGCCAAGTCTTACTTTGAGCGCATGGGATGGGAATGCCCCCAGCGTCAGACCACGGGAGACTTCTTAACCTCGGTCACCAACCCCATCGAGCGCAAGGCTCGCCCGGGCATGGAGAACAAGGTTCCCAGAACTCCCGAGGACTTCGAGGCTTACTGGCGTGCATCTCCCGAGTACCAAGCTCTCCGCCAGGAGATCGAGCAGCACACCGACGAGAACCCGATTGATCCCCACGGCCATGCTCTCACTGAGCTTCGCCAGCAGAAGAACGACAGGCAGGCGAAGCATGTCCGCCCCAAGTCACCCTACCTCATCAGTTTGGCGATGCAAGTGCGACTTACCACGAAGCGCGCTTACCAGCGAATTTGGAACGATATCTCGGCTACAGCTACAGTGGCTGTTCTCAACACCATCTTGGCTCTCATCATTGGTTCGGTCTTCTACGGCACTCCTGACGCTACTTCCGGTTTCTACTCCAAGGGTTCGGTCTTGTTCCAGGCTATTCTCATGAACGCTCTTACTGCTATTTCCGAAATCAACAGTCTATACGACCAGCGGCCAATCGTCGAAAAGCATGCCTCCTACGCCTTCTATCATCCATCAGCTGAAGCCATCGCCGGTATCGTCGCAGATATCCCGATCAAGTTTGTCACGGCAACCTGTTTTAACCTCATCTTGTACTTCCTCGCTGGTCTTCGTCGGGAACCCGGTCAATTCTTCCTGTACTTCTTGATCACCTACATCTCTACCTTCGTCATGAGCGCCGTCTTCAGAACTATGGCAGCCATCACAAAGACCATCTCTCAGGCCATGATGTTGGCTGGTGTGCTTGTCTTGGCTCTTGTCATCTACACTGGTTTTGTCATCAGAGTTCCCCAGATGGTTGACTGGTTCGGTTGGATTCGCTGGATCAACCCCATCTTCTACGCCTTTGAGATTCTCATTGCCAACGAGTTCCACGGCCGCGAGTTCGTCTGCTCCGAGATTATCCCCGCATACACTCCTCTGATCGGCGACTCTTGGATCTGCTCGGCTGTCGGCTCTGTCGCTGGCCAGCGCACCGTTAGCGGCGATGCTTTCATCGAGACCAACTACCAGTACTACTACTCTCACGTCTGGCGCAACTTTGGCATCCTGCTGGCTTTCCTCTTTTTCTTCATGATCATCTACTTCGTCGCTACTGAACTCAACTCCTCAACCACCAGCGCCGCTGAGGTCCTCGTCTTCCAGCGTGGCCGCGTCCCCGCTCATCTTCAAGATGGCGTCAACCGCAGCGTCACCAATGAGGAGATGGCTATTTCCAAGGACCAGGAGACGGAGGCAAACGTCAACTCAATCCCGCCCCAGAAGGATATATTCACCTGGAGAGACGTCGTCTACGATATTGAGATCAAGGGTGAGCCCCGCCGTCTGCTTGAACACGTCGATGGCTGGGTGAAGCCTGGAACTCTCACTGCCCTCATGGGTGTCTCCGGCGCCGGAAAGACGACTCTTCTCGATGTCTTGGCTCAACGAACTACTATGGGTGTCATCACTGGCGACATGTTTGTCAACGGTAAGCCCCTTGACGCCAGTTTCCAACGCAAGACTGGTTATGTTCAGCAGCAAGGTAAGCAGATCCTCTTTATCAACAACATTTGATCAATCAGCTAACTTTGGCCAGATCTTCACTTGGCTACCGCTACCGTCCGCGAGAGCTTGCGCTTCAGCGCCATGCTCCGCCAGCCCAAGACTGTTTCCAAGGAGGAGAAGTTCGCTTTCGTCGAGGAGGTTATTGACATGCTCAACATGCGCGACTTTGCCGATGCCGTCGTCGGTGTTCCCGGCGAGGGCTTGAATGTTGAACAGCGCAAGCTTCTTACTATCGGTGTCGAATTGGCAGCTAAGCCTAAGCTTCTTCTCTTCCTTGATGAGCCTACTAGTGGTCTCGACTCTCAGAGCTCCTGGGCCATTTGCGCTTTCCTCCGCAAGCTGGCCGATGCCGGTCAAGCCGTCCTCTGCACCGTCCATCAGCCCAGCGCCATCCTCTTCCAGCAATTCGACCGCCTGCTCTTCCTCGCCCGCGGCGGTAAGACTGTCTACTTTGGTGATATCGGCGACAACTCCCGCACCCTTCTCAACTATTTCGAGGGCCACGGCGCTCGCAGATGCGGTGACGAGGAGAACCCCGCTGAGTACATGCTCGAGATTGTCAATAACGGAACCAACTCCCGGGGCGAAGATTGGCACAGCGTCTGGAAGTCTAGCAACGAACGCCACGGTGTTGAGGCCGAGATCGAGAGAATTCACCTCGAGAAGCAGCATGAGGAGGTCGCTGGCAGCGAAGATGCTGGTGCCCACTCTGAGTTCGCCATGCCCTTCAGCACCCAACTCATGGAAGTTACCGGTCGTGTTTTCCAGCAGTACTGGCGCATGCCCAACTACGTCTTCGCCAAGTTCTTCCTTGGTATCGCTGCGGGTCTCTTCATTGGTTTCTCCTTCTGGAAGGCCGATGGTACTATGGCCGGTATGCAAAACGTTGTCTTCGGTGTCTTCATGGTCATCACCATCTTCTCCGTCCTTGTCCAGCAGATCCAGCCTCACTTCGTCACACAGCGCGCCCTCTACGAGGTCCGCGAACGCCCCAGCAAGGCCTACTCCTGGAAGGCATTCATGTTCGCCAACATCATCGTCGAAATCCCCTACCAGATCGTCACTGGTATCCTCATCTGGGCTTGCTTCTACTATCCCATCATCGGCATTCAGGGCTCTGTTCGCCAGGTTTTGGTCATGCTTTACGCTATCCAGCTCCTGATTTACGCATCCTCCTTCGCCCACATGACCATTGCCGCCTTCCCCGACGCCCAGACCGCCTCAGGTGTTGTCACTCTCCTGGTCCTCATGAGTTTGACCTTCTGCGGTGTCTTGCAGTCACCCACTGCCCTCCCCGGCTTCTGGATCTTTATGTACCGCGTGTCCCCCTTCACCTACTGGGTCGCCGGCATCGTCGGTACCCAACTGTCAGGTCGACCTGTCACTTGCTCCGCCACCGAGACATCTGTCTTCAACCCGCCTGCCAACCAGACGTGCGGCGAGTACCTGGCAGACTACCTCAAGCTCGCCCCTGGCCAGCTACAGAACCCCGATGCCACTGAAGCTTGCCGGTACTGCTCTCTCAGCAATGCCGATCAGTACTTGGCCGGCAGCAACATCTTCTATAATGAGCGCTGGCGCAACTTCGGTATCGTCTGGGCTTTCATTTTCTTCAACATCTTCATTGCTGTGATTTCTTACTACCTCGTCCGTGTCAAGAAGTGGAACTCCGGCTCGTCCAAGCCCAAGAAGGAGTCTAAGGGAAAGGAGACGGCGGCCCAATAAGTTGACGGCCTCAACTATTACAGTTTCATGTTTCATGGGAAAATCATATCAACATCTTAATGTGTCATGTTTTATATAGCGAGCGTTGTTTTGGATATCCTCAACCAAATTAGTAGATTCATAGACCCAATATCTTGAACCCAAAGTTCGCAAATAATTCTTTGATGTGACAACCTGCTCTGCAAAACTAGTGAGGTTACTAAATCTGCTCATTTGATTTCAATGAAAGCGAGTTCTCGATTGAGAATCTGAGAAAGCAGATCTTAGGCTGCCACCAGGCGGCCAAGAAATGGATAGAAGAGCGCCTTGCAGACATATTGTTTCAGCAAGAGCCGCAGATGGATGAGCCGCAGATCCAAAACGAGTGGTCTTCACAACACAGCCTATTTCCCGGATTTTTAACAACTGAAAGCTTCTTGCTCATCTTCGTATTCCACCCGTTAACCAATTTTCAGCTACTATGAAATCCTGCCATGACGATGAAGACTACTGTTGGTATGCACGTCGGCGGAACAAGCCTTTCGGCGAGTACAAGGCTCAATAATCGTATATATAACTACGTATTGGTATAGAGAAGGCGGAAGTTGGTGGGCAGAGCCCACGATTCCTCCGTTGGGAGTAGGCATGTAGGTGGAAGGGCCGTTTGCAACGGCCCGACCACCTTCCGGATCCCCTTTTCCGACATCAATATTCCAACAACTGCACTTACAAGGCGAATTCACTGAGCAAATGGAATAGCGTGTCTCCAGCGATTTTCAGGCAACAAAGTAATTTTGAGAAAATTTGTTGGGGCCCGTAGCGCTTGCTGCTGTTGCCTGACTGTGCGTAAAGGTGTCCAACAGGATCAAGAACTCTCATCTTCAAGTCTCAAATCAGCTGCTTTGCAGACTATTACCAACAAACACTCCAAAAACATCGCCAATCATCCCAGGATGTCTTGCTCTCATACCGGCGGTGTTCCGCCACCTCCGCCCCGGCTGCTCATCGAGAGGGCTCCGATTCGGCCTCCAGCCCCACCGCCGCCAGCCGTACCGTCGAGAGGGTCTTCTGGAGCTTTCTTGGTCGAATTACTGATTTATAATGGCTCACCATTCAAGGATCACTGGGCGTACTATGTACGCTCCCACACCGAAGTTGATATCGGTGTCAGGATTCATGCGACCGGTGATGTGCGTAATGGCTTCAAGTTCGAAGTCAAACGCAGTCACGACCTCACAAATACTTTAGATATTCCTACAAAAAGAGTTCCGCTGCAGTGGGTTGATGCTCAGCACTTTGACGAAGAAGTGATGCTCAACTGGGGAGTGGAAAAGATAGATGAGAGGCCTGTTTGCGGTTTCGAGGCCTGTGCATACAAGCCGAAAGCTCCGGGGAGGACTCTGAATGCAGTCGCAGACAAGGTGAGGCTTTCCTTCAACTTCTCCCAACGGCCAGGGTTTCTGTAGATAAACCATTTCATACTGGTACGATTGCCTTCCAGGTAGGTCGTGCGGGATGCGATTTTGCAAACATTTCTTTCTGTGATATCTTCAAAATTCTTTACTAGCAGAGATGTCAAGGGTACGTCTGGCAAAAAGGTTACCCTCGAGGACTGCCAAACATGGCTGGTGGAGGCAGCGGGCTACCTCGTTGAAGATCGCATGTTCAGTCCTGAAGTTGCTGTTTACCTGCACGTGATTAAACAGTGACGTCCTGATTAATCTTTCACGGTTTTCAAAAGTAAAAACACTTAGGCCTTCTTTCAGCTTCGAAGTTACTGACTTAGACAAGGCCCGACTCTAACTATGCGTGCGGGAAACAAGGTCGGACTTAAGTTCATGGAGCAGTCCGCTTAAGTCCATGTCAGCTTGCAGGCCGGGGTTTACACATAATAACAATGCAGACTCCCCGGACTTTCTCGTTTTCGCGACATCAATAGATCAAATTCGAAAGTCAGGTTACTCGAAGGTGTGCTTTAGCTTTCTTTTCTCCCCAAGTACACCCGTAGTTACTAGTCATATATAGGTTCTCTTTATTCTCGAAGTAGGAGAAGCTCTGAATACACTTCCCTCAATGTTCACATCCCCATGATCCCGAGACTGAGCCTTAAGTTTGACTCCTGATATCACGATGAAAGCCTTGGTTTTAACTCCGAAGGATCATTCCGTTCTTGTACAAGATATTCCGACCCCGGAACCAGGACCGAGAGAGATTCTTGTCCGCGTGAAAGCAGTTGCGCTTAATCATGTGGACGCGCTCTATACCTCCAGGCCAATTGCGGCACAAGAGTACCGTGTAGTCGGCAGCGACTTCGCCGGGGAGGTCGCCAGTGTTGGCACAGACATCCAAAACATCGATGATCCTCGTATCAAGATTGGAGCACATGTAGCTGGATTCGTTCAAGGCGGTCAGTCAAACACTTCGCAGCTTCTCAACAGGTCATTGACGTACTGATTATGAAGATGTAGCTTGTTCGGTCAATTACCGCCCAGGAGCTTTTGCCGAGTACGTCGTCATTGATCACGACCTCACATGGAATATTCCCATCGGGATGTCGTTCCAAGAAGCTGCTACCGTCAGTCTGTGTGGACTGACAGCCGCTCAGGGTGTCTTCAGCCGACTCGGACTCCCTGGGCCTTTCACCCAATCTCGAAGTTTCGACCATCTCAAACTCGCCAACGGAGAGCTCGTGAATGTGTTTATCTACAGCGCAACAACCTCGTTAGGCCTCTTCGCCGCACAGCTTGTGCGCCTGGCTGAGAAGACTTCCGGCACGAGGGTACGTCTCATCGGTGCCGCCAGTAGTGCAAAGCACGACATGCTGCGCCAAACTCCTTACTCATACGACGAGCTAGTCGACTACCGAGAAGCTGACTGGCAAGCAACGGTTCGCCGAGTCTGCGGTATTAGTGGTGGGGTTCATTACGGCATAGATGCGGTCTCGCAGTCTCCGTCTGTCGAATGTGTGCATGATACATTGGTCGACGCGGGAAAGTTGGCGGTGTTCCGGGCACCAGCTCTCGCAGGGTTTGATCCGTCTAAGCTAAGGATCAAGCCAGTCACAGGTGCAGTCTGGGAAGGTCTTGGCGTAGAGATCCAATATCAAGGTACGTGGTCCCAGGCTTTTTGCCACCTTAACCGCGAGGGGCCTTCTCTGTTGACCACTCATAGGTGTCACATTCCCGGCCAACCCCGAAGCTCGTGAGTTTGCAACCCAGTTCTATAATCATCTTGGATCAGAAGCTTCGTTAGGAAGAGTCAAGTTGCAGGCCAACCCGGTTCGCCTAATGCCAGGAGGACTCGAGAACATCGCATCGGAAGGCATCCTGCTCTTTGGGTCGAAGCAAGTCAATGAGCCGCCGAAGGATCACATGCGGTCCATCAGCGGAGAGAAGATTGTCTACATCGTTTCTTAGGTACTTTAACTAAGTACATAATCTTCAATGATCATGCGAGACTTCAGCGGCTTTGGTAACGATTCCCTTGTGAATACTGAAATTTAATCCGAAGTTGAATTTGAATGACTAAGTCGCGTGACTATTGTACAATCTACTCTAGAGCTATGAACATCTAATTGTGCTTTAAATACTTACAGAGAAATGTGAAAGAGGAGGATCGATACACGACCGAGTCGTCTGGAGAAACAAGGAACTCCTTACGAGCTCTTAGCAATAAGGTCCGCCGCTCTCTCGGCAACAGCGTACAAGGTGCTGACAAGGTGACCGCACACCTGAAAAGGCAAGACGGAGGCGTCAACAACGCGGACGTTGGCGGTACCGTATACCTTGAGGCTAGCGTCAACAACACCGCCCTTCTCGCGGGGCATCATGGCAGCGGTGCCGACGGGGTGAAAGTTGGAACGGTAATTGCCCTTGATATAGCTCTCCCAGCCCGCGACATCATCCGCATCAGCAGCGACAACGTCCGCGCCGGGACGGGTCTCAGTTCCAGTGTAGGTGGAGAAGGGCGCGGTGTTGTACAGCTTACGGATGTACTTTGCGATCTCGACCTGCTCGAGCAGATCCCAGTCCAGCATGAAGTAGTTGGGGTTGATGACGGCGCGGGAGGTGGAGTTGGAACCAATGTGAACGCTGCCGCGGGCGAAGGGGAGGAGACCCCAGTATTCGCTGCTCCAGGATCCCGAGCCGGCGTTGACGAGGACCTCGGCGATGGGGATCTGGGACTCGAAGATGAGAGACCACTGCAGCTGAAAGAACTCCAAGAGGTCCGAGGCGCGGGTGGCGTTCCCGTTGACGGAGGCGACCTTTGCGGCGTAGGCGGGGAGGGCCTCCTTGATCTGGGCAGCGACCTCGTCGGCGTTGTCGAAGACGTTGGCGACGGAGGGGTAGGCGACGGTGGTGAGGGTGCCGTCGATGCTCATGTTCTTCATGTCGAAGGAGAGGCCGTTGTTCATCTGGTCCTGGAGGTTCTCACCGACGGTGGGGAGGTTGACGACAGTCTTGATGCCGTGCTGCTTCAGGACGTTGGCGCTGCCGACACCAGAGAGCTCGAGGAGGAGAGGGGAGACGAGGGCCCCGGCGGAGAGGATGACCTCCTTGTTGGCCTTGACGACGCTGCTGGAGCCATCGGCGGCAACGATCTGGACGCCATCAGCGGTAGGAAGGGCAGCGGTGTTCTTCCAGGTGAGCTTCTGGGCGCTGGTGTTCAGCAGGACCTTCAGGTTGGTGCGGTTCTGGTAGGGGTAGTAGTAGGCGCGGGCGGCATCCTCACGGACGGCGTTCGCCTGGTCGACGGTGCGGGGGAAGACGGAGAAGCCAACCATGCTTCCGCCGTTGACATCCTCGTTCCAAGGCAGACCGAGGTTCTGGAACGTCGAGTTCAGGACGGCGGGCATGGTTCCGTTGGTCTGGCCGTAGGTCCAGCCGGTCAGGAGAGGTCCGTCTTCGCCGTGGACATCAGCATCGTACGCGAGACGGCCGGCGACCTGGCGCGCGGGCTCAGGAGTCTGAAAGTGCTCGCTCTTGAGGTAGTACGGAAAGAGAGAATTCCAGTTCCAGCCCTCGTTTCCAAGTTGCTCCCATGCGTCGATTTGAGAGGCTTCAGCGCGGGTGTAGGCCAGTCCTGCAAGGTGTTAGCATCTGGGTCCAGTATTCTTAATTGATGATCGCCACATACCGTTGATAGTGCTGGTTCCTCCCAAAGCCTTGGCAGCACGCATGGTCTGGACCGATCCGCCGCCAAAGGTCTGGTTGGTCGTTTGGAAGGCAAAGTCAATGTCAGTGCCAAAGGCAAGACCGTATCCGTTGGGGTTGGTGACGTTGACGTTGTCGAAAACTGAGCCACCGGCCTCGATGATCAGGACAGACACGGCAGGGTTCTCTGACAGACGGTTGGCAACAGCTAGACCGCTAGTACCACCTCCGACGACGATGTAGTCGTAGCCATTGCTGGAAGCATTATCGCAGCGGACAGCTAAGGCCGCAGCTCCAGAGAGAAGGGCGGATGTGGTGAGGAAGCCTCGCATGGCTATGTGTATAATGTCAAAGTCAAGCAAGAGTGTAAGTGAGGTATGGGATTGCAGACAAGTATCCGTGCAGTGAGGTGGTTATCAGACCAAAGCCCAAGTCTCGAAGGCGAAGGCCTGTGTTTATATCATTGAGCACCGAAGAAGAGAATTCAACAACATCGCAGTCAAAATCCAAGCTATTGAAATCCCTCAATCACGTCACCCGCGCGGATACAAACAGCTACCATCCCCGTTAAACCGGATTTTGCGGTAACCCTCCGAGAGCTGACCGAAAAGCTGTGCTCTCCCTACCATTTTGTCAGTGCAATCCATACGGGCCAACTTACTCAAGACTCGGCAGGGTGGAGTACGGCGTAGCCGCAGAAGCCGAGTTACAATTGGGGCCCAGCGGCTCTGAACGCCATTGGCCGGTCGACAACGGCTGAGAGCAATGAGGGTATATCTGATCGGACCGATCCACCGGTAGTTGGCGGCGCGAGATGCTTATCAACCATCAGAAACCCAACGTTCCTGGGATCTGGAACCCGTCGCTGCGGAAATATCTGCGTAGATCGGCGGGACCCCTGCAGGGGGCTCCTACTCATGGCTCACCAGCATAGCCCAGTAAGGCCAATGAGGGCTGAGCAAAGGGGAGAGTGCCCAACATGGTGGCGGACGTTGAATCATGCTCCCGCGACTGATTTGGCAACTGTCGTCCCGAGTTGAGGACGGAAACCATAAAAAGCTTTGGCATAATACGTCATGCGCGAAAACGATTGCAACCTCACGTAATGGTGGCCTTTTCATGCCCCAGGTGCTATTCTGGACCGTCGCTTCGGTATATCGTCGTGCACTAAGCCTGACCAAGGTACGGCGACTAAATTTTAAGCTCAACTGCCAAGCGCATCCGCCAAGTGACATCCATCAAGAAAGGATCTCGCATGGGTCTGGATCTCAGCAATATTCTGCAAGTTCTATCTGATGAAATCGCGGGTTTACGGAAATACAGATACAGAAGGTGGGCATAAACCTCGAAAAACAAGCAACAAACGGGTCCATGCTTTGGCTTTCTAAGCAAGCAGGGTAATTAAGGGAACCCTGAGCTCCATGTGTGTCATGCTCGCATTCTAAGTTGTTGAAAGAACAAAGGGCCGAAAACAACTTTTCGAGGTGGGTTTCTCGACTGGGTCTGGAGGAGTTGCCGCTTAAGTAAGAGAACAATAAGCATCGGATGCTCCACTGACAACAAGGAAGCAGAATCCTTGTCCAAGGAAACTTCGAGCAGTGAATTTGAGACGAACGTGCCTGGTTTATAATATTGACATTAAGCCCGGTAGATCTGGATAGCATAGACGTTCGTAGTGTACCCCTTTTCGAAGCGGTGCCGAGTTTCTATGCTTGGACGACTTCGACATCCCTCTACGTATAAGCAGCTACTTTACCATCTTCTGGAGATCAGCAGTCGCTGATCGATCTTTGATCGATCTTCCAAGTTTGACTGCATGTGTTGTGCAAATATTGGGCTCGTATCAGTTAGCCAATGAAACCTGCCGAACGGTAAGTGTAATCAGAATCCGAATCGAGTTCCCTGGGCTACCCACTTGAACAAACACGAGTCGTCAAACAAGCTACAAAACGAGGCATTGAATCAGTAGACTCATTGGCGTAGAGCTTGAGATTAACAATGCTTGAGCTCAATCGTTGGCCTGAAGAGCAAAAGACTGGGCTGAACGCGAACTGGGAGCAGTCGAGAAGGAAAACAATATGTGCAGAAATATAAGGTCGTCTTGAGGAGTTGGTAGGAGCTTTGAGTCACTCATCCACGGACCCGGTATCGTGATAGAGACGCTCGTGCCAGACTGATGAAAGCGACGCTGGGTCAGCGAGAGAATTAATGGTTCCCAAGGCGTCTCACTCTAGCAGTGGTATGCATTTCGCGAGGCCAAGATCATCGTTTTTAACTGCATAAGGGAGATATCGTCTTCATGTTCATGTTCCAGTCGAGTCATGATAGGAAGCTCAAGAATTCTGACACTTCTCCTTCATTAGACACCGTAGCATCTGCAGGCCTTGTCTTATTGACTTATGAATTCTATGAGATTTCTGGAGGTGTATGTGAGAATAAGGCTGACTGCTCTTCTTAGTCATTCTCACAATCCCAACTTCACGCAAATAAAGACGGTATTCGACCTCTCAGGAATTGCCTTACGCCCGAACACTCAGTGAAAAGATAGAAATCAAGAACAATTAAAGAAATATGGTGTTCGATCGCGATAGGTCTCCTCCACATGTTAGGTAGTATTCCATCGAATGCTGAATGGCGTCAGTACATCGCCACTTCGGGTAATAGCAAATCACGTACTATTCCTTAATAATATGTACTATCGCCATTTAAATCCCTACTAATGCACCCAATTGGAAAATTCGAAAAGGGGTCAGCGTTGGAGAAACTTAGAGGTCAATGTACCGACGCCATTCAGCACTCGATGGGACATGTAAGAGGGCAGCATCACCACCAGCCAAAAGAATCACTTGTACCAAGTTAGCCATTTCAAAACCCAAGTAGCTATTTGCCCTCGTTGAACAACAATCTCAATGTTCTGATACTTTAGAACCCATTCAATACTTCAAACTTACACAACCCCCTTGAAGCTTACAGGTTTTGGCCTTTCCATCCCCCAGACCTTGCTTAAAACAGTAAACTTGAATCCGTTCAGATCCCCACCACCAAACCTCTACTTCCTCGACGCAACCTTCTCCGCCAACTTATCAAACTCCCCCTTCTCCATCACAGTCCCCTGTCCCTTGGACTTGCCAGTCATATGAACAAGATAGCTCCCAACACCAAGTCCGACAGCAGCAATAGCAACCAGCGTAGGCCTAGTCCGCCAAATCACGTTAACCACAGGATCACGATACACACATCCAACAACAAAGATTCCCCTTGGGAATGTTGTCACGTAAGATGCAGATAACACTCACCAGCTCTGCGCGGCACTGCTCGTAGATGGCACAGGTTCCTGCCCGCCAGGCCCACCGAGGTCGCCTTCCTTGGGGTTATGCGTGCTCCACCGGACCTGGCCCTCAGCCCGGCGCGCCGCGGCGAGGGGGATTGCCGTCGTGGCTCCGAGGCCGGGGACGAGTCGCGCGGCGGCGAGGCGGCGGAGGGGGAGGGATCTTGCGGGAATCATTTTGGCGTTATGAGGACGGGTGTACGAATAGCAGGAGATGTCGATCTTTGATGAAGCTTAATGATCCCGGTCTCTTTGGATACTGGAATTCCTCTTGTAAACTTTTCTTATCGAACAGGATGCGTTTGCCGTGAACGGTCTTAATGTTGGGCGTCAAAAGAGCTAGAGTATGTGATGAAGTTGAATGTCTAGAGGCCGTCCTGCAATTGGACGGTGACGACACCAAGACGCTTGAGCGAATCCGGGGAAAGAGCGGGTGGTGAGGGCAGGTGCGTCATAGGTGCATCACTTTCTAGGTGCATCACTTTCTCCAAGGTGCTCCCTTTCCTTCTCTCCAAATTTCTACGATTGGAGGACTCGCAATGAGCATGCGTAGAAGCCTTCTAGAACAATTTGATGAGCGGGTTTAGCAAATGAAGAGAATCCGGCTTGCCGGCCTGTGGTTGAAACTTGGGTCATTACTTCGTGGCCACGTTGCTCAGCTTGCAAAAAAAGAAAAAATACCATTATTCGACGCGGATTTTCCTGGTGCGTCATCCACATATGCTGTGAGGAAGCGCGACATAACGAGGTTTAGACATTGAAAAGAGTGAAAAGAACGGCAAACAGTGTTTGTTACAGGCATATATCTCTATATATATCCTGAGTGTTAGCAGTCCGATCAAAGAGTAACGGACCATCACTAACAGCACTAACACGCACACTCACCGCGCAACACCACACCGGCTGGGCCCCTCACCGAACCCATCACCTCTCCAGCACTCCTTCCGCAGTACGGTAAATTGAAATGCAAGTGCAGACACAAGTGCAGATACAAGTGAATATACAGCAAAAAAGAGTACAGATCCTCCGTACCGTTCCAGTCAAGACAATATCCCGTCATAACCTCCTAGGTACCCTAGAAGGGCGTGACCCATAAAACAAGCCTACACCATCAACAAACAAAACCATCACACCCCATCATAATCCACCCCAAAGATCCGACCGAGCTCCCTCCGTCCTCCGAAGCCACCCATCGTATTCCCGAACAACAGTCCCTATCGCGCCTCGCACTCGCACGAGATAATTGCACCGAGGTACCTGCCGTACCCGAATCTCGGAGATGGCAAGGCAATGGAGCCTGTTCCAAGAGATAGACAATCATTCAACGATATGGATGCGGTGAGGAGTTTGGACCAAAACACCTCGTGCACTTTCTGCTAAGATGCGCCCTGGTGGTATCACTGGCGTGGGGGTCACCCACGGCGCCTGAAGTCTACTACCTCACGTTACTGCGCATTGTGCCAAAGCCCCCTGGGTCGGCCAGAGTGATACAATACCTAAGGCCTCCTCCGATAGGCCACTCACTCCCCTGAATGATCATACTCAACAACGTCGCATCCCGTCCTGAGGCTCTCACCAACACCTTCACACACTCATTTGTCAGACGTATCAATGCAATCGGAACGATATTTATACGGAGGATAGGGTATTCTTTTCGTGAATGCACCATAGAGGTAAGAACTGAGAGATGTTTGTGTCATCGATCCACCTATCGATTTTGGTATCAAAGAAAATCAAAAGTTAGCGCCCCATCGCAATCATGCCCTTTTGCCATGGCCCTTTGCCAAGGCCCCATTGATGCCGCAGACCTTCCCAATGCTACCTATGTTTCTGAAAGAACCAGAGAGAAAAAAACGCTTCCTCATGTCCCCATGACCTAGATTATCATGTTTCCTTATGATTTCCACCATGCCATAAGAACCGCCGTCCTCTCCCTCCTTTACGGGTATCATTCCCCCGCTAATACCCATGAGCCCCCAGGGAGTGCTAGCTGACGGAACCTTACTAATGATGAACGTAGCGAATAACGTGCCATTGGAAATATATATCCAACTTTTCCTCGCCTAGTGTTCGAGATCCACTGACTATGATGTGAATAATACACTGGTGAGCAATGTCGTCCGGGACGTTCTAGGCCAGCGCCGGCATGCTCCAGTACTTTGTCTTTGGAACGACTCTGACCTCGGGTGGATTCCAGATAGCCGGAGACACAGTGGTGTGTGTAGATGACCAAGGCGCAGCTGAAGGTGTGGATGTAGACTCAGATGAAGAGCCAGAGGTGGTATCGATATTGGCGTCATTGCTGGCAGCAGCAGCAGCAGTACGAGCATTGTCATCCTGCTCCAAAGCCTGTTCAATAGCACCAAGAACCCACGACTTAATCTCATTGAGCGCCCGCCGCTTCTGCGTTTGCTCGCGGTGCTTTCTGCCCGACTCGCCCAGGGGCAGCGCATTGAAGGGATGGAAGCTGACGAGGAGCGTGAAAGTCTTGAGGTTGGGGAACTGCCGGAGAAATCGGACGCCCTTGTGGCAGTGGCCCTGCACCCAGCAGGGGCGGAGGCCCCATTCCATAGCCAGGTGGCGGAGGTTGGCGAAGCAGAGAGCGCTGGGCATGATTGACTGAGCCGGTCCTGTGAATGTGTTAGTCTTTGATGGTTTTCCTCCTTGTTTGGAGAGTGAGGTGAATGGGTGAAAGGCAAAACTCACCTCTATAGATGAGGAGTGTATCATGACGATAATTCATATACACGCCCTTGCCCTGCACCTGGTGTCCTCTGGAGAGATGCATCATCTCAAACTGCTCATCTCTCAGACCACGCGGGTTCTCAGGATCGTAGAGCATCTCAGCGCGAGACTCCTGGCAAACTTGCAGGAGCGCTGGGACAGAGCGGTGAAGTCCGTAGGCCAAGGTCGTGCTATTGGATATGCGCTCCACGACAGCGGGCTTGGGCGCTGCGAGACGCCATATCTTTGTGCGGATCTCGGGCGGGAGATCCTTGAAGAGGTGGAATGTGCGTGGCTTCACTTCTTCGGAGAAGTCCAGTTCCGCTAGGTCTGTGATGAGGGACGCAGGCTGTGGTGAGGTATGTGACATGTCTTGATGCGGGCGAGCCGTGTGGTTGTACTCGACTGTGTCGTCCATTGCGAACAGCCTAGGCGTGTGGTGTGTCAAGGGTAGAAGAGAGAGGCTCTTTTTCGTGGGAGATAGAAAGATGAAGATGCAAAAAAAGTTCGGTCGAGGTGTGGCTACTTTTCAAGGGGAAAGAGAGGAAAGGGCGGTGGTGGTATCACTTTCCCTTTCCTCAGGCCTTGAGTTGTTAGAGCCGAATGAGGCAACGGACGAGCGTTGCAGGCCGAGCCTCAGGTCGAGGTGGGATGGAAAGTGAAGATGGAAGCTGCGGCAGGGGCGCGGGAAGGTTGCAGGGGCAAGGAACGACGGATATTGGATCCGTAATCTAGAACCACTTGGCATCTCAAAGGTCGAGCTCAAGATGAGGTGGATGTAGACCTGAGGCCTATTCGGAGTCCTGGAGGTGTATTCGGATGAGGTGGCTGTGGGAATAAGGTAGCATCAGACCAGAAGCGGTGACTGCTTGAATAGGTATCTGGGCTGATGATACCATTCGTCTTTGATAGAGCAGGGGTGAAGTGGAAGGAGAATTATTTCGTGTCGTGCAGATAAGGCGAGTCCAGGAATCTTGGTCAGAAGAGACAGACTGCCAGATCTGAGGTCAATCTCAGTGTAAGAGAATTCAGAATTCTGGGCGAACATGAACCGGAACAGGCCCAGCGGTGACCACCTGCCTTACACCGGTTACCGCACGCCCACCTTAAGATAACTTATGGTAGAGAAAGAGAGAAATTTTCAAGGAAATGGACCGAGAGTAGTGGCGGATAACAGGTATCATTTCCCACAGGAATCAAAGTTGGCTACTATTACCACCGAGACTAAGAACCCGAGGCGAATGAGAAGCCAATACAATAAGACGCCGAAGAACAAATGACTGCGAATGAAAATTTCTCGGGTTGGTCGCTGGCCGCTCGCTCGCCGCTGACCGCCGTAAAAGGGCAACAACACTGGACACGGAACAAGTCCGCCTGGGCTAATCAGTTCGGCTTTTTTTCTCTACTAATTTTTTTTCCCGCGCCAAGTTGGAAAACAATGCAAACAAATGGCCGCCCAGCGGTCAGTGCAACGCCGTTGGAACGTCCCGTCCGGTCTGCCATGCAGTGAGTGTTGTCCCTAACGTTAGCCCCCGGGACCCTCCCGAGAACGAACGTATCAACGCCCAATTGGCCCCGGAAATCTCTTCAACCACCATGAATCATGTGCAATGAGCAAATCACTGAAACTTAGATCTGGAATCTAGCATCTCTCTTTTGCCAGTCAGATTCCTCTGATTAATCTCACTGATGATTTGTGGTATTGAAAACAAAAAGGGGGACCCATCATGGCATGTTGTGTCAGCTGTTCCCTCAACCAGACGGTTCAAAGTCATGCCAGAAAATCAAGCGATTGCGCGCCATTCTCCCCTATAAACGTATTTGTGGACCCTCGTGCAAGTGGCACAATGTCTGACGTCGGAACAGCCTCATCCACCACCCTGCCCTGGTTAATTTCATTCCCGTCCACACGTCTCTTGATATTCTCCAATAGATATGCATTGCCGAGTCCAGTGAGACAAGGGAGTACCCGACCGTTCTATCCTGTGGCTGACGCCTGTAATGCAAATCCGCTCCCAGATGATACACAATGTTCTCGAATCACGAAGAGGGAAACAAAAGTCGTGCCACGCAGCGCTGAGCGTTGTTAATCGACGCCCCCCCCTCCGGCCAACCCCGGGCCCGACACCGTGTAACCTAAGCGCCCGTTCTCGGATTGTATCGTGGACGACGGCACAAACCCTCTTTCAAAACATCGTAACAGAACCCTCTCCAGTCGCGGGGCCCCCACGCTCGACACAGGCCGCTCCGCAGGTGCTGCTGTAGAGCATAGCATCTTGATAGTCTCCTCTCATCCAACCTTGATCTTGCGGCACCAATCCCGTCCATGCGCAACCTGCCAGTTGCAAAGCTGCACCTCCATGACGATGCCGACGAACCCGGCAATGCAGATACCCCCGCTGTCGCTCACGCTCGTCGCGCTCAAGCTAAATTCCCTGTCTTCACTCGGTACCTTTTCCATAATCTCCGCAAAGGTGTTGACGTACACCGCGCCTCCCAACAATCCCTCCCAGAATACAATCAAAAACACCACGTACACCGATGGGATAAAGTCGAACAGCGCATGGCACGTCAGGAGCACGAGGTTGGCGATCTGCAGCAGCGAAGGTAGATAGAGGCGGTGAATCCGGTAGAACGGCGTCGAAGACCGCGAAATGAAGACGCCCAGCTGGTACAAGAACCCGTACATGGGATAGAATTCGCGGAACTCCTTGAACGGTGATGACGCCAGCGGGAAGAGTAGCGTCGGCGCAACCCCCTGGTTGATGGTATACTCGGCAATGTACACCAGCAGCAGCGGCAGCATGTACGGAAAGAAGAGTGACTTTGCCCTCTTCAAGTTGTGTTCGAAGCTGTGCGCATCAGCGTGCTGGACCGAATACGCCGTCGAAGTGGTCGCGGGCCCCGGCGCAAGTAGAGCCGACGACGCCGCGTTCTGCGACAGCTCCTCGACGTCCTCCTCTTCCAAATCCTGCTCCGGAACGACCGTGTACTCCTTCCGTCCCGCCTTGAGGGGCTCCTTTGGCAATATGACGAAGAAGCTCAAAAACATGATGGACGGCAAGCACGCAGAGAACAACAGGCTGTTCCGCACGCTGAAGCCCCACCAGTCCGTGAGCACCACGTAAAGACCCGCCCCGACTAGACCCGCCGCACCCGTCCCGCTGCCCCAGCCCGCGAGGCTCATGGGGCCGTAGTAGTGCGTCAGACCGAGGAAGCTGAGCTCGCCGCCGCCGGAGCTGAGGCTGGCGATGACGACGCCGACCATCTTCACAGCGACGGATTTCGTGGGCGGCGTGAGGGCGACGAGAAGCATTCCCGAGCACGACAGGCCGATGAGGATCAAGACGCGCAGCGAGTAGGGCACGCGGTGGATGAAGTAAGGGGCGATCAGTTTCGTGAAGAAGGAGGGGAGAACGTCGGCGAGGAGGACCACGCCTTTCGGGACGGACGAGCCGACGAGGTCTTGGGCGGCGGAGAGGATGATTACGTAGAGGACGTTGTTGATGAGGCCTATCCCTACACGTCAGCACAAAGACAGACCTAGCACGAAGAGGCCGAGAAAGCGCACCGAGTAACCAAAAGGCCACAATCACCTGAGTATCAGCATTTCGAAAGAGAGCAGATAAGCGGGCGCGGTACATTGCCCAAGACGACGATGGTGATCCAGGCATGGGAAGAAGGCCGGAAGACGAAGGCGATCGGCCGGTCATAGTTCCCTCACACAGCGCTGTTATCGAATCCGGAAAGAAGACGGCATCGAGAGACGGGAGGGGCGGTCAAATCGTCTTATCGCGAGCGGTCGTTCTTTGGAAAGGTTTAGGTTTGAGGCGTTGGCATCCGACGGTTTCGACTGACGGATGTCGGTCACCAGATAACCGCTGTCTCAGTGCCTCAGTGCAGCACTCGACCGGGGTACATCGCCCACGTGCCGGGCGGCCAACCACGTTCTCGGGATAAGGCAGCCGGAGGGAAAAGGACCCACCTGAGCTACTGGACTGGGAACCCCCGTCTCAGACATGCGACTCGGGAACTGCGCTGTGACGTCGTCGCGTTAAGTAGCTTAGGTAATTATACTGCTCACCTGAGAGAACCAGCACCTGAGCAATTTCGGTCACGATCTCCTGAGTACATATCCAAGACGCGGAAATATCACGATATGTTTCTTTTTCTTTCGATTGTTCTAGCCTCTATTCCGAGGTGTAAATCGGGTATCTCCTATATCATCCATCATAAGCACAACGTCGGCTCTGCGAACTTGCTCACAACTACATGTAAGCACTCAAACGTGATCAACCCTCGCTTCTTTACTTCGACTCGACTATAGTGTTTTTTAGTGTTGAAATTCTTTTCCAAAATCCCTCATAGAAAGAAACCCACGCATTTTATCACAAAGCTGGTCCTTCCCAGGCATCCCTATTCAACTTCATCAGATAGGACTGCTTGTGAGGGAACGCAACCTCGCGTTCTTTGGCAAAGCCTGCGTATTGAAGATGTTGCAGAAATCTGTGACTAGAGAGTTAGCCCGCTATTTGCGTCCTCGATATTTCTGAAGTGTCTTACCTCGCGTTGTCTATCCGTGGCTCCAAACAAACATGCATTGTGCGATAGTCGTCAGTCAAACACCAGTGCACCAAGCTCGTCAGCCATGCTGGCACCCGTCCCCGCGCCCATTCTTCGCCTACAAAAACGTGGATACCGCGGTCGTAGTCCCCAGCATCGTTCCCTAGTTTCTGGCCCAGAATATCCTCCTTGACCCAGTAAATCTCGAAATACCCAAACGGCACCCCATCCCACATGCCAATCACCGGGAACGAGTGCTTGGAGCTCAGCGCGTTGCTCAAAAAGTCTGGCGAGTAATCCCCCCAGAACTTCTGTACTCGTGGGTTCGACAGCCACGACTGCAGCAGATCTGTGTCGCACAGGCTGGCGAGGTGGCCATTCTCGACAGGCTTGGGGCCCAGGGGTCCGAGGTAGGGAACAGGCTCTGGTGTAAGTGACGCTACCCGAAATGACAGATATTGCCCAACGCTCGGCACATAGCGCGAGTAAAAGACTTCACCCATCCGGCCTGGTTTCCTGCGGATTGGATGGCGCACACCGTTGGTGACCGTATACATCAAAGGCGCCGGCGGGTAGTACGTTGGGAGATGTGAACTGGAATAGAACGGCCCAATGGGGAAGTTCAAGGTCGTGACCATGGTCATCGGCGGAGGCCCTCCGGGGAGGTCTACATCGAAACGGCCCCCCGTAGATTGGTGCGGGGAGTGTATGGGCGTATGATGCCTTGAGTGAATCGACTCGGTTCGAGCAGGTGATGTCGGCCTGCTCCCGTTTGGCGATTCGGGGTTCGTTGTCGATGCGGCACTAGTACGCTGCAGGGTGAACAAGAACAGCCGCCCCGGTATCTGCCAAAACATGCGCCGCGAGACAAACATCTGCGACCATTCCTCGCCGTTGTCCTTGAGGTTCGTCCCCACCGCAGAGTCCAGCGATGCAATGAGTCCCATACGCTCAAGCTTTGGTATGAGGTTCCTGCCACGCAATACCCCGTCACGCTTGATATTGATGCGCCACTCGCCCTTGGGCCGCGCTTCTTCCGGCGTTAGCCTCGATGCATCGGTCGTGAGGTAAGGTGACGGTTGTGGTTGATGGAAGTACCAGTAGAGCGTCACCCAGAGCATCATGGCGATCTGACGTGTCGGGCTCGCGGCGGGCTTAAACTCGGTGCTTGAAGGCTGTGATATCGACGAGATGAAGAGGTTATCGCCCTGTAGTGTAGGTTGTTTGAAGCTGTGTATGTGTCGCCGGCGGGTGCGGTCTTCCTCGCCCTGCTGACCGTCGACGTCATCCACCTCGAGGTGCGCATCCTCGGTATTGAGCACGATCGTCCAGCCGATGGGGAAAGGGTTGTTGTGTGTGTTGAGTTCGTGGGACTTGAAAAAGAGGCCCGCAAAGACTGGCGTGACTGTGAACTTCTGTCCGTCTGGAAGGTGGATGATTTGGGGGGCCATGGCCGCGGGGTGGAGCTGCACCGCTTCTATCCGTACGGATACCTTGGTAGCCCGAGCTTTAGCTTCTGGTGGAGGGGGTCAAGACGGAGGGTGAGCACGCAAGGCAAGGTAGGGTACCTAGGGACCTGGCGAGGTAGGACAGACAGACAAGAGAGGAAGGCGTCTTTGCTGTCCAATCGGGGGTTGGGTCGTGGCCGTTTGGGATACGCCTGGAAGAGGAGAATGGCGGGGTCGATCAGCTTCTCAGAGTGATATCGAGCGGTCGTTCTTTTGTACTCGATCGTCGGACGAGGCCTTGATGTCCCCCGGTTGATGCAGAGGTATCGTCAGATCTGGGGATGGATTCTAGTGCCCCTTCTCGAAGGTCAACGCAGCCATTCAGTGAAGGGCCATATGGAAGGTTGCGAGATTCTGACAAACAGAGACCTGTTGGTTGGGTAGTGGTGTGATGATGCGTTAACCAAGTGGGGTGAAGCTCTCCCGTTGGCGTCGGCGGCGGGGATGGTGGTGTTGGGCGGTTTGGTGTCTGGGCGCCTAGGGGTCAGAGCTCCCCTCCCTTTCAAGGCTTTCCTCGCTCCCTTGGCCTTGCACGCCTTGTGGAATTGGCATGTGGTGGGCCGTAGCGGTTGAAAGCGGAGCATCTCGGTGAAGCCGATCCGCCCCGTCTCGGCAGGCCTTACCGGAACACACCGAATCTGACGTTCGGTCACCCGATGA
Source organism: Colletotrichum fioriniae (assembly GCF_027942845.1). Lineage (NCBI taxonomy): Eukaryota > Fungi > Ascomycota > Sordariomycetes > Glomerellales > Glomerellaceae > Colletotrichum > Colletotrichum fioriniae. Next base: position 628,733 of record NW_027076851.1, read on the forward strand.
AGCTTGACAGCATGAGAAAATCTTTCCTCCAACAACTAGTGATCAGTCCCCGCGATTTGACTCTGGAGAAATGCCACCTCACCACACGGCAAGTCTTCTGACAACAGATGGAACTTCATCAGAGGGTATCCCATCACCGCCGTCTGTGTCATTTTACGGAATAGTCAGCCACTACCAGAACAACCGTAGGATCATGGCAAAACGATGACAGGACTCCAAGGCCTCCCCGACAACTCTCTGAAATATGCTTGCTTTAATCATGCTAGAACGTGGCTATTATATTCATACAGGGGGTATCGCACTTGAAAGAAGGTTTCTAGGAACTTGCTATGATGCCGACTTGTTTTCGCTCCCGTCATCAGACTTTTCCTTCTTCTTGTCTTCTTTGCGTTTATGTTCTGCTCGCTCTTCTTCGGCGTCGTCTTCGTCTTCGTCTTCGTCGCTTCTCCGTCTACCCTTCTTCTCTTTGTCTAGAACTTCCATGACTTCCTCGCCGCCAAGATCCTTTGTTTCGTCCCAGTCCACATCGTACTCAGTTGCCACGAATCGAACTTCGCGACGCAACGAGTTGGCTTCGTGGACGAGCGCCTCCCAGGCCGAGGGATCAAAGCCCCGCTCCTGATACAGTGCCTGCTGTCGCTTGGAGACGGTAATGTTCAAGGCCGCCTTGTAGCTGAGGTCTTTGCTGATGTATAGGAACCACAGGTAACCGCCCATGATAGTCGTTAGACCAGCCAGGTACGTTACTGGCTCGACGAGGTCCCAGCCGGCATCGGTGTGGAAGGTGATATAATACACGACTCCCCACCAACCGGCGAGGAGGCCGAATCCTCCCTGTGCCATGCGATGTGCTCCACGATGCGCAAGTGTGTCGCATTCTTGCTTGAGCTTCGCCAGCTCCTCGACACGGCGAGACATTCTCCGCAATCGAACGCGCATGTAGTATGTGCGGTCATTGAAGCTCGGCACAGCTACCCGCAACTCTTGTTCGTAGCCCTCGATGCCAATCGCAAACTCTCGACCGCGAGCAGCGTCTCGGATGAAGTCGCCAACCTCGGTACTGCTACTCCATCTGACCCAATTCGTCTCATCGCGGTCCTTCCTTGGGCCCTTGTGACCTAGACCCGAGTAAGAGGCGACGTTACCCTCCTTCTTCTGCGATCCGCTCTTGTCCTGTTTCTCATCCTTGTGATCGCCCTCTGCTCGGAAGTATATCTTTGGAATCCGCTCTCGGCGGCCATCGTCGATGGGCGGAATTTCAGCCTGGAGGAGTCTTTCGAGGTAGGACAACGGCTGCTGAGGGTGGACAAGGAGGGCAAGCGGGGCGATTGAATCCCTGTCATCATCGTTCTTATCTTTGGAGGATTGTATGTTGCGTGCTTGTTCAGCGTGGAAGGGCAACGGTAGGATGAGCTTCAAGAGCCTCGTTGGTGTCGTGAGTAGTCGTCCTGGCTAACAGTAAGTAATCATGCACTGCACGTGTGCTTGAGCGCAGGGAACAGTAGAGCTAACATACCGCGAGTCTTATCGCCGTTTGTGGGATCTTTGCACAACTCCCGCTGCTCAGTCTCGTCTCCAGCGCGGTGCCATGGCCTTTCCTCTTGCTTTCTCAAGGCAATCTGCTCGTCACGCTCCAGCTTCTCCCTTTCCTCCTCCTTGGTCATGTCATCTTGGTTGATCTTCTTAGCCTTGGCATCGTCGACGTCGCCTTGCCGTCTCGTGGAGAGCCCAAACGCGCGTCTGTTCACCGGGATCTGTCTTGTGACAATGCCGGGCCCGGCTGGGCGGAAAGCTTGACGCAGCGGACCATGCTTAGGTCCGAAGCTGGCCGGGAGTTGCAGGCATACGCGACGGAACGCGTAGCTCATTTTCGACGTCTGTTTCTGGATTGTGGTGTTTAATATGCGCCTAGCTATGGAAAAAGAAGCATTTCTATTAAAGAATCTAAGAAACAAGGGCGATAAACAGCACCGGCACCAGAAGAAAGAGCTATCTGCCGGGCCCAGTATCGTACCTGCCGCCAGTTCTTAGCTGGAACCCGACAACGCTGCCATGACGTCAATAGGTGATGACTGTCACGTGTAGCGTGTGGCTGAGCTTCCCGGAGCTCCAGCTCCAGCTCCCCAGCTCCAAATTTCTTGGCAGATTGCTCCAGCTAAGCTCCATGACATCTCCACCCCGGTCTCGCCCTCGAATCTCGCAGCAGCAGCATCATCATCATCGTACCCCAAATTGACGGGGGAACTAGCTTATTCACTCCAATCACTCCTATCTTGTGCCACGCCGGCGGCATCCAAACCTGGTTTCCGGATATGAGGTCTTGGCGATTGACTGAAGGTCCTACGGGCTACGGCACCACCTAGGTGCCCTACATCATCAAGGAATGACACTTCACGGGGTCCTGCGCTCAACGGCTTGTGGAAATTTTCGATCCATTCACATTGACTGCACCCAGACATCTACTCAAACCCTTTCAGCTAATGTACCGCCATTTCACGCCCTCCCATCCCTCTCTCCTCCGAACTCGGACTCCGTAACCCTCGCCATCATCAACGGGTTTAACGGCGGCTCCAGTCATCGAACATCCCGCTGCTTCGGGCACCTTGGCCGTCGATTCCATGTTCCCGTCCAGAGGCACAACATCAAATCCAAGCAACAGAGACGCCACGAAGCCGAGATTCTCTGCAAACGCAAAGTTGCGTCCAGGGCACAGGTGCCTACCACCACCAAAGGGAATGAAGGCCGCTCGCTTCAGCTTCTCCGTCTCGGCATGTTCCTTCCCAGTCTTAACGATGAACCTATCCGGATCAAACGACTCTTGATCCTGTCCCCATGCTTTTTCTAAGCTATGGCTGACTTGAGATGACATCTGCACGTTGCAACCTTTCTTGAGAAGATACGATTTTCCACTGCCATCTGATATTGTCGTATCCTCCAACACGCGTCGGTTGCCCATTCCCTTACTCGATACGCGAATTGCCTCGCGATAGCAGCGCACAAGCAAGGGACAGCGGTCGTCAAGGGTACCAATGTCAAGCGTGACCTCTCCGTTACCGCCATCTTGCGCCACCGGCAAGAGTTCATCCCTCAGACGTGCCACCAGCTTGGGACGGCTAAAGACGTGCACCATGAACCAGAACAGCGTCGGAATGGTGTTGGAGGTGGCCACGTGCAGCAGGGCAACCTCGAATATACCCACCTCCTTGCCCGGGATGCCGTGTTTTCGCAAAACATTGGCGCGGTTCCTGACAATCTGCGATGCATCTTTGTGCGAATCCCCGTCGCTTCCGTAGTACTCGCCCAACGCCGCTTGGAGCCGCGCCCTCGCTTGGAAGCATCTGCGTGCCGTGATGGACGGCGCGATGCCCAGCATCAGCACCGGCAGGTCCGACTCAAAGATCCTGTACTTGTATGAGGCCTCTTGATCGCTGCACAAAGTGTTTGAGATACTACTCACCAGGTATCCTTCATCAGGCTTGCATCTTTTCTCAGCGGATTTCCGGGCCCGTACAGGGCCTCAGTGGTCGCCATAGTCATCAAGTTCCGCACCCATATCCAGAAATTAGTCGCCTCATAAGCTTCGTTCCCCTTGCACAGATCTTCCAACGCATCAGACACGTATGTGAGGGCGGAGGCGTTCATGCGATGCAGATTATCTGCCGCCATGCCAACATGGATACCCTCAAAGAACTCGGGTAACAAGGTGCCATTTTCGATGATCTTGAGCGTCTCGTTGTTGAAGCCCAATTCCCTCTGCGCAAACTCAACTGCGAATGGCTCGAATGACAGATTACGGTTTCGGTACACGGCCTGGATCAGAATTGGGTCCCAGATGCCATACATTTTGCCATTCAGGATAGGCAGCGTCGCGATGCCCATATTCCGGCGCCTGCGTCAGTGTCAGCATCATGTCGCCTGTCGATGTCTTACCGGGTGTAATTAGACCTACTCCAAAACCTTGAAGTACCGGCTCTGGTGCTGGATCATGCCAATCAAGTGCCCAATGACGGGGATCCGAGACTTCATCGCTGGCGGCTCGCGGCTGTCCAGCTCGGGCGACGAGAACTTGTGGACAAATATCGCAAAGACGAGGAGAAACACTACCGTAGCGTACGAGGAAGTCGACTTTTGCACATCCTCGACTAGGAAAGCGAGAAAGCTTCCTGCTTTGGCTGTACCGTTGCCCGCCATGTTTCCGAGCCCGTGGCCGACTTGACTTGCCATCTTGCTCGGCCGTGGTTATTGAGTGATGCTACTTTGTGAACACCAGCTTGGTTGTGAATTGGTCGTCTACCAGAATTGCAAACCAGCCAGGGTGATTAGAAGGAGAAGCGTCTCAATGGTAGTCTGCCAGAGGGATATCGTCTCTACATATCATCCCAGACAAGCACGCCCTCAACGCGGCGCACTACGCAGACCCGGGAAGAGATCCAGAAACTAATACCAATCTGGTCCAAGGGAAGACAAGTTGATCCACCATCCTCTGCGGGCGCGCCTGTCAGAAATTAGCGTGAATCCTCCTCTAGGGCTATCTTTTTGCGCCCAAAAGGATGTTGACGAGGGGTTTCGTTTGGAGACCGGTTCATCTAGACTAACTGATGTTCCTTAGGGGCTTGAATCATTCGCTCTCCAATCAGGTCGTTGATGATACGTTTGACCGTAAGGAGAGTTTTCAGCTGTTGCCTGATATGCCGCTAGGGGTCTGATATCTGGAATGCTGCAACGGGGCGCCGGCTCTTCGGGTGGATACGCACCGATGCACCCTCCGTGACTACTACCTCCAGGGTCCATTGAATGGGCTCTACTCCGTACTGTCTTTCCTAGTTATTCTACGAAACGTCAGCAAAGTGACGATATTCTTAGCAATCAAACAAGCTCTGGTGCCGTTTCGCATGCAAATACTTCGGCAATTTTCCTTTCAACAAGTAAAAATACGTCAAGGCGAGTAGCAGGACATTAGTCGACTCAATTCCATTTCCCACATGCCGCTGCGATGGTCAGATGAACTTGGGCCTGATCCCATCTCCAATCAAGTTGAGACGAGTGTCACCCGTTGCTCTCCGCCATAGACAAGATGAGAAGACGTTGGGTTTGCAGGCTTGGCAACCGTCTTAAGGGTCTTGAGTGGGATTTCCGATATAACCAATCGCTGCGATTTGGAGATGGAAGAGGATTTCTATGATTTGGGTGAGACTGGAAAACAACTGGGCAAGCCACGCATGTAAGATGCAAGGCACAGCGCTGATGTCAGCAGCCCATCCCGAGAAGGAGGGGATGGTCATTGGTACGTTCGAGGTCAGCCAAAGTAGAGAGCCATTATCTCGAGGGCTCCGAGTGATTCTGTTTGTCTTGTCCGATATCGAAGGTTCAAGTTTCTGTGCAGAGAATTGAAGTCCAAAAAAATGAACATTGGAGACAATATCCTAACAGAGAAAGAGTTCGGGGACTGAAGTAGCGGGATTCTGATGCGTAGGACAAATTAAATTGAGATTGCCTTCTTGATTTACTTTCTTAAACAGCAGAAGAGGACGATACAGAAAGACTGAACCTAGTGCCTCATCGGCCGCTATGGTCACTCATGAAGACAAGTGAGAACGTACTAAAGCCTTGAGTGTCAAAACCCCAAACGCCACATATGAGTCTTGAAATTCAATAAGCCAGTTGTTGTGGAGGAATAGGTCCATTAAAATCATGTACTGCATAACAACTTCTGCCCCAACGCCTTGATCTGCCAATCCTCATCAACTATCGCCGCGCTGGTCGGTTGTCAAATTCCAGATTCGTGAGCGGGCACCAACCACAGTGAGGCCGCCATCCTTCCATACCTGTAATCCATCTAAGATCATTGGGACACGTGGGAATCTCGGCACCAGAGATCTCGTCAATGTACCGGTAGCGTTCTGCGCAGGGGAATTGTCGCTCGTAATAGTTTATCGGGCGGCTACACCGGATACATCTTTCCGTGCAGCAGTAGATGATGCACATTTTGCTACCTCGTTATGTCTTTTTCAAGGAAGCTCCTATACGCTTTTGTTGTTGTTTTGTACGTTCTGTGGAAGTTGCCTGTGTTTGATGGTTTCTGAGGTGACCTAGATGGCGACAGGAGAAGAGCCTTGAGATATACTTAGACTGGCCTGATGTTGTTGTATGATATGGTGGTGGCAATGTTTGTGAACACTAGGCCTGTGGTTGAAGCTCGAGCGTCCTGGTACAGACAGTCACAATGTAGTCAAAGAAAGGTTGTTTTCCAAACAAATCCATCGGCCGCAGTTTGTTTGGGCAGGATCTACTGCGTTCACATAAGACCAATCTGGCCCCTTGTATTCGTGATTCACGTATCTTAGATCCTTCTTAACAAGTGATTCACCACAAAGAGAAGGCAGCATAAGTATACCGGTTTGATACAAAGCCGTACATTATGAGGGATGTTTATCCATACTTATCAACATATTTGTTCAGGTATGTTAATTGCATCGCATCTCTAAATTCTGGGTCGTGGAGACTAGACCAACGTCTAAGATTTGTTCTATCTAAACCACAGTTTGAATGGAGATAATGTGACATAGAACTCCTCTATAGTTCATTCCTTACAGATAGAATTGCCTTCAAAGTAATTGCTGCCAGTTGCTTGAGCTTTACCCGAGGTACGAAATCGCAGTGCGACAGACTTCGCTACATTTGCCACTCAATACCACTTACTAAATCTCCATCGGCTCGGCATCCCAGTTGCAATCACTTGATCAATCTGACCGTATATGCAGTCAAAATACGCGTATCCACAGGAATACCGGCAAAGAAAATCGGCTACCATAGTGGCTACCATGGCCAATCGCACCTTCAATTTCGTGCAGTAGTGTTGCAGTGACATTTGGCTTCTTGCGGGGAACCATGTCGCCTTGTTCTGCCCGACCACCTACCCCGGGAGCAAATGTAATTGCTAAAGTACAGCGATTTGTGGAATCACAGCTCAAAAAGACTGACTGAAGGGGTATGTTCAACCGTTGATACAGTCCATTGTCTCTGAGATAGGCTAGAGGTCCGTTGGAAGTTGGCAGAATCTCGACATCACGTATCATAGCTCCAGTCGGCTAAATATCTCGGCAAACAACATCACCGACATGTATTTAAGCTACTTGCAAGGCCTTATCAAAGTTCCATTTCCTAGGTTCTTCACAAAGATCGGTGACTTAGTTTTCTACTTTTCATTTTCCCTCCAAGCACAACTGCTGCATTGTGCAAAATGTCTATTCCCCTGATTTTCTTCGTCATTCTGGGTAGAGCATTGGGCGATGGCCTTGTTTACAACCTCAACTTGAATGTACCAAGCCGCCGACCAGAATGGGCTGAAAAGCTCTCTCCCCACCTCGCGGCTTTCAGCATAGAGATGGATCGCTGGCCAGACTGGGCCGGGCAAGAAGTCAGCAAGCCAAACGAGTATTTCAACCAGCTTCTCTTAAATCTAGGGGAAAGGACCGGGCATATGCCATTCCTCCGAGTAGGAGCCAACTCGCAAGACAGAGCCACCCTAGATCTAAGCCTCGAGGTCATGAACAAGACCTTTCCGGAACCAACTGAGACTGTCCCCAACCCAGAGGCTGACCACATCTACATCGGTCGAGACTTTTACGCCTTATCCGGGAACCTACCGGCCGGAACGCCCTTCATGTGGGGTATCAATCTCAAGTCCTTGAACCAGACTGAGACTGTTGCCCAGGCCCGGTTGCTTGCCCAGACTTTCCAAGGAGACCGGGCTAACTTGACCAAGAATGTGCGACTTGTTAACGTTGAGTTGGGTAATGAGCCTGACTTTTACGGCTTGACGCGGACTGGACGCAATGGGCCCTATGGTGTTGAGTGGGATGTTGCCAACTACACAAATACTTGGACACAGTACGCTGAGGCAGTTAGCAAAGAGATCACATTCGACCACTCGGGTTTGGGTGGGCCTACACTGTCACCTGGAGCCTTTACCGGATTCAACGCACCAGAATGGACGCCAGCGGGACCCTTGCAGCTGGGCATACTGAATGATCTGACCATTCGAAATGCGACGACTCAGTTCACAGAGCATGCCTACTCTGGCGGCTTCGATCCACGCCGTGTTGTGAATCCCGGCGATCTCATGAACAAGATACATGTGCGCAGCAATATGACTTCGAAGATGGCTGGTATCCAAGCAGTGAGATCCGTGGATTTAGATTATCTCCTGGTATGAGCGTCCTGTACACACCATGTCGTTTCGCCTACTGACATCTTGATAGGCCGAGACAAACTCTTATGCAAAGTCAGTCTCACCCATTTGATATTGGCGATGTTCTAACTTTGTGACGTTTTCATAGCCATGGTCAGCCAGGACTGAGCAATACCGTCGAGAGTGCACTCTGGGCTGTCGACTGGCTTCTACTCGGCGCCTCTTTCGGCATACAAAGGCTTCATTTCCACCATGGGGTGGGCTTCAGATACAACCTGATACAACCAACAAGTGATTCCGATGACGGTCTAAATATCAGTCGGCCTCATATCCTTCCATCATATCACGCCTTTTTGATTGTTAACGAAGCCATCGGGAAGTCTGGCGAAGCGTACGTTGCCGAAATACCGACTAGTAATATTACTCTTACCGCGTACGGAATATGGGAGCAGGAGAGACTTGCCAGGGTTGTTGTCTTGAACACACAGGTCCATCTCGGTGGACAAGAGAAGCCAAGCATCAGCGTCAATCTGAAGGGCCTTGGCTCAGGTTTATCAATTACGGTGAAGATGTTGCTCTCGGAAAATACGACTGCTAATGCTGGATTGTGAGTTGACTTCTAATCTTGCAATTGCTTCACAAGCTTACAGAATTTCGTGAGCAGGACGTGGGCGGGACAAAGTTTCGAGACTGTGTCTGGGGAGCCGGAGGGCGACGTAAGGCAATATGAAGTCTTGAACAATAGTTTCAGCTTGCCGGCGTCTTCAATTGCGCTCTTAACAATCTGATGAGACGACGATCTTCCTGAATCATGCTTGCTCCTACAAAAAGTAGGGGGTGAATAATGGTCATATTCTCACGTTCTCGGCTTCCTGTCTCAGAAGAATTCAATCCTACTTAGCCTATCTAGAGAAGATCCCCCAATAACTTCTCATCTACGATTACGTATTACTGGAAATTGATATCATCCTCAACTCAAGTTGCAGAACTCCCATTACTTACCTATTTTCTACCTAAATCCTTTGTCTTGCTTAGCCAGCCGAAAACTGTGCAATGTCGAGATCCAAGCACGCGCCTGAAAGCACGAGCTTGTAACTGTAATTCAAAAGCCACAAAGTTACTCTCAATGCCCTTGGATTTCATCACCTATAGTGTTGCATCGATATCGAAGAAAGAGTTGGTGTCGTCGAGGCATCTGACACGAAACGAAGGGACATCAAGCCACTGGTTAAACTTCCGAAAAACACGATGTGTCTCTAATCGAGCCTCTGAGACACCCAATACTATGTCGAAATCATGAGAGGGCTTGGCGGGATCGAGTTGATGGCCAATGTACTTCGTCTGGGGCTGCTTGACAGCTTCTGGCAGTGCCTCGGGCCAAGCTTTGAAATGCTCTAAACAGCAAAGACTATCACATGTCTCATTCTGACACTGGGGCTCACGGGTTACTACCTTCCCACGTCGGATGCCTAGGTCGCCGAGGCGCTCTACAGGTTGGGGGCCAGAGGGCGGTGGTTGTCTGGCTGGTTGAGAGGTCCAACGCGACAATGCTGCGGCATGTGAGGCGTCGTTACATGGATGACGAGTTGGGAAGTAGGTCTCGTGGATACTTCTTGTGATCTTACCTTTGCACCAGTGAGCCAGAGTTCCATTCTTGGATCTGACTTGGATGTGGTTCTCACAAGGCTTCATGTCCGTGACATGGCGGACTACTTTGCTGCAGCGAATACAGCTCTCGTGGATTTGCTTGACCTCGCACATTGTAGCCTTGGTGTCGTGCTGTGTTTGTGGATGGCAGATGGCAGATGGACAGACCTATGGAGTTGTTTCGGTTGCTCAGTGGATGGATCTTCGACACTGATGACTTTTGTGTGTGGATGTTGTTTCGGTTACGATGAGATACTAGGACTGTTTTTCGTTCACTTAACGGATGATGTAGGCGAATTTATGTACTACATGAATTAGTTCTGAGGAAAGCGTTCTGTTCACAACTCGACGCCTGTCTTGAACCTGTTGTTTTGTATTCAACAGTAGACTGAAAGACACAGTTGCATAAAGACTACGAGAAAAACTTGATTCAGAATAATGACTGCACAAAGAGAAGTTTTTTGAAGACTATGGTCATATCGATTTCAATAAAGCCTTTGTCCTAACCCAGTGACGGATTGGAAACTCCCGAGTCCATCGAATTGTCCTTCCTACGGCACTTCATCATCCTCGACTTTGGCTAGGCAGCCTGATAAGGTCAGTCTAAGAAAGCCGCAAGTTACATATTATCAGTGGAAGCATCTTCCAAATCACGTAGTCGGCTGCTCGTAAGTGGTGAGCTACCTCTGCTTCAATTTGAAAGCTGCCTGGTGCACTGGCCCCTGTGCACGCTCGTCGTTGCATAGGCGACGGCTCAGGTCTGGAGAAGGGAGTCAATGAGCTTAGGAACACAAATCCTACCTAATTCCTTCGCTCGGTATTGTACACAAACATGTCCATGCTCTCAAAGCCGAATTGGAGCTCACATTGGACCACACCAACTCCCAAAATACAACACCGTTTGGGGTTTTCGGATGGCAGACGAAGTCAGTCTAATTTTGTAGTCAATGCGTCTTGCTGCCCCTGGAGGAGGGTCTTACTCCAACATCCGATCATCGGATCGCGGGGGAGGCTAAAACCTCGGACTGTATTGCGTGAACAGGCTTTGAAAGTCAGGAACAATCGTGCATGCCGGATTCTAACTCATCAGGTGCGGCAAGGTTTGTTACCCAGGTAATTTGGCGATCCCATACGTCATGCAACACACGATGGATGGCTTGCGTGCCTACCCGTATCCGAGGACGAGGTTTAAGGCTCAGAGAAACATGATCCTGTGTGATAGTGATTATGGTCTAGACCGTCTTACTCAAAAGGACTATCCCAGCGTGTAATTGAGGTCAAGTATCATATATAAGACGGCGACGATGTCATTCAAAGCAATATCATCTACATCTACTATCACATCTCTCAGATCTAGCCTCTTCCCAGGTAATCACTCGCTATCACCACCATTCGTTTCTTTCTTCAGCTGCCAAAACAAAAACCTCGAGCTCTCATCCATTCAGAAATAATCATGAATCTCAAGTGGAACTCGTCTCTCGCTCTCTGTGCCGCGTTACTTGCGGGTGCAGTCGATGCCCAAGGGGCCAACTGGGGAGGTTTCAACTCGATCCGGAACATATGGACGGCCGGCGCATCATACGACTACATCGGAAGTGGGGCTTTGTACGTATTTAAACCAACTCTCCAGGAGTGCTTTGGCGAATCTGACAAAGAGCGATGATAGAAGCTATAGTACGACCTCGAACGGACCAAACCACATCAACTACATCGCCAACGCGCGTGGAGCAAACAATGTCGTCCTCAACAAGTTTGCCTACCCTGGGGCGGTGACTGACTCTCGCTTTGCGGTGCCCACACAGGTCCTTCCCGGGTTCAGTCCCATTATCAACTGGAACGATCAGATCAACGAGATCGTCACCGCCTTCACTGCGGCTCGTACGGCAGGCACGGCTTCAGCCAGGGATTCTCTCTTCATATTCCTGGCATCGAACACTGGAAATGACATTCTTGGTACCTACAACACCACCACTAACCAAGCTCAAACCATCAACAATTTGATCGGAGTCATCCGCACCAAGTTTGCCCAAGTAAATAACTCCAATTGTTTACCCCTTCGACTCAGCCGCTATTTTCATGGCTTGAAAGTGCGAGACCAACTGAACCAGAGACTGACCTTGACATCTCACCCTAGATTTACGGCGCAGGAGCTCGCAACTTTGTCTTCCTCTCTGTCCTGCCGGCCGAGCTCATTCCCAGAATTCAGGTACTGCCCCAGGCAGACAGAGATAAGGTCGCCGACTTCGCGAACAACTACCGTGTAGCGGTGAACAACCTCATCACAGAGCTTCGAAACAACAACACGTATCGCGGGCAGATCACCATCTTTGCACCCGATTTTACCCAGGGCTTGAGGTCCATCAAGGCTGGCATGCTGACTACCGGCCCCACCGCTGGCTACCTTGATCGGAACGGCTATTGCGCGGACGCTCTCCCCATTGGCATTGTCGTGTAAGTAGTGAAGTATTCCGGCACAAGGCGAAACGTGGTTCGACAGGTTGTTTTCCGAACAAAGACGCTAACTGCATTATTTCCTTGCAGACCTCCGAATCCTGACTACAAGTCGACCAACTGTGCCTACACTGCACGCAAGTACCTTTTCCACGACACGATTCACATTACCTCGCCGGCTCATTGCGAGTATGCTATCAATACTCTAGCTACTCTTGGTGTCACGGCAACACCGCAGCAGTTGGGTTGCCAATTCGCCTAGGGGATAGCGACGCGGTGGAAAAGGCATGTCTGTTCAAAGCAAGCTACGATAATTTGGCTACCATGACATGATGAAGCTTTTTGTAGCACAAACGATATGCCAGTCATGCTGCAGTCAATGTACATATTTCAAGTCATTACGTTGTGACACAAAGAGGCAAATATGTGCCATTTCAGCAAATACATCACTACTTACAACAAAGAAACATCACTGTTCACTGTCATCGACACTTGACAATGTCAGAGCAGTGCAAGATGGCTCTAATGTGCAGTGAGAAGCTCCATCACGAAGACTAAGCCTTGAGTCCTTGTAACTTGCCTTGAAATTCAGCGTAAAACCGTACACTTCAGTCGACGCGACGCAGTTTTTAAGTAAGGAATCCTCAAATTACTCCGGCCGTTGACTCCGATATTCAGACCATCCGACAAATTGGCTGCCCGACAACGGATGAACTGTCTCCATCCTGCCCCTTACACGATTCAAGATCGGCGGAGTTCCCAAAGCTTCGGGAATGAGGCAAACTCTAATTGCGTCTCAGACAAATTGGAAACCCATCCCACCGGCAACTACCGACTCGTAACTGAGTGTGCTGAGGCTCTTCTCCCGCCTTATTCTCCGCCAGTTCCGTAACACCAATGGCGGAAACTTCGTCCTAGAGCGAGACCGAGCCAGATGAAGCACCCTCCTCTCTACCGAGGCACTCAGCAACCCCCGTATCTCTCTTTAACCCATACCAACATGGCCATGGGCTTGTTGTACTGACCAATTGACGAAGGAAGAAGCTCTCTACGCAATATCGTAGGCCGGTGGGATACTAAACACCCCAATACTTATAGAATCGCATGCGGCTGCGATTGCACTTTATGACTCTAGTATCTGGGCATTATCTAAATCACCTGCCGTAAATTCTTTTCTCACTCGTTCGAGACTTTTAGTCATTTACATTCATTTCTGCATAAGTGCTGTTGCAACACTCGCTTCATTCACCATGTACTACTCTTCCACTTCTCTTGGCGCTCTTCTTGTGCTCGCGGCTGGTGCCGTCGATGCCGCAAAGTGTCCTATCCAGTTCGATGGCAGAATCCCTACCAACTTCACGCCCGCCTCTTTTGATACCTCTGCGAGTCCATTCAATAATGGCTTTGTTTTCGGTAAGGGGTTGAAGGCCAGTGATGTTGTCTCCATTCCGACAGGCCTGTCGTCGCTGGTAAGCTACATATCGGCATTGTTTTTCTGACAGCATTTGACCGATTTTCCGTAGCTCGACGGCCCGGCGAACAAGCCTTTCCAAGTCAATATTGATGACAGATCCATCTTCGCGCCCACCGAGACCAACGTGCAAACGGGCTTCCGCCGCGCAGAGATGCTGCCCATGAGCAACAACGGCACCGATCCTTCCACGTCCGGCATTAAGACGGTCCACTGGAGCATGATGAAGGACCCTAAGAAGCCGCTTAACTTGACCCACGAATACCAGATGGTTTTCTTGGAGAGCTCTATATTTAGCTCGAACCAATTCGCGCTCAAGTACGGCGATCTCATCGGCATTCACCCGGCGGACCCGGATGTTCTCCACCTATTTGGCAACTCCAACACCAACCCTTCGCCGGAGCTCTTCAAGACCAAGTTCACTGAGGGCGTCTTCCACAACTTTGCCCTGACTTTGGACTTCGGCAAGAAGTGAGTGCTTCATCTTGCTTGTGGGACTGTGGCCGGCTTTACTGACATTGATATCGCAGCTTGACCCAGGTGTACTACTCCCAAGGAAATGCCCCCCTCGTCGCTCAGGGCCAGCCCATCGAGAACGACATCTCGGGACAGGGACAATTCCACTTTGGCGTCTTGAAGAAGTCGATCAACGGCACCGGTGACTTGACCAAGTCTGGTTTCCACGAGTCTGGAATCAACGAGGGCATCATTTTTGGTTCGATCTTTGAGGAGGACAGCATCGACGGCTGTGTGACCTTGTCTCTTTAAAGACCTTTGAGTTCTTGCATTTACACAGACTTCCAACCTTTGGTTTTGATAGAGTAGAGGTTCCAATCAACATTGGTCTCAATTAGGGGTATGCTAGACTAATTCAGTACAGCGATGCCCATGAACACATGCGTCAAATCCAACGCCAGTGATCCTGATACTACCTTCTTAGACAAGAGTCCAATTCCATCAGGCCATCTACCGAAACCAAAGTTCCATCTTCTGACCACCAACTTCAAATCTTCCATTTGAGCTCCTCTAAAACCTCTCTTGCAGCCCTCTGACCCGCGGACACCGCTCCCTCCATGTACCCATAATGCTTCGTCGAGGTCTCCGTGCCAGCCCAATGAATAGCCCCAACCGGTTTCCGAACCCACTCCCCCAACAGCGTCCACATCCCCGGCGCCGGCGTCGCCATCGGGCACCCGAGAGCCCACTCCTCTTCCATCATGGTGTGAAAGAAGAACTCTTCCGGGTCGAGCGCCTCCGGACCGAACGCGGACGCAAAGCCGGCGAGGGCGACAGCCCGCTTCTGGTCCTTGCTGAAGCTAACAAACTCTCGCGCCTTGGTGCCGACGATGAAGCCCGTGAGCTTGGCTGGACACCCGGACTGCGACGTCGCGTCGTAGGTCACGCTGAGGAAGCCGGTCGGGTTCGTGCTCTCTCCCGTCAGGCCTCGTTCCCTCCAAAAGGGGGTCTTGTAGGTTGCGTATACTTTCATGTAAGCTCCCATCGGCATGTGCTGGAGTAGTGTCGTCTTTTCTATCGGTAACCTTGGCTCGAAGTCGATCTTGAGAATATGCGGTGGCGGGATAGCGGAGATGATTCGTTGTGAGCGGTATGTTCCTTTCGACGTCCGGATGGTGGCAAGACTCTCAGTGTAAGTGATGCCGCAAACCGGTTCTTCAAAGCGAATGCCTCCGTCTCCCAGGGTTTCTCTCAGCTTTTCGGCAATAGCCTGCCCTCCCCCCTGAATGAAATGTTGCTGAGCTCCATTTTCGCAGCTCAGGCCTGACGTGAGACTGACCACGCCTTTGAAGAAGAACATGGCGTGAAGCATTGAGATGCAAGACGTGTTCTGCCCGATCGTTGCTTCGAATGCCATGTTGCCTAGATCAATGGTGGCCTGCGTCCACGCCTGCTTCTTCAACCACTCATGCACCGTTACGCGGTCGAGCTCCTCCGCGTTGGGTGTCTGCCATGGCTCCTCCATATTGACCGTCTCACATAATTTCTCGAACCGGCGGACGAACAGTCCAGTATCCAGAACTTCCCACGGCTTCATTGGCGGAATCAGGCCCCCATAGCTTCGTGCTTTGCCTCGATACGCTAGGACAATTTTGCCCTGGCTGGGTGGTTTGAATAGTGGCACGTCGAACTCCTTTGCCAGCCCGTACATGAGATCTTGCTTGTGACCGAGGAAAGATGCCCCGACATCCCAGTAGTCGCCATTGTCGAGCGGTATTGTCTTTGCGCGTCCACCAACGCGATCGCGCGCCTCGAGAACAAGGACCTTCTTTCCAGCATCCCTCAGGAGTCGTGCAGCCGCGAGGCCGGAGTATCCGGCACCGATCACCACGCAATCATATGTAGGCGTGGTGTCTGCTGTATCTTTTGTCGTAGATTCGCCCATCATTGCGCGTTGTTGAGATGAGCTGGACGGAACAGTTTTTGAGAAGACCCGTAAGTTTTCGATTGTGCCCGATAGAAAGAAAGTTTGGAGCTTTCGCCCGCGGACTGCGTAGTTCTTGACCTTCTCCGTCTTTCGTTTGTACTCATGTACTCGTCCGATGATTGCTTGGACCTGCCAGCGGGAAGCTCTCTAGCGCTGACGAGGAGAGATAGTCAGCCACGCCTGGATTGAGGACCAATCACAAAGCCTCGCAATCTCCCTTGGGCTCCTTTGTATTCCTTCGTCCTGGCTTGCTTGGCTCTTCAATCTCACATGTCTGTGAGTCAAGCTTGAATTACATGCTTGAGCCACAGGTATTGGTCTGTTGCGCACGTGGCTGATTGGTCACCAATATTAGGTTGCGCTAGCAGAAACGATTGACTGTCACGATGATTGATACGCCTTATGATCGATAACGTGTGTACCATTGGATATCGGCGACGAACCTCACAAGTTCCAACTACGGAAAGAATGTGACGAATACGGCAGGACGGATTCCTCTTCAAGTTCTGTTACATACAATCCGAGCCTTATTTAACATGTTTGCGATACACTAGCCGCACTGGTCTCTGGGTTCGATTCCATACTATATTAGATTGATATCAGATTCCTGTACATGAAGTTTCCATTCCAGCCCACTCCTTTTCTTCATGTCTTTTTATATATAACACCAGACCTTTCAAATCGTACGGATGTATTCCCATGAGAGCTAGGCTTTAATTTCACTTCCTCAAACCTCAACCTTCAGTCCTGAGCACGGCTTCGAGCCGCGCAATTTTGAACCAAGCAGCCCGTAGCGTACTTCTTCATACATGTGCCGTTGAGACATCTCCCACGGATCTGAGCGGAGCGTTTTCTTCATTCTCGGCCGGCTCGATCCCTTTTTCCTTTGCAATCCATTCGGCCAATCCGTTCATCTCGTTCATGCCCTCATACGGAACAGGAGGGTTTTCCTCCTTCGGCTTCTCCTCGCCTCCCGAGTCTTGACCCTTACATTGCTCAGAGCCCTTGCACCCGCAGATGCCCTCACAGACAGGCTCCATCATGCCCTCGGGTATCAGCTTCGAGATGAAGGGTAGCTTGAAGCCGACGCACTTCTTGAAGCACTCCCCATGACCTCTGTGATACTTATGACCCT
This sequence comes from Colletotrichum fioriniae, assembly GCF_027942845.1. Lineage (NCBI taxonomy): Eukaryota > Fungi > Ascomycota > Sordariomycetes > Glomerellales > Glomerellaceae > Colletotrichum > Colletotrichum fioriniae. The sequence continues at coordinate 646,071 of NW_027076851.1, forward strand.
CATGTTCCTTATGCCCTTCATGACCTTCCGCCGAGGATGCGCGCGTCCCATTTGTCCCTGCCAAGCTTCTGACTGACTCCATTCTCTCGGGCGGCAGATGCTTGTCGAGATGTTTCTTGCAGCGCTGCCAAGCTGGCGTCTGCTTGCCTTTGGTGTCTTTCCCCCCCAGATGGGCGGGATGCTCCATCTTATGATGTGATGACTTTGCTTTGTGATGGTGTTTCATAGAACAGAACGATTGTTCCCAGGGCGCGAGGTTGCCCTCATCAGTATCTTGGTCATGGCCTTGATCACCCCCTGTAGGCGGCGGAACGTTGGTGATGTTGAAAGATGTGGGAGTCTGAGCAGAGGATGCAGCCACGGCTGTCTTGGTGGGAATGACGATGGCTGCCGCCGAGGTCAGGAACAACACTAGGTGAATAGTTGTAGCCTTCATTATGGTGAGCAACGAAGCGGTATAAATATGTGCAGAAAAGGAGGAGGCAGAGCTCATACAAACGAGAAGCCAAGCACCGAGTGCTTGCTTTTATATCTCTATGGACTCAGTGTCGCCATTACCATGCTCCAGATTGAGCCTTCATTGATCAGAACCTGCTCATTAGAGGGATTTTGGGCCTGAATGTAAGCTTCAGAAAAGTTTCCTGAACTATGCACATTCGTAAGACAAGTAAAGTAAGGTTCGGTGCCTGCGTCTACACTCTTCGGATCCTGCCGTATACACATCTTTGGAATATCGGGTGAAAGGTAACGGGGCAGCTTTCAGCTTAAATCGACCGTTCTGGATGTCTATTAGGAGGGCTGACAGTTCAGTTGACATGGGATGGTTTAGCGTTCCGTATGTGCTGAGTCGGGACCTGTAGAGCTTCTGTGTCTTCGTAAGAAATTGGAGAATACGGTTTCTCTTCCTCGTGTTTGTTACTGACAATCCAGTGAAAGTGCAGCGATGGAGAGACGGGTGTGGATTCCGCTGTTGTTGCATTGTTATACGTGGATTCATCCTGAACCCTCGGGTGTCCGGCATGAGGACGCCTCTGCTCTCGAGTCGATTCAACGACCGACGTCTCTATCTTACACCTCTATCATGACCATGAGCCGTAAAAGCGAGATCCTGCAACAGCCTCACCCTGGAAGCACATGACTCCTAGCTTATCAATTCTCTCCCTCACCTTCACCTTCACCTTCACCCATCTCCTCGTCGCCATCTTCACCTTCTTCCCCAGCATCGTCATCTTCATCGTCATCATCGTCGTCATCATCATCGTCGCTCGACCCAGAGCCCTCGCTCTCTCCCTCGCTGCCAGGGTCGTAGTCCTCTTCGTCTTCATCTTCATCCTCCTGGAGCGCCTGCTCAGCCTCAAGATGGGCCTTTTCGAGCTCTGTCATACCATTTGCATCCGCATCTCCATTAGCGTCAGCGTCCGCGTCCGCGCCCTTCTTCTTGAGGTTCTCAGTCAGCTCCATCTTCGCCTTCCTCTGTTCAGCCATACTGCGATCCTGTAGTCCGTGGCGCTTGACATAGGACTCGTCGATGCCGCCGTAGTCTTCCTGGTCCAACATGCCGAATTCAATCTCCTCGGTGGCGTCACCCTCGGTGAACACCTCTACTACGATGTTGAATGTGCGCTGTAGGACGCTTGTGTAGCTCATGGCCACGATACGGTCGATGGGCAGAAAGACGAGAGGCTTTTTGAAGCCGTAGAGAATGCCATTGGGAAGGAAGAAGAGGTATCCGTCTTTGGAGCCGCGGAAGGCCTTGACGTGCACCGCCTTCTCATTCGGCCTGTGCGGCTGGCGGACGAGACTGTGGAATATGTTGGGGTCGGCTGCGACGATTTCGGCAGGATTGCCAGCGGAGCTGAGGTGTGTCGTCAACGCCCAATCAAAGAGGCCACGGTAGGTGTCGGAGACTGCTGATGCAGCGTTTGCTTTCGGGCCATCGATGGTGCCGGGCTTGGGGGCTGTGGCAGGCACTGTGAATACCAGAGCTTCCTTCTCGGGTGAGGTTTTCGTCGGGAGACATGTCCCACGGGGAAACAGGACGTAATTATGCTGCACCTGGGTCTTCTCGGGTACGGGGAGGCAGAAGAGGTATTCTGAAGCGCAAGTTAGCTTGGCTGGGACGTTAGGTTCCTGTGCGATTGGAGACACACCAATGTCATCCCAGGCGTAGATGATGCCCTCGACGGGTGCAGTGGTATTCGGTAACCGCGCGTAAAAGAAGTTCGCCGTGAAGCAGAGCTCGTACTTCTTGCGCTGGGGCACAGAGACGGAAATCTCCTTAATCACAAGGAGAACCTCTTCATCGGCAGCGTTTCCGGTTCCTATGACTTTCGGTGCAGGCTTTGCAGCCACTCCGTTTGTGTTGGACGCCTTGAAACCGTTCGTAGGACCTTCGTCTGTCCGTCTGCGTTTTGATGCCGGTTCGGGTCCGTTGATTTGCTCGTGAACGAAACTCGCGATGTTGTTGAACAATGCGACTCGATCGGGTGTGTCTGAGTAGTCGACAATTAGCATTTGAGAATTCAAGAGAAGAAAACTACGCGATTGAAACAGATGTTCATACTGGCTGCCTTTTGAATGCCCTGCAAAATATCGGGTCGCGACTGGAAGACGGCTTCCAGCCGCTGGCTGTCGAGACCGGCAACCATTATTTGTGAAATATTTATTTATTGCCCCAGAAATTCGGTGTCTTCTTGATGATGGGTTCGATGAAATTAACGAGATGGCGGCTGATTCGAAAAGTCTGGTTGGAAAAAAGCGTCCCTTTGAATGTAGTGAAATTTCCGGATTGTTTTTTTCTCTCCCGACGCGACGTCGATAAAAATTATGGGATGTGACGTGTTGAAGCTGGCCGCTGGTTGCTGAAGCGGCTGGTCCTGGTGCACTGCGGCATGGACTTACATAATGCGGCGGTTACAGGCTTACAGCAGATTTGTACGGCGAACACTCGGGGCGGGCAGCGCCCCTTTTTTCTGCGAGGGGCCACTGATTCTTTCAAGTCTTCAAGGTTCCAAGAAGACAAAGCGATGACAATGCTCGGCATTCACGGCCCTAAATGTCAATTACCTCGAGCCCTGTGAATCAAGGTACCCTAAAGATTCGACATGTGTTTGGTCTTCCCAATAACTCCAACATCTACACTTTTCAATGAATGAGGGGCGTTTCTCGTTGCCGGATCCACGCTTCCGACCAACTCAGAACTCGCTCCCAATTACCACAACTAATAGTTGCCCAAGAACCCTACATCACTATTGTTCTTTCCGATATCCTTACTTCGCCAGCTGCTTATAGGTCTGAAGCTCATTCCAAAGAAGCCCGAGAAAAGCAAGTTGATCCTACGGAGTAGGAGAGGTCGTTCATCATTCGTAATAACATAGGTATTTGATCATTGGAAGTCAAGTCGCAGTGAAAAAAGAATTAAAATAAAAATACAGTTGCGAGGTCAGCCTTGTCTTATCTTTCTCCTTATCGTGAGCTAAGGGAGCTTGGACCATCCTTGGAGGACATGAATTCCCCTCGCTGCCCCTGAAAGCTGCGACGTCACAGTGGAGGATGCGCCCAAGGCCCCAAATGCAATGGCACTGATTTGGCGCGCATCTTGACCCCGCGGTTTCCACCAGTCTGTCACCAGCCGAACAGCACATTAGGTAATGCACCGCTGGGTGCCCCACAGCTTCCTTTCCTTGGAGGTCAGGCAACATCACGGACTTTACTCCTCCAACCTCGAGTCTTGCCAACGCCAATTCCGCCCTTGGGGTAGGCCTTGACTACCGAGCCTTCGACAGCACTCTAATCTTTCCAAAAAAGATTATACACTGCTGAGCGATATCATGTCATTCTCCAACATCTACACCCACCGCAAGGTCGCGGAAACGGCGGCCAAGGGCTGCGATGTCTGCTACCGTGCTACAAGTAGCGTCCTGGTCGCTCCCGAGAACAAGGTAAAAACCATGATTTCTTCTCTACCATGCGCAGCTAACTCTAGCTATAGGACTTTTTCTACGTTTGCCCCAGCCATCTGAAAGACAAGAACTTCTGCTCCCCTATCATCGACAAAGAGGCCATCGAAGCGAAGAAGAAGAAGGCTCTCGAGGACGAGGTTGCGCGTGTGAAGAAGGAGTACGAGGACAAACAGAAGAAGAAGAAGGAAAAAGAAGAGAAGGAAAAGGAGAAAGACAAAGACAAGGAGAAAGAGAAAGAGAAAGACAAAGACGACAAAAAGACAGAGGATGAGAAGGAGGACAGTGCCAAGGCAAGCTCTTTGATATCCCGCTTATTGCTTCTTGGGTCCTTCAGATGACTGGTTTCCTGAGCCATCGGCTAACAAGCTTCAAGGACGGCACCGCAACGCCATCTCCGGCCGCGGAAGAGGAGCCACGCGTGTTCGCACTTCAGAAGTATGAACTCTTTTGGCCTGCTATATGTACCAAATTGGCTTCGACTAACACGGCTTAGGAACTTCTTCGGAGCCCGAGTTGAAAAGAAGCGACAAATGGAGATTGCAAAGAGAAACCGGGAACGTCTTCAGCAACCAAACCTATTTCCATCAGTTCCGAAAGGCATGCCGGGTAGTTGAGAGATATTCACCACCGAAGCCCGAAAGACGGGACCGCAGTACAAGCACAATCGCCGGTTCCGCAGCCATATCACGACCGTCAGCCCACTCAGAGCACATGATTCTCCATGCCAGCACCTGGACCAACCTGCCCTCATATACCTGCCCTCCTGTATATACCCCCAAGTCAAGATGGTAACCATGACTAGGACAGGGATTCTAAAGCAATTTGTGTCCCAATTAGTCCTGCTGCATTAGCCTTCTCTATCTGGAGACGGTGCCGGCTGTCATCCTTTCTCGTGCGGACAACGCTTCGAGGTTGCATTCCACTGGGAAACAGGACATCATTGTCCAAAATATGGCTCGTTATTGGCTCATTTACGTCTCTTATGGCGCGACTTTGGTTTCCCTATATGCAGGTAAGACGACTGCAGTGGCCTTGGTGGGCTGGCGGGTCGCTGATGAACCACAAGCTGCCGTGAGGACAGTTCCGTCAGTATCCTTGTCGGCGATCATGGGCGTGTGACTAGGAGACCTGGCAACTTCTCACTGGCCAAGCCAAGGATTACTCGAGAGATCCGGGGCTTCGATCTGGTGCGGATGATCGTAGCGGGTGTTTGCCGAAGGACTAGAGACTTCCGAAGGAGAAAACCTACGAGAATTTGGTTTACCCCGCTAACCTCAATGCTTGATGGATTCATAACTGGGGTCGATTGGGTAAATTTATGTTGTTTGGGCCCTTGCTGTTGGGTCGACGATGGAAGCCGGCGATAGGATCACGCGGACGACTAAAGGCCGAAGATGCCGCCCCGCGGCGATGGAACCCTCTATGCTGCCAACAGCACAAATTGATCATATTTCCTCCGCTGATATCCTCTTGGCCATCTCAATGGAGTGCATACTGCGAATCTCTATCCGTCCTGATTCGTTCGAAGCCCGAGGAGAGAGGACATACGCAAAGTTTGCCCGGCAGCGTAAGCCATGACGCATGTCAGCACTAGGCCTGACAAGGCACTTGAGTGGCGTGAAGTAGACAGCTGAAGTTCCATGAAGCAGCAAGCGAGGATGGCACAGGCCGCCCCAACCTGCAGGAAATGGTGTTTGATGGTGGTATCTTCCCGAGACACTACTGGGAGATTGGGATTGTGTGCTGCTGAGACGCTCGTGGTGGTCCTCAAGGCCAAAGAAACATCCACGACACCTTGCGGTAGGCGGCATGCGTCTTCGTCCAAGAGAAGGTTAGGGCTGACACGGACTGCTGGATCCGCGTGCTACCCGATGACAATCGGATGGCGATCAATCGACACGCCTTGGTGAGCACTGCTGCGAAGAGTTCCTGTTTTAGAAGTCTCTCCCGAACATTTGGTGCATAACGCAACTAGCGCGTTAATACGTCTGCTAAATCCCTCTTCAACTTACTTCTTCATGATTCGAGAAGCAGCAGCTTAGCTCATAATCAACAGACGAATTAACAGTTCATGAATACTAAAGGGTGTGATGAGGCTCCTACGAGGCCAATTCTGACTCTCAAGCTGGGCGTGGCTTACACTACCTACTCCAGCCCCCCATATTACGGGTATTTTCCAACCTACAACCTGCTTATGAGGTTTCAGTCATCTCTCCGTAATTCTTCGGGGCATGGAGAAATGGATCCCTGCAATTTGCAAGGCCATGGCAACGGTAAGTGCCGTGGAAGAGCATATCCAGGACCAGGGCAATTTGCTTTTTCGGGCAATACGAAACGGGGAGGGCCCAAAGCCCGTTCAAACCAACGCCGTCTAGTGCTTGCTGCCTCGGGCGGCCGCCACAGACATGCATAAGCACGCTGACATCGGCAAGGGGCAAGGGGTGTGGGCTCATACTACCTAGGTACTCGTGCTGCCGGCGACGAGAGAGGTGGGATTCTCCAACGTGCATGTAGGCACCGTAAGTATGTTAACTGCATGGTCGCAGAAAGCCTCCTGTTTTGAGCTCCCGGGCCCAGAGCCTAGCCACAGGGCAGCAAACAGGCCATGCTGCGGAGATACACAGCTACACCGACAGGGCCGGTGTTATGCCTCTATCGGGCGATTCTATGATGCTCAGTTGACTGATCCGTACTCGAGGCAACTCAGGTAGGCATATTCAACGGCCCTGGACTAATCAATATCATGTCAGAAGCACGATATGCCCCGCGCCAAGCTTCAAGCCTTTCGTCCCTCATGACTCAAATCGCTACTTAACTGGTCAATGATCCAAAATCTGCCCTGGGTGAGCGGTCAGCAAAGGCTTGATGGGACTTTGGGAGCCCCTGCCAGCCAGGCTCTGAGCCTCAGTCGGACACAATCAGCCGAGCTCAACCACCGGGGTTGCGGGCGGCACTTGACGCTGATACATAGACTAGTCAGGCTAGCTACCTTGGACGGCGCCAGCCTTATGGCTGTGTGGTGGTCTAGGCATAATGACATGGCCCTTAGTTTGTTGGAAGCCTCGCGTGGCTTTTGTTGCCTTCTTAGCTCTGTTACCGAAGAAGCCTAGATCGTGGTTGTGTGGGAGCTTGAGTGGCGCCTCAAGGAATCCCAGTTCCTGACTTCTGAGCCAGACTCACACCCTCAACACCTGCCAAGGTTTACAAGACTTTGACGAGTCGATCACCGGTGGCTTCTCAAGCATGGAGGTAGGCTTTCCTGTGACACCAAAGTTTACTTACGAAACCTCCACACAACACCCCTAGGCGATGCAGACCTACAGGAGAAGGAGTCTTGTCCGTTGCAGGGGGGTGAACTAGAGTTGGTGTGAGGCTCACACTCTTTCCCTTCTAAGCTATATGCCATCCTGTCCACTTCCCGTACCCAGCTGAGATAGAAGTTGCGCAACAGATTATAGCTCTTACATGGCATCGACGAAGATTGCAGCTGGATGAGGGAGGGGTGAGCCAAACGCAATCCTTCACGCCATAGGTGTGTCTACAGTTGAGAATCTCGCGCCTCGGTGTCGAGGTAGAGTGCATGGTGCATAGCATGGAGGGGTGTAAGTGCCACACAGCATCACAATGGGGGATTGTGAGGAAGACAGGGGGCGGAAAAGAAACGAGGGGGCAAGAGGCACGGGAGGTACGAATGAACTCTAGCGGTCACTGTCATGCGGGAGTATATGCTGATCATTTTGCCTGCCGGAATTTCGGATTTACAGGCTGGCCTATTATAGCTGTGAGAGAGATCTTGGAAAATACTGGATGGTTTTGCTGGAGGTACATACTATAGGTTGTTTGCCAGTGGGCTGGGAGATCTGATATCTTCACCGAGCTCGTTGTTGTCGTTGGTTCTGTGATGCTCAGTCTCCGCGGAATATGAATGGTCAGAACGTCATAATTATCAGATATTTCACTTTCGTCAAACGTCACATGACTGATAGTAACTTGAGGTCTTCACCGCCTTAGACTTCACCACATGGTTGACTTTTGTAAATTTGAGAGCAACAGCCCCTATGGCGGAGTTCTTCATGAAAATCATAAAATCTGACGATGGTTTATCCTGATATTACATTATTCGAGAAGCAAACTCTCAAACAATTACGCCACTTTTGTGTGATGCCGTCCGAGATTGCTGGGATCCAGACGCCCGCTTTAGCGAGCATCTCTGCTTACAAGTCACCGTGACTCATTGGATGCCTCGGACTTGGCGCTCGGAATCCATTCAAGTACCTCACAATCTTAGCCAGGATAATCTCGACACTACAGGTAGGCAAAGGGGAAACTTCAGCTGCGCTTGATACCGGGGATCAGAGACCGGCATTGGTGTGGGTTAGGGCTATGGGTTAATCAGAGTGGATGACACGGTTCCGATGCAGTTCCGTCGATTCTGGATTCCGCATCTTGTCAGCTTGTCAGCACGATGGCGTCGGGTCTAGGAGAGCAGATAGGCTTGCACACCTATTTCCCCTCCTTTGATCTGTCGTCACATATTCTGCAAGCCAAGACGGCAGAGGGATTCTGATGGCTTTCCCTCGCCGTGACTTTGCTGACATGAGAACCCGGTTGTTTCATGATAAGAATGGATTCATTACGCGGCATGGCATATAGAAGTGCTTGTGACTGGGCATGAAACACTGGCGATGGTGTCGTTTTTTTGGGGTGCATAGCCTACCATGTACCTCACAGGAGGAGAACCAAGATTGCGTGGTCAATGGAGGGGATGTCTTACGTGAGAACTCTATTCATCGCCCGGCCTGTCAGTTAGCCATAAACTTGTGCAGCCTAGCAAGATACTCGAGCAAGTATCAAGATTTGGGGAATGCAGATCACAAGACTCAAGCTATCTGTATGTGGCTTTTTTTGTAGAGGCACAGGCATCATGGATGCTGACAGCTGATTTGTGACAGCTCAGGACTCGCTCAATTGATGTGATTGTGACACAATGGTGATGAGGCGTCAAGCTGGGGATATGACGGCGCAAGCCAATCAAGATTAACTTGTCACACCTTGAATCTTTAGCCAACGCTTGATATCACTCTTTAGTCATTGTTCCAAGAGTCTATTCTCAGTCTCCTTGAAGCCACGCGCTTTGTCAAAGCGATGTGCGTAGATGAGGTGAGCACGTTGCCTTGCAACGTATGATGGGAATTATAGCAGTAGCAAACCCAGCTTTGGGGCGTCTGGATAACGGATTTGAGATGCGGCAAGCAGAATCTTTTCCTCTCATGCAGTAGCAAGCTGTATACGGAACACGAAATCCTTCACAACGTGCACCTTTGAGCTCCTAATTCGGTCAATCACGTGAGTTGAGATACTAATGATCATTTCAAGCTGGAAAACAACTTTGTCTCTCTAGCTCAAGGATGTGATATCAAGAAAGCAATTAATAAATCCGTGGCATTAGAGCTGTGCAAATGAGGGTAGAACTGCATAGTTCATTGATGAAAATTGATGCTGCAATTGCACTTCTGAGGTAGAACCAGAATGGCTTTGTCTTCCTGAACTACTGCAGCATGCGAGCTGAAACCTGACGTTAACCAATTCAACTGACTCTCTGTTATTTGAGGTCGAAGCTTGTTAATCAACTGACACACATTGAGTTCAATGGTATTCAAGTGGACACCTTGGCCAACAACGGCAATTAGTGAGTCAGTCACCGCATCAACGGCTAAAGCCTTAATGCCAAGCAGAGACAAGTATGCCGCAAGGCCATATCAGAATGCGCAGGCAGGTAGTACGAGGTTTCAAGAATATATACCTTGTCAAAATTTTGAGTCATTGTGGGACCTAGAGACCTAAGATACGGATAATTACCCAGCTGACCGTATTTACTGAGATTGAGCTCTAGACACTGCCGTCGTGAATACGAGATATAGATATTTGCATGAGAACTACGTGAAAAACACCTTCCACCTGTTCAGTCAACTCTTAAGGTAGCCTGAGCCTTGAAGTTCCTGCTGCTAGAGCCAACATAAATCGTGTACTCTCCACTTTCAACCTTCCACTCTTGTCCGACAACATCCCAAACACTCAGATCTCTCCGTCTCAGATGAAAAGCTATGTCAGCTTTCTCTCCAGGACGGACCACAACCTTCTGGAAGCCACGTAACTGCCTGACTGGCTCCCCGGCTGCTTCGGGGAAGGAGATGTACATCTGGGCTACTTCGGCGCCTTGCAGAAAACCACTGTTGGTGATGCTGGTAGAGACAGTTGCCACAATGTCCCAGAGGTCCTCACGGCCACCGACTGCCTTGTCTCCCATCGCGAATCCACTTGTAAGCTTTGAGAAGGCTTCAACCTTGATATCGGAAGAGTATTCGAAAGTAGTGTAAGACAAGCCGTATCCATACTCGTACCGAGGCGTGATGTTGTATTGGTCAAAGTACTTGTAGTCGATATAGTTGCCATCCGAATAATCTAAGTTCAGCTCCGTCTCACTAATCATCGTGTCCGGGTTGTAGTCGCTCTCATTCTTAGCAATAGTGTGGACGAGTCTACCAGAAGGGTTGACTACGCCGAAGAGAACGTCGTCAATTGCGTTGCCGGATTCTTGGCCCAGTGCTCCAGCGTACAGCACACCAGTGACATTCTCATGCTCAACCCACGCGTCAACCAAGCGGGGGCCAACAGTATTGATCACCACAATGGTGTTGTTGCAGACGTCAGCGACGGTGTTCACGAGTTTGTCTTGGTCAGCATTGGTCAATTCCGTGCGGTCGGCGCCCTCGCCGCCCCAGGCATTGAGGAATACGATGCACGCATCCGAGTCCTCGGCCACACCAGTGGTGGACTCGGTGAGCTCGGTGCCGGAGCCTTGCATGCCACTGAAAGACGTCTCAGAGGTATCATTGAGCCACCATCGAAGCATAAAGCCATCCTTGGCGGCACGCTCATTGAAGAGCTGAAGCGGCGTGGAAAGATATGCCAGCGAACCCATGGCAGATCCTCCGACCACAGCCATGTGGCCTTGCATTGTCGAAGGCTCGCCGTCGTAGACGCCAAGGGCGGTGTTTGCACCCACATATCGGGGGCCAGCATGGAATCCAAAGATGCTGATGCTCGTCTTGTTGACCAGCGGGAGCGCACCGTTGGTGTTCTTGAGCAGAGCAATAGACTCAGCAGCATATTGTCTCGCCATGGCGCTGTGGTTGCCGCGGTTGTCAATGTGGTCCGTTACGCCTGCTAGGCTGGGATACCCGTCATCTTGCCCCAAGTGGAAGTAACCCATCATGTTACGAATCACCATATCGTCGAGTCTTTCGGAGGTAAAGCTTCCGTTCGTCAGACCAACACCCAAAGTCTCGTTTGACCAGTAACTGCTCGAGGCGAGATCCATGCCTGCATTTGCGGCATTGATTCCCGTCTTCTGCGCGCTGACATCGGCAGACACAATACCGGGGAATCCGAGCTCAACCTTGAGGTACTTGGCGAGTAGGTCCTGGCTCTCACATGAGTATGTCCCGTTGACCTTGTTCATGGCACACATGGCGCCACCCATACCATTGTAGACGGTGTCGTAAAAGGGCCACAGGTAGGTCTCGTGGAAAGCCTTGTCGCCAATAGTAACAGTGTAAGAACCAGGGTCGTCGGAGGATGTCGTGCCATTCGTTGTAGTGTTTGTTGATAATGCCTGGCGAGCCGTCAAAGTTGAGTTAGTCGACCCACCAGGAGGAGATCCGCCTCCTCCCATGCCGCCGCCCCCAGATCCTGTGCTCATGCGGTTGGTCTCTTGCTCGTTGAGGATAAAGTGCTTGGCACTGGCTGCCACACCAGCAGACGACATTCCCTTCACGACTGCTCCGGCCATAATTCCAGCCTGATAGCTGTCAACGCCGTACGTCTCACCCGAACGACCGCCCCAAGCTGAGCGTCCAAGAGGTTCCAGTGTAGGTCCGTACGCCATGTTGATGCCCTTCCCCTTGAACTCTTGACCAACTCCATGGCCCTGACCCTCTGCGGCTGCTGTATCCCAGGTCATAGCCATCGCCAAACCAGCGGGCCATGTCGTCACGTAGAAGTAGGTGAGAGGATTAGTAGCAGAGTCAAGGTTGTGCAAAGCGGTCCAGTTACCGCCATCACCACCGGCAACGATGGAGATCTTCTCTTCGGTTGTGAGCGAGGACACAAGCGCTGATGCTTTGTCATAGGCATCTTGCCAAGTTCCGAGCTTGACTATTGGCATGTTGGTAAGCGTCTGCTCGTCTTCAAGAAAGAGAAGTAGATGAAAGAGGCATACCCGTGCCGGAGCTCAGGAGCTGTTCTGTATAGTTGGCCGACGCATCTTCGGCCAAGGTGCCCGTCACAAAAGTGAGTATAGCCAGAGCCCAGGCGGCTGATGGGCGGTACATCTTTACAGAAGGTGCTGTCCCACCCAAAAAGTAGACCGGGAAGAGTGACTCGGGTGTGTTGAAAGATGCAAGTCCTCGGTTCTACAAAAGATTGTCTCAGGGACGAAAGAATGACTTAGGCGACTACTAGCAACAGACTGGTAGCTGTAACCTAGCCAGAATTTGATTCTAGTTATATATAAACAACAGCTGCCAAGACCCAGGTCTTATATCGACTGCCACGTTAACTCTCGCCATATTCTATCGGTGTTTCTCCGGCTCAGGAAGTCATTCGGCATGGGGAAACAGGTAAAAAGTGGTGCAAAGCTTACGACGAGCCATGTCCACAGCCCCGTTCGTGGCCGGATCCAGGCGCCGGGCTCGGTGGGCATGTCTGTGGCATGCCGGGGACGCTACAGAATCCGAGACTGCGAGCTTGTCTACCGCCCTATTCGGAAATTGTCCGCTTGTTCCGTCGTGTGAGAAAGATGAGTAGACTGCGAGCATCAGGCAAGACAGGTATGAAAGATCCGAACAACGAATGGCATGGACAACACCAGGCCATCACCACTCACTTTGACTAGTCTCCGGAAGACGCGTCCTCGAATGTCTAGCATCCGCCTATCATTCAACCAAAAAGAAATGTCAAAGACTCCATCAAAAGAAAACCACGCATTCCGGCGTGCGAAAGGATTGAACTCCACGCCAAGAAAAGGGGCAGCGATTCATGTTTGTGACGTGGGTCGGCCCAATGTCAACACCGATGTGTAGATCCGATGAACAACTCAGGCGACGGAAACAATACGGAGCCAAGAGACCAATGACATTGGAAGTCTCTCCTGTCAGAATTGAATATGTGGGCTCGGGTCTGAAGCTCCTAGGTTTGCTGGATTGTGGGCGAACGCCGAACCGGTACTTGGAGGTGGGGGTTCCACGTGTCGGCGTCTACCGATGACCCAAAAGTCACCCAAAGTTGGTCAAACTGGGGCTGGTATTTCGCGGTCTCATCTCTTTACTGAAGGACAGGAAGCTTGTTTCTTCCCTACGACTCTTAAAGTAAGGACCGAAACTGAACGTTGTCTGCCCACTCCAATATAATTGTTGCTGTCAAGCTTGCAGGCTGTGCTGGGATCGTCGCTGATTGTTCCGAGCCGAAGAGCTTAGGAAGATAAGCCACGAGTCTCGGACTTTGCTACGACCCACTCATATGATGGCAAACAAGGGTATCACTTGACAGGCTTTCTTCATCAAATAATACTAACGACGAAAGCGAGTGTCCTGGATTCCGTCTGAACTTCAGACTAAATCAGTCTATGTAGTTGCCAACTGCGGGGGCAAACAATGGCAGGTGGACGAAGGAGGTAGATCCGTCTTTTGCAGCCGGCCGTTGAGTTCTGTCATCTGAACTCTGATAAGATGGGCGGTCCAACAACAATCACTATTACGTCGAGCGATACTGGTTGAAGAAGCTCTCACTGGCAACGACTTTCCAGTTCAATGGCCGCTAGAGCTTTGGGGGAAAGTTGGGATCACGTTACAATCAGTCAAAGAACTCTGCACGAAACAGAAACTAGAGTTGAACTACTCGAATTCGGTGTTAAATAATCAGAACCACACAGTGGGAGTATCCATTAATACTGTGTAAACGATATCGAGAACCGCCCGAGCGATCAGCAAAGGCAGAATAACTAAATAAATAATCAGAACCACGTGTAACTGCTTATGTTTACAAATACGTTAAATGATTCGTCATTGAACGCAAAACCCCAAACGTCCTCTGTATCTTCGTACTTCTTCAAATGTTTCCGGCCCACTCAGTTCTACCGGAATGTCTAGCTTTCTCAAATGCAAAATTCAGTGCTGCTCGTTGCTCATCAGTCAGCCTTGACCTATGAAGGCCCAAGTCTCGATCCCGTAGCGTTCCTCCGTTCTGAGCAAGTAGCACGGAGAGTTTCATTCTATCAGCGCCCAGCAATGTCGTGACGAGGCAAATGTCTAACGGCGATAACCCATCAACATTTCGCAAGTTAGGATCCGCTCCGTACTTGAGGAGAAGTGATAAAGTCTTTGTGTCCTTTGCGCCTCCCTCGACCCTGAACCTTGAGTCGACGTGATGGTGTAATGGCGTGTTTCCGGCAGCATCCATGGTATTGGGGTCGACCTTGTTTTCGTTTAGGAGGAATTCCACCAGCTCGGCGTTGTCGTATGCAGCTGCTTGATGGAGAGCATGAAGCTCGGCGGCTTCGTGCGTCATCAACGAAGAGCCTGCGTTAACGAGAAGCTTCGTCATATCCACTGTCTTTTCGTGCGCTCGCATTCTGCCTGTTCCTAGCAGGAAGTATAAGGCGTTGGCTCCGCGAGAGCTCACAGGGTTGTAGCCCATAGTCGTCTGCAGCGCCAGGCAGGGAAAGCTGGCGTTGTATTCGTCGCAATAGTCCTCGACGTACGGCAGCGAGCCGTAGTTCCCTGCATCCAATCCCGGCTGTACTACTGCCCTCTTGTTCAGGCCCACGCCGGCATTGTGGTTCAACAATATTTCAAGTACATCCTCTCTTCCGCACAATGCCGCCCAGTGCAGTGCACCCATGTCGAGCCTCCGTGGCTCCCTCCACCAAACCTGGTACTCGCAATGCTCACAATACCGGAAACATTCGTTCGTCCATTGCAACGGCATTGTGTGATCGTCCGCATCTGCGTTTGCGCCGTTTTCCAACGCCAACTTCAGGGCCCGGAGGTTGCCCCTTTTTGCTGAGATGAGCAGAGCTGAAGAATGATTTTGTTCTGCGTCCCTCCGATAGAGCACAGGCGTGATTAGTTCGTAGAGTGCGCGGCATGAAGCTGCCAAATTTGCAACGTCTCGCCAAACGTCGAAACGAGGGAGCATGCAGAAGGGGCACATCTTGTCGGTCTCATAAGGTAGACAAGATGACTCCCAGTACTTTTCATAACCTAGAGAAACCTCCTTGGCGTACAAGTCGAACAGCGCATCCACGATGCAGAGAATGATCTCAGAGGGTAGTCGTCGTGCGATGCCAGGGGCATTTGGCTTGGCCAGCGCATGGTGATATCGGCGCTTTTCTTGGGCATCGCCGTAGAGTGGCACATGGCTCCATACGCATGGACATCCGAAGAGTGCCGGTACCTTTTCATTGGCCGTGGCGGGAAAATCTAGTCTGAAGGTCAACCACGTTCCGACGATGCCGATGGGCGCGGTGAGAATTGCGCAGTTGGAGTTGACTTACGTGAGTGGGCCATCTTGAACTCAAGGACTAAAAGCCAAGCATGGAACAAGTATAAACACAAGCGTTCTATAGCAATGCCTTCTATTATATCGCAACTAATTGACGAACGTTGTGACAACGAGTGTGGTGAGGAAGAAAATCAACGCTTACAGGAGTGAGAATGAGAGAATTCCACCATCTCCGGAGCGGAAATGCCATCACCATCACCGAGAGTCATTGACGGAAATTTTTTCGTCTCAGTTGCCGACCCCTATTGCGAAATCTCCAGGGTACGCCTGCATGTCATTGCAGAAGCGTTGGGCAATTCTAGAAACCGTGTCATTTGGCTGTCAGAGTTCAAGGGACGTTCCTTGCTCAGTGCGTGGTGCAATGCTGCTTACTCATAAACTCTCGAATCATTGCATGAACGGTTCGGAGCGAGTTCGGACACAACGGTTAGTAACTGCAATTTCAAACATGATGAATGATTCTATGTCGTCACTGAAGAGCCTTTTGGCCAAATCTCGGAGTAAATGACGAGCCACTGACATTAGAATGAATAGCACTTAACGTTGGGTGCGTCATATGTTATTGCTCGGAATCTTTGTATTACCGTGATAAGAAATCAACCACAATTCTCGGCGATAGTGAAGTTTTCTAATACAAGGCTAGGCCCTACAACTTATATCGAATATTGCAAAAACCGCGCCAATTCGGGTGTCCAGCTGCGCTTAGGATCATCGAGGGCTAAACCCAGCCCATGTCCTCCCTCCGGAATGATGAGCACTTGCGTTGGCCGCTTGTAGACTGCCATGGCCTCGGCAAACATGAGCGTGTTCTGCACAGGAACAGTAGTGTCACTGAAAGTATGGAACAGAAAGGTTGGCGGGGTGGTCGCGGAGACACGATTCTGCGCCGACAGCTCGTGCTGCAACTCCACGCTCGCGTTGGCGCCAATGAGATTGTCTCGCGAGCCTTTGTGCGTGTAGTTCCCCTCGAGGGTGATGACAGGGTACGCTAGGATACCAAAATCAAGGTCGGCCTCCGGGTTGGTGAGTGTTACAGCAGAGAGATGACCGCCTGCCGAGAAGCCCCAAATGCCGAGCTTGGTGGTGCGGTTCTGCTCTCTAATGTACTCGAGGGCGTCTAGTGCCTCGTTTTGGGGTGTCGGGTAGAGCGGTGCAGTTGCGTTTGAAATAGTAGTGTAGTCAAGGACCCAAGCATCGATGCCGAGCTTGTTCAGGAACCCCGCAGGAATGTAGCCCTCCTTCGATATGGAAACGCGGGCATATCCGCCTCCGGGACAAACCAGAACTCCGGTACCAGTCGAATTCTCTGCTGGGAAGTATGTGATTTGCGATGTTTTGAGTCTACAGAATATGTCAGAGCGAATCAGTTACCAACGTATTCTCCGATTTTCTTACCTCTTCACAACTCTATGGGCATCGGGGGATCCATCGCGATTGACCTCCGTCGACATTACGACTGCACTACCAAGGAGAAACCCCCAGGTCAATGCTAAAACAGACTTCATATTTTTAGCTGCGCCAAGAACAGTATGTAATCAGGAATTGTGTGTCTTAGCTCACGTCTTACTACAAAGTTTGTTCAGCCCAGGAACGGCCGAACGGTTGAGTCTCTAGATATATATCAACAACCACCCCGGGTACCCCGCGCAATGCGGTGTTGTTGTTCATATCTACCGACCTATGAACAGCTACTCCGGTTGTCCGGTCCCCATGTTTTTAATTGAACGCTGCACCTCGTCATATCAAAAACCGAAAGACTGTTACCTCACATGAACCTTGGTGAAATCCACCAATGGGAGCCCAGCACTAGTCAACTAGAGCACATCGTCATCGGCGCGCTAGAGCGTTCTTCTCAGAGTGGAATCTCTCGCGGTTATCCCATGTTAAGGTTGTGGGTCAAAAGCTGGGGTTCGCGCAAAGTAACGACGATTCGATGACTTCCCTACTTAACACTCCTCATTGCGCCTGCCAAGTCTTCAGAATAAGGTATCAATAAGAAGATATTAAATGCTATCAATGCTAATATCAAAATCACTAACAGGTGGCCACATGCGAATTTTGCTCAATTTTACAGAAGGAGTGTTAGACACTTATTTCGATTTCGATACGGATATTTTTGGCATTCCGTGACTAGGATGATAGCCGTTGTGCCCGCACTTGACACATGACTTTCGGTGCGGCAAAGTCTATGAGCCTATGGCCTATAATAAAGATCTCCGTCCAAAAGCTCACGTAATTGACCGGGCGGCTGTGGACCGCAGCACATCTAGAAAATCCGGCGATACTTGGTGGTGTTTCTTTGAATATATCTTTGAGGAAGAGCAATGCTAGTGTGTCAAATCCCTTATGATAAATAATATGTGAAGAGAAAGGGGCACTGGGGTACATATAGCTACATGTACTAATCAGTGCAAAGTCAAATGCCTCACTGGGACAGCAGGCCCAAGCCAGTGTGCAAGTCCCTAATCATACGCTTGTGAGGGGCCTCAGCCGCGCCACCGGTGGTAAGCACAGTTGCGTTTCTAATCATCTCGACCACCTTGAGGATGTCCTCTTGGGTAACGGCGTTCTCCTTCTTAACCCAGCCCAACTCAGCAGGAAGGCGCTCGTTTTCTGCACACCACATATTAGTCTACAGTTGTCCCAAGGAGTTATGCTTGATGTGTCTCTTACGGAAGAAGTATTCGACCAGTGTCTTGTTGACGGTTCCGGCGGCCATATCGCCAAAGACAATAATTGGGGCAGCAACCTCGCCGAGACTGAAGTTCTCCACAGTTGCCGTGAAGGTGTAGTTGGGGTTGAAAGCTCTTGAGGTGACTTGTCGTGCCAATTTGCTGTTGGCAAGCTGTTGCGCATCGAGGGTATCCTTTGTCCAGTAGGCTCTCGACTCGTCAAAGATGGATTGGTTGAACACATGATTGTTACCAAAGGCGGCATCGGTGCGACTATGGACAAGATGTTAGTGTAATCCAAGTCTATATGTACCCGTCGCTCAGTAGCTCAAACAGGAAGAACCGAGGCCTGGATGAGTCGAGGCGATATCCTCCTTTAGACGGACAGATCTTAAACTGACCTCAGACTAGCATCGTGTTCCAGAACATTATGAACATTAAGTTGGTCCCTGAGACATGTTGGATTAGTGATGCGTTCCGCCAAGGATTACCATCCAGGGGCAGGTTCTCACAGGGTGAAGAATGTGGCATTGGGTTCTGGGTTGGCAATAAGGGCCATGTTAAACATCAGGGTTCCAAGGTCGGTCCCGAAGTTGAGACCATCCTGAAGGCCTTTGACAACAACGTCCTTCGTCAGGTTCTTGCCATCGTGGGAGATGAAGCCGTGGTTGGCCAAAGTGTTCATCATGGGGCATGGGCCACGGACTACATTATCAGTACTTGAAGAGTAGGTGTGGTTGAGATACGCGGTGTACTTACAGTCATCAGGTCCAGCAGGAGTCCACTCAGTAGGAGAAGCTCTACGGAAGTGAGGGTTGGCCAAGTGAGCAGCAGCCAGGTGAGGATTGGCTGAGGCCACACCAAAAGCCGCAGCAAGGAAGGTGAAAGACTGCTTCATTTTGAGTTATTGGAGATCAGTGTCAAGTTGAGGAGCCAGGAAACGAATGAAAGATGAGATGATTGCTGTCTGTTGCCAATTTTCTTCCGACGAACCCTTCTCACAGTCTCGTATTTATATTCAACAATGTCCAGAGCTTATTGCACATAGTCACTCCCGCCCCCTATATTCGTTTCCGTTTTATCCAGAGGCGACCATACATCATAGCTGCCAGCACTCGACTCTCACCGGGGCTATGTTGTTTCCACCCATTCGCCCCTGATTCAGAATCATGCCAATATGTCGATGTCCGCAGATCGTCCCGTCTGAACATTTCGGTATCGCTCCAAACTCCCCCCATCTACAACTCCACGAGAAATATTGACGGCCAATCAGAGATCGTATGATGACCATTTCGCATGGTTGTCTTTGCGGAGGTGGTGGGTGGTTACAGGCATAGGCGCATCTATTCCCAGTGAAACGCATGCCGCTCAGGCGTTGCCGAGCCAGCCTATACGCGGAGACAGCTTTATGATACGTCATGGCGGCCTATAACAGCGCACAACACCCAACACAATGATATTCGAATACGCGGAGTTTGGAAACGACCTACGAATTCTCAACAGAAATACCATGACACCACCCATTTAGAGAGTCCATTCAAGCGGTCAACCACGTTGCACGTCAACATCCGTCTGAAACATCCTGTTCCCGTCTACGACATTACAGCCAAGCCAATGGCCGTAAGAAGCTTACATTAGAGATCACGGCTATGTAAGCCAAGCATCAATACGCCGTACGTATATAGAGAGCCAATCATAGCCGCCAAGTTTCAAATCCACTTCCACGTATTCACGTGGATCGACAAGACCCCCGTCTACCTTTAATGTTATTCTCCGGAAGTATCGATATACCTTCAAAGTCCGATAACTCCCCTCTACCAGTAGGTCTCCATTGGACCGCGGATGTGGTTCAAAACAACGAAGAGGCTAAGCTTCTCAGCTAAAGCATCACATCGCCCCCGGCTTCCGGTACTTCAATCAGCCTGCAGCCCTAAAGTATCGCGCGATCCTCATCAACCTGGATCCGGCAAGCATTCCGTCGTCAACCTCTGACGTCCTCGACGAGACCTTAACCCCGTGTTCGAACCATTCAACGCCCTCCGCCTCCCGCGAGTGGCACCAAGAAGGCTAAGCCTAGTTCTCTTCCACGAGCACCGATTCGCCGCGTGTATCTGACGGGAACCTCATTTGAGGCCCGCCGACTTCATGCGGTTGGAAGCAAGGCTGAGTTAGGAGGGGCAGCGGACGGTTGTGAATCTTCCCCAACCCTCGGGCTCGGTTTCGGCGTCGGTTTCGGCGACTATCTCGGCCAACGGCCCCCGAGTGCGCCTTGATGCGGAGTTCTACCGTCTCCTTGCGACGACAATAACAACGGACTACTCCGCCCCCCTTCCGTCCCGGCAGAGTAGACACGGGGGAGATTCGCCTTTGATGATCCCGACGCCACCACCGCCCATGGATCTGTCTTGTCGGATACCCGGGACGAGATACAACACGCCTTCGAACTTGGTCAGCGGGCTTTGGAGATGAATCTTATGCTAAGGCCGTGGTTTGTCATGGGACTTGAGAGATTCCAACAGGCTGTCAGAGCAATGATGGCCAGCTCCTCCATCGTTGACAGTAGGTCAAGTTGGGCTGGTAGAAGGCACCTACGGACCGACGACCCAGCGTCTGGGCATCAGAGTGTGCCCCCGACGACAAAACTCCCGATATCGGACCTTTCGAAGATGAGTCGACAACGAGGAACGAGGCTCGATTTAGTGTGAGGACTTCCGCAAGCCATCCAACGCCATACGACATACCGAAGAGACATTCTAGGGCACTTCGTCAGCAACATGGGGATCACCAGGGATCGGCGCGGAGGAGGATGAAGATGCGGAAACATCTTTCGGGTACCAGAATCTGACATGATGCTAGCCTAGATGCGCGTCTCTGGATTGGACAGCATACGGCTCATCTCAACATTTGACAGCTGAGCCAACAAACCTTTACACCCACAGAAGAAAAACGCCTGAGAGTATCCCGCCGCATCAAACTCACCCTACCCTCCCATCCCACCTACCGACAGTCCATCAAGCACTAGTCTCCGACGCATGTAGCCAGCCCTGTGCCGCAAGGAAGCACGATCAACCACGTGAAGTCGAGATCCGCGATGATCATCACCAACTACACAGCCCGCCGGACCGCGTCACGCAACATTCGGGAAGAGGGGGGCTGACTGAGCACCACCCCCGACAGAGAAGCCAGATCAAGGAAACGTGACGCCGTCACCCTGACATTCAGGAACCGTCATCATCGTCAGCATTCTGCGACGCTTACATCAGGCCCGGGGATGCAACCTTGAGCAACTTGACTAAACTCATGGTCAGATCGAGTCGAAAGAGCTTCTCCCATACGTCTACTCGCAATCGCCAAGCCTCACTTACAATACCTCATTTTCGTCTCTGGTCTACAGTCCACAGACCAGACTTGCTGTCCACATGGGATTCTTCACAGTCAGCAACCCCCGAAACATCTCGGAATTCCGCTTCTTCCTTGCATCACGTATCTTGCGCGGCCCCACCATCGAGTAAGCCGAATCACTTCGCCAATGATCTCAACCCAAGCCACACTGAATAAGGGACGTCGTAGAATAAGTTCCCTCCTACGCGCTAGTCCAGACTGTCAGGCTGTCAGATCATTCCAAAGTCCCAACATCAAAAGAACACAAGGAAACAAGTGCCGGAGTTCCACACACGCATCGCAACCTTCTAGACCAAATACCTCTTCCCACTCACCCCGCAAAAAGGAGAGCCTAGAATCAACACTAAACGCTCATATGATGGGTCTAGCCTGACTATAATCGGATCCGGACCCTACGGCCTTGGTCTCTCCCACGTCACCCGTTAGGGCTGGAATGCTGGGCGCCACCAATCTCCAACACCGAGTCTCTATCTCTCTCCTATTTCAAACCCACATCAAAAGTTTTGCATGATGACGACGTCCGCTGCGGCCATAACATCCATAACCAAACAACAAATCCGTCCGCATCTGACAATGAACATGCCTCCCTCCGCCCACCGACCCCCCTCTTCCCCGTTCAGAACGGGGGAGTGAACGTGTGGATCCGGTGTAGTCCCATACCGTACGAACACGCCCACCATGTGAATGCATCAAAACCACCCAAAGACCACTGCCATTCTGCACACCCTCCCCCCTTCACAGCCCAGCTGAGATGTCCCAGGTGCTAGTAAGGACCCCGTCGCCCCATCGGAGATTATTTACGTAGAGTAGACTGGGCAGCAGGGCAGAATCAGGGCCAGGGCACCGGGCGAGCAGGAAGGAATACAAGACGCTCAAGGGTTGAAGGGGGTGCGGTGGCATGGACCGCATGGTAGGGCAAGGCGACGCGGACGGTAAGGCTTCTTTGGCTCGAGGGGGAGGGGGTTCACTTTTTGCGCTCATCTTCATGACGAAGAGCCCTAGGGCGCAGGGTGAAGATGGGATATGGGGAACAAAGTTCAAGCCGTCCGTCCCATCGCGTACGCGCTCGAAACTTAAGCCGCGGTTGTAATGCGCTGGGGTGGTTCCGGGGAAGAGAAAAGTGCCAAGAGGGGGGCGCATCCTCTTCTTTCGCCGCAGTGTCGGACCCAAACATTGTTGACCCCGGCACCAGGGCGAAGGAGAGAAATTGCCAAGACATTTCACCTCCAACGTCAACCATGGTAACCAACCCCTAACTTACGGAGTTCGGAGGACCCAGTGAGCGATTGCGTACGCACGCTGCTTTGATATCGAGAGATAGTTTACATAGCAATCGAAGCTAGTGTTAGTCACGCGTGGGAAGGTAGTAGCGGCAGTAGGAAACTTTAGCTTGATGAGATTGATTTGCGGCGATTTGTCTAGGATGAACCAGGCCGAGAAGGGGGCTATCCCGATGAATAAATCGCGAAAATCGCAAATTGTCACCCTCTGAACGGCACTAGCAAACGGCACTACTGCTTCACACTACACTACATCCGAGACGAACCTCCGTTCCTGGTCCCGTCGTTAGAAGATCCCCATTTTCCCAGCATCTAGCTAGTTTTCTTGATTCCTCATGGCATCAAGTTAGCGGGAAAAGTACCCCTTCCCCCCTCTCCTTGGATGCCTCCCTGCAAGATGCAGGATTGCAGTGGCAGATTTGACAGGTTTACACGTACCATCGAGATAATGAGTGGTAATCAGCCTAGTTATTACGGACCCGCGATATCTGACTCAAATGGCGAGCGTCATCGATCCCTATCGGTAAATGAATATTTTCTATGAAGAAACACCGAACAACCCCACCCGCGCGCACCGAGGCAGAGTGAAAACGTGAATGGCAAGTGTTAGCAATATACGGATGCAAAGCAGTTTACAGATAGATGACAGAGTCGACTGTTTGCGCAAGACGAACACGAGGTTGTACGAATCAATCGTTCTTTCTCACACCCGTAGACGTACCACGGTTGCACGATCTCGTGGCAGAAGATGGGATGGTTCCCGTAGTGGGACTTTCATCCCTCTTGTCCTTTCGGAATTCCCGTCCATACCACGATTCATCAACCGAGACAGGCTGCAAAGTCACACAGAGTGATGGAGAAGTCGGTCAGAAAGAGTTACGAGAGTCAATTCACTGTAAAGTTGGGATGACTTACCCCCCTCCCGAGCCATCTTACGAACCGTTGACAAAGCATTGTCGTTCGGAGGTTCCTGGTCAATGTAGTAGAGCAGTTAAGAAAGGGAAAAGCATGCCCCCGAATAGCAATAAACACCCCCCAAATGGCAATGGAGTAATCCCAAGTATCCAGCAAAACTGCAACTCTACGGCGCTGCCTTTTCGCAACCCGACCCAGAAAAGATGCACTCGCCTTACTCATTAACCCAAATCTACCCGCCCCCCTTACACTCTGACAGGCACACGAACAGCGCTTGGAAATGACCCACTCGACCCTCATCCCCTACCCCTGGCGGGTTGGGTGCTCCCTGACCATCTATGCTTTCTCCCTGCCCTGAGAGTATCCGTACGGATTACTTGAGTCTTTCTCTATCACCTTCCCTGAATGTTCGGTTAATGCCGAACAGAAATATTGGAACATCGCCAGATACGGCTCCTCTTCTGTCAACCTGCCCCTGGGGAATATGACCCAAATGCAGACAGAGTAGGCGCAGCAAGAACCCCCCGGGTATTGTGTCTCCTTCTTTGGGCAGAGATTTACATTCAAGTCCCGAGCCGATCGCAATGACGACACAACTCTTGATCCACCAACTCACATGGGAAATGGGGACGAGAAGAAGAAAAGATTGCAAAGGGGGAAGCGAGGGGAGGGAAGAGAATGGACACTGGAGAGTAAGACAGAAGTCCCGTTGTCAAATCAAATCGTCTCCATTATACGGAATTCGCTCCGGACCTGGGCAAATTGGCGGAATCTCCATTGAGCAGCAACTCAAGAGAGGCTTAGTTCAGGCAGGACCTGTGAAAGACAAGCTTCGGCATAATGCAGCCCCAGTAGTATCCTCAAGGTCATGTCCGGACTTCTTCAATAGTATTGAAAATGGCTCAATACATGTATTTTGCCTAACGACGGACGACCATCTAACATCGACTGAGCGGAGCTGATGAGGACGAAGACCAAGAGACGGGGGAGCCAGCAAGCCAATTGGATGAGGCTATGCCTGAACCTAGCTGTAAAGGACTTTGAAAGGATGATCAAAGAACAACGGAAATTGTTGATAATGAACAATGCTGTTGCTAGGTCGGAGGCTTTGCGCCGGCGAAGACGACATGCATCGAGAACCTGCACGCCCAGGCGACATGGACCTCCGTGTTCGATACACGGGGCATGTAACGTAACGAGCACCAAGCCGGAAGATCCCATGTCTCTAATGAAGAGCAGATTCCGTATCATCTGAAGAAAGAATGATCTTACAAGAGAATGCCTCTGTTCAGTCTTAGATGCGAGGCCATCGTCACCGGAAGTAGATCGTCGTCTCATTAAACACTACTTACCCGCTCCTATAAGCCGTTCATGATAGAGCCTAACCTACTCGATAACATTTAACAATGACCAAACCTCATCGGTAAAGTGAATAAAGCCGGAGATCTGGGAAGCAGCCTTCCATCAAGCCGTGTGGCCGTTATCAAAATCGAGCCAGGGGAAAAGATGACTAGACTCGAGACGAACAAAGATCGACTTCAATCAATCAACAAGGCTCACCAAATCGTCGCAAGCCGTGGGGGCCATCGGCGGGAAAAACACTTTTCTGGTCCGTGTCGTCGCGGTCATCGTGGTTTTGGTATTAGTGTAAAAGCTTCACAAAATAAAAACGTGTGCCGTGCGAATGGTTGATGAGACGGATAGTAAGTACCACACCATGTCCGATCTGAATCTCTCCCACCCAGGGTTCGGCGGGCAGGGCTGTGTGGTGTTAGTGTACTCCGTAGTGTAGAATCTAGACACCTTCCTAGCGTATCTCTTTACTTTGTGGCCTGCCTCATTGAACCTCGGCGATTCTTTTCCTGACTTGCCAAAAGTGCGGTGTGTGAGAGTTTTCGACGTAAGCAATACACTACTCGCGCTTCATTCTTTGCCATATTACACGCCGTCGGGCGGCATCTTCCGCAAGGAACATCCCCCCTTCGCGAGAATGCATGGCAAAGCCTAAAGAACAGTCAGCAGCAGGACCTGCAATGCACAGTACTTCTCAAGTCCCCGTGACGTAACATTAAGGATCAAGAAATCCGAGCCATCTTCATAGTTTGTTCATTTCCAAAGTCCTCACAGGTAAGTACACATCTTGCCCTGAGGTCAGCCAAAGGTGATTGCCATTGTTCGAACCCCGTATATCCCCGTGGGCCGTGGCTCCCGTGGCTCCGGAGATGCAAATTCGCGGAGAAGCGTACTGATCGTCAAAAAAAATCAAAAAAAACGGACGCTGAAGAATGTGGAGACTTGTAGCTCCATCGTCCTAAAAAAAAGGGCCGAGCATGCTTGCTTCTCAAATCTTGAAAAAGGAGGATTGAGAATCTGGCGGTACTCTCCGTACTACCAGCAGTCTAACAATGCACAGTAAGCCTGTCGCACCGCTGATCGCTGCGTGTAGTGTTTGTAGGGTCGGTATCTCTGAACTTCTGAACAAGCCCGGGCCCCAAGATAGAGAAAGGAGGCTTGTCCGTAAAAGGCGTTTCATCCTCATCACCAGCATACGGGATCATTGCCCTACGGATACGCAGGTCGCAGGTGCACTACATGTATGCCGGGACCGCGTTGCGCAACGGGACACCCCTCGCCTGCAACGCTAGGGCGGTTCGTACTCGTTGTCGTCGTCGCCATTACCATGGGTCATCGCATGGCAAGGCATGGCACCGAGTATTCGTACACCTGGGCGGGTTCTCTTCCCCTCTCCGTAGAGACTTAATCACCGTCTCTCCTCAAAGGCCTGCAGGCCGGCAGAAAGTGCAGAAGTTCAGTCCTTCAGTCCGCCTCCCCCTTGCCCATGTCCCGGACGAACCCTGCGGCCCTGCCTTGCCATGCCCTGCCAGCCTGCCCTGCCCTGTCCATAACCCCGTTGAACTCGGCCCCCAAACTGCAATGTCCACAGGGCCCAAACTCAAAAAGAGTGCAAGACCCCTTGGACGATCCATCCGTATGTATCCCCGACGTGGGAACGGGTTTTTCGATGGAGCAGCAAGCCCATACTGCATAGGCACCCGGCCGGGACAGGCACCACGGACAGAGCCCAGGGCCAAGGTGATGGCGAAGAGAGGGAAAGAAATGGCGCGGCAGCAGCCCTCTCTCTCCCTATCCTATCCGTTCCGTATCCGTACTCCAAGGATCAAGTCAAGATTTCGCCGATTGATTGCCTCTTGGCCCCCCCTCTCCGGCCCCCAGAGCGTTCTATCCGTGTCCGTATCTTTACTCTCTGGACCGGACTGAACCATACTTACATCCACCCCTATGCGTGTTATGGCATTGGGCAGAATCAGCCTTGGTCAGAATCTGATATATACACTTCCGCAGGGGTCAGGTCTCCGGGCGCAGGTCGCTGACATGCCCTGATGATAGAGCAGTGTAACAGTGTAGGAAAAAAAAAAGCAGATTTGACAGCGGACGATACACTACGCTTGCGGAATAGTTTGTGATTTCGTCGTGTTCCGACTCCCCATGGAAGTCGAGCTTTGATGTTGCATCGGAGAATGTAATGATGGGAAGAACCCCGCGCGTAACGCTGCTGAGCTGCTCTTATGCCGGCACTGGCCAGAGAAATGCTTGCAGGATGCCAGTCGTCAATGGTCAGCAGCAATTGTTTGGCCCTGAGCACTCCGTCTGGAATGGACTCCTGGGGGCGAGGCCCGTCAAGCCAGCTGAAATCACGGATATTGCCTTGTCTTTGGCATTTCTTGTCTTCAGATTGTGGTGGTCGACCCCCGTTTCCACCCCCCTTGGAGTCCGAGAGACTAGTTGGCCTATACGACCTTCTCGTGTTCTTCCAGAAGACGTCTAGCAAAATCTCGTACAACCAATCCAGGTTAAGTAAGCAACAGCACACAAAAAGCGAGAACGGGTGGTGGACACAGGGCACTGGTCCCCGTGTCCGTCCCCCCGTTCAGCCGAACCTTGACCTGCTGCCGCTGCTGCTGCCTCCCTTCGTCATGTGGGGACCTTGGACGCTTGGGAAACCTGAAGGTTTGTGCTTTGCCAAAAAGCGTAGGCCTTCCGCCCTGCGCGGCCCTACACGCGAAACGTGTGACATGTTCCCAACTGAAGGGTTAGCGCACTGCCCTAGCGGCAGACGGTCCCTTGGCGTCGTGTCCCAGGCAGAGGAGTTACCTAGCTGTGCGGCGTGCCTGTGGCCGGTAGGGCGGAAAGTGCGGGATCATTGATCAGCGCGTCGTGGTCGTTGACGCTGCCAGAAGGTTGAAGCCTTTCCCAAACAAGAGGGCATCCCCGTTCTCGACCTCGGCATGTCAGGGACTGGCTGGGAAGAGCCGGGCAGAGAAGAAAGAGGGGCGTCTAAGGGAAGAAGGGGTGGGTGGGAAAAGGGGAGTTTTTTCTTAACTCGCGATTTAGCGCAAGCTGCGAGAGAGGGACCAGGTCCATACCGTGGTGTGTAAACCCAGGCGTGCCAGGCCAGGAGTCGTAGTTAGTCGCCGACCATCCCCTCCTGGCTCTTGACGAGCCTGCGAGCGATCAATCGCTTCAGGTCAGTGACATCGTCGCCTTGCCGGATTGGGTTATAGATTCGGGCAGGGAAATGAGTTGCTATCGCGGCCTTTCAAACCCTCATTTTGCAGCTTCATCATCGCCATCCCAAGCTGTCAAGGAATGTAGTTCCAGGTACCAGATGGGAGGTTCTGCCGAAATTGAACTCAAAATAAGCACATGAAACCCCGCCATAGCTAAGTGCATGTAAAGCTATCCCTCGACCGGGTACTTGTCCAGATAGGAGAAAGAGAGCGCGTGTACGGAGTACCTGTCAGAAAGTTTATAAAAAAGAAATAAAAAAAAAGACAAAGGTTATCAAATAGCGATACATCATAAAGGGAGCCCTCACAATGCTAGGTTAGAGGTTCAACAAAAGGCTGAATATGACTCGTCGAGAACGCTCGCAACCTCCTGGACATTGCTTCTTGCACTGCCACACTCGTGCCGGTGATCCAATGTCGAATTCAGAGTAGAGGTATCCACAAACAGGGCCGGCCGGTCGGGGGGCAGAGGGGGCCACGGGGGGGGGGAACAGGGCCATGATGCCAATCTCCCTAAAACGGGGGCGTCGCGGGATTTTATGTAGTACCCAGCAGGAAGGGAACAGTTTAACAGCTAATAACTGTGTAATCCGTGGGAGAGGTCGTCGTCCAAGGATGGGGGCTGCAAGGATGGACGAAGGAGATGATGGTTAGGGCTTCCGGCAGTCGAGACGCCGGTGACGGGACTCCAAGAGAGCAATACCTCCGGCCGGGGCACCGCCGGTTATTGGCTGTGGCCCGGCGAGGAGCACGCGTAACCCATGGCACGCACACGGAGGCCCAGGGGCGGATGGGCAGCGCTTGTCCGTCTGGGAGGCCATCGACGAGCCGTTTCCCACATGGTGCGACGCCATTGCGAACCCAATGCCGTGAGCGTGGTGCTTGCAAGGGGGACCGTAAGGCTAAACTCTCCTCAGTCAGGAATTGTCCTTGTTGGATGAGGATGACTACTGAAATCTTGCTGCTGACAAGAAACTTGCTTCATCATGGGCGGCTCGGTATCCCATAGAAAGTAGAACTGCCCCTTCGAAAGGGGCACAGGGGGCTGCTGCTTTTGCTAGTTGCTAATGCTCCGTGTGTGTCTCCGCCGCCACTCTACCGTTACCTCCGTGGACCGCGTAAGCACCGAGAGCCAGCCGGGAAAGCGACAACTGGACAATGAAGCAGCAGGACAACTTCCCGGCCGTTCACAACAAGTGTCCGGACAGGTCCAGGAAACATGCGCGTCGCAAGTTGATCTCTCCTTGCCTGCGTCGTTGCACTCGCGCCGATGGGAGGTTCCATCCCGGGTGTTACTGCTCCGGCATGGCTGATCGCTGGGCGCAGCTCGTTTGAATTGGAGATCTCAGGGGTGGGTTGGGTTGGCATGGGACAAAGACCGATACTCCGTGACGACTGGTCCCCCTCTGTCATGCTTCCATGCTGCCATGCCTCTCGATCGTCGCTTGGTGTGAACCACCTTGGCCAGAAGAATGACACTCTGATGATCTCGGTTGACCGGAGACGCCCAGAGTGTGGCCGATGGGGCACTAGTGCCTAGCCAGCCCAACTGGCCCATCTCCATCATCCCTAGGCGGCTGAAAAAAAATAGTATACGGATAGTGTAAGTCTGTAGAGGCAGCCGCAGCCAAGACGAAATCTGGGTTTCCAAGACGCCACCACCGCCTGTTCGGCGCAATTACACACTTCAGAACCCGAGGCATGGCCCTGTTCAGTTCTTGTGCTAGTCGTGCCCCTCACCCGGTGCTACCGCGGGGCCCTTTGGGGCCAGGACGGCAGATCATCGCCGTCGATCCAACCAAAAGTCTCCTACTGAGGACCACCGTCGAAGCGCCTGTCGTGCCCAATAAGGCTCCTCGACAACGAGTCAAACTGCATGACCCTGTCATGCAACGTCGTAGACTTCATATATGGCTAGTCATTCTTGGGTCTCTGTACTCGAATACCCACTATGTGGTAAGTGATGGTGGCACGACGTCCCGCGCAACTTGTAAGCGATCTTGTTCAACTACACGCAAGTCAAGCGTCGAGAGCTGAAAAGTCAGTAACTAAATGCTGACTGAAAGGGATTACCGACATGAGCTGATGACAAGCAGCCAGGCGGGTAGGTCACGCAAACTTCCGAAATCCTTCTAGACCGCTTCCATGCGCTTGCCGAATGGGGCACTTCCTCCGTTCTCGCTCCGTGTCCCGATGAAGAAGCCATGCCGAATTTTAATTTTTCTTTACGATGCTGACAACTTGGGTGCAACGACCCGCGGCTTCACATCGCACGATGCGGGTTGCACGGAGTCGCCAGGCTTCAGCCGCGAATCTAGATGCAGCAGGGCCGCGGAACTATTGAATATACTTGTAAAGACGCTCTCGAGTTGGCCATGCCCATAGTCGAGTTGCCGATGCCTGTCCTGAAAACACGAGAGTGATGGGACTCCTCGGAATTTTGAAAGTCATGCTCTTTCGTAGCGAAGTGGGGGCCTAAATCCAAACGTTGTAGTAGGTAGCACCCAAGGCACCAATGCTACGAATACCTCATCCCGTACTCCGTACTTGCCATGTACGGATAGGCTCTTGCGACTGACAAGGTGGGCTCAATGTCAGATGTTGAGTGAAGAAGTGACACCGCATTCCCAAATAGTTGTCTGTTGCTGAGGAAATGACTGATCGAGACCACGGGGGTGGCGATGCTGATAGACTGGGTCCGAAAGGCAGCAGAGCAGCTTCAAGTAGAAAGTATCAACCCGGAAAGATTCAGATCGGCCAAGCTGTCAGCCCTGTCAGGACCAACCGGCATCCATCCGCGTACGAGTTTGACGTCCCGAACGCCTGCCCCCGGGCCCGCTACAACCGACACCTCGGTACGGGCCCACTTCGCCCGGCGGACGACCGACTGATTCGGAAGCCTGACCGGCAACAAGATGAGCTTCACCTCCGTACGGAACTTGGCATTGTCTCGAGTTCCGGAGGCTCTGTTGTGGACCTGAACTTCTAGCAGCTCTGCTACATCGAATATGCGTCTGTCAGTTTCCGTATGGGAGAGTTGAACTGGCGCTGTGCAATGCAGGCCCAGGCGTGGCTTTGGACAAGCATACGGCCGACACACCGCTTCCTCGATGCCTCTCCTCATAACAGCAACCCGCCTTTTTTAGGTCATAAAGCATGTATGAAGTATGCTCGAGGTACGAATGTGGATCCCTGCTGTGGCCTCCATCGGATGTAAGCCTCGCCACGGCGACGAAAGAGCCTGTCAGTACGAGGCGTAGCAAGCCGGACCGCTTGCGTGGCAGGTAACGTATGGAGGATGTCAATGTCCGAGGAGTCTTTGTAGACGCAAGGCTGACATGAGTGAGGCACCTGTATCGTAGATGGTGACATTGATAGTGAAGGCAACGAGTTCGGTGGCATCAGGACCCCAAAATAAGCTACAGATTATTATGCTATAACATAAGGGTCTTACTCTGATGCGCATGAAGTGCAGAGTAGCAGTTCGCAGCTGGCTGTCGCGGAAATAGTAAGTAATGTGCTATTTGACAGGTTCGGAAAACGTTGAACGCTATGGGCCATGCCATTGAGTTTAGGAGGGAGCTGCATTTGATGTTGTTGAGTCGCCTGTTCGTTAACTACGGATACTGGCCACTAAGAACGTTTCCCCTTGATGCTGGTCGGCGCAAGGACTGAGATTCTCATCTTTTCGTTGGTCCAGTTACGCACCAAGACGATCGAAGGATCTTGTGTACATATCCATTGTACCGTGATCGATGCTGCACCTAAACGGCACAGTTCTTGCTGGGTGGCGTGTGAGAGGGGTACGGAGCGGGGAGATATGCTGTCAGGCCTTAGCGGCCGCATCCCAAGGGAGATGGGTAAGTAGGTACGTAGGTAGGCCCAAGTGATGCGAAGATCCCCTCGCGATTCTCGTGCTGTTATGTCTGACTTTCTCGCATAATATGGCCAAGTGAGCGTATGGTGGCTGGGACTGTGATCTTGCGACTGGATCAAGTGTGAGTCAGGTGAAAGGGGGTTGACGGGCGTCTGCATGCGCCGCAAGAGATATTGACGTGTTGACAATTGGAGCATGTTCTGCCGTGCCTCAAAGTTGCGAGACTTTGGGCTTCAAGTCGTATCGACTCGCGTTAGTTCGTCTCTAAGGCGCAACATGAGTCGCAGCAATCGCGAATGCACGTTGCCTGAACCTCGTAGGCCATGCTGGGACGTTGGTGTTCTCGCGGCCTAGCCTGCAGTTCTTCACCGCCGAGTGTTTGCCTGATGATATGCCAGTAAATAAAGGATGCTTCGAGGATGACGGCTTGTGATCCTGGCAACTTCCAACTGTACGCCTTTGAGTCATATGACCGCTATAGGCAGCAGAAGAGGCCGTGGCGGAGGGAAGTTGGTTCGCGAAGGAAGTTGAAGTTACCGACAGAACGGGCGTGGCCCCGCTCGTTGCTCGCCCGGCTGTCTTACAGACCGTGCAGACCAACTAGGTAGGTATATGTCATGACAAGTCAGCCTGCTGTACATGCATGCCTGCAGCTCTGCTGGGCAGCGGCGTAGAATGCATCAGAGAATGGGGCATACAAAGAGAAAGAAAGGAATACCTAGAACGTTAGTGTTGAGGCGTCTGAGACATGGATACAAGCAACGGCGCGCCTTCATCCTCCTCAGCGCGCCACTTTTGACCGTACTCTAGTTAAAAGTCGAGCCTTGCCGGCCGGCACAGTCCACAGTGTGTTGCCGTCGCAGTGTCTCGTGTCAGCATGTGTATGCATGTCGCCTGAAAGGGCAACGCCACATCCATACTCGGCCATATCTGTTCAGCCCTGTATCCGTAGGTACTCGCGGCTGCTTGCAGGTCTTCAGTCCCAGGATGAGACCACAGCGCCCGGATGCCACAGGGCGCGAATGTCTTGTATTCCATCGGGTTGACTAGCAGTTGGCATGGTTTGGGATTCCGATAAGCTGTTTGGATGACTGGAATAGAGCTGATCATGCAGGTAACAGGTTCCGCGTTCTCCGCTGCAACAGTGCGACGTTGCGGCAGTCTCATTCATGGGAATATAATTCGGCGATCGGAAGGGGAGAAAGAGTAGGACTGAAGCTGGCTTACAATGATGCCTCGGTGCGCTGTGAGGGTAATGAGTCGGTTCGGATTACCTCTTGACTCAGCTACTGCCCACGGCAATCTCCCTCGACTCGCAGGGCTTTAGTGAGATGTCGCGTGGCTTGCCGTGGCGGCCCAGACTGACATGTTGTGCACTTGCTGATGTACAGAGGCGCCGACGGTGTAAGTTGATTGCAAGTGCCTGACAGCTTTGGTGGGTGATTTGATAGCGAGCGAACCTCCTGCAAAACGGACAGATATTATAGACCAGGGGCCCTAGACATCGAGATCGCAGGGCTCTCGCGTTCATCCAAGTAGGTTGTGTTTGTCAGTTCGACAACGGCAAGCAAAACGGCAAGTAAAGGCTTAATGGTCCTTGACGAACTCCCAACACCCCTTAGCAGTGCTCTCATATTGCCTTCTCTCGCAACATCCATAGCAGAAACCACGAAGTAGAAACCACGACCATCCCGGTGGGCACAACGAGTTAGAAATTAAGCTTCAGCACCGCCCCACGGAACTGTCCCTTCCTGTTGCCAATGACTCTCTCGCTGAAATGACAGCCAGTCAAAGGACAATGACGAAGCTAGCATGGCGTATCGGGAACACTGCCCAAACGCCACGAAGCCAGGTTGTCACCTGGGGACTTGGAAACTTCTCCAGAAGGACGGTGATGTTGCTACAGGCCCCTCCTCCGCGTCCGCGCTCACCTTCCGAGATGTCGTCCGGGCTGCTCTTCAACCTGATGCTGGCATGCCGGCTTTCAGCGGCCCCAAGCCGTCATGCGGACGGACCAGCCCGGAGCTTAATGGGAACGTCCGCACATGTCTAGACCCGCGACCGATTGATGGACAACCAGACATCGCAGGGAAACACCGGCTTCTATTCATTGCCTGAGCTGTGCCGTGACATTTGACACCCATTTTCAAGTGCAGGTGAGTTGAAGACCAGGTTCATGGTAGGATGTTGAGAGCGGTGCGTCGGCAAAAGTATTGGGCCCCTGGCATGGTTGCTGAAACGAGCAGAGAACTTGCTCCGAAATCAGCAGTCATGAACCAACAGTGTTGAAGCCCAGCGTTCACTTTGCAGTCTGCGCCACAGTCGTCACCAGCTCTTGAACGTAATCGCCGTTGAAGAAACAGTTGTCTTGCACACTCGGCCCAGTCTTTGATCGAAGCACTGTGACCATGGCGGCTAGCTACCTGAGCCACCCAGCTTCCAGCGATGTACCGGTGTTGACTCAATATTCGCAGGATGCACGAATCTTGAAGGGAATGCTTCATCTTCGACACGGGGGCGGAAAGGGTGACAAACCACTCGAGCATTCAGTCAGGTACTAGCCAAAAAGGTGACTCGTTGTCTTGGCTCGGTGACTTGACTTTGAGATGGCTGTAAGTAATGATTGATGGCATGTAGCCTGATGCGAACAATACGGCCGAGAATGATGGTTGTGTGGATAACCAGCGTGCCTGTCATGTTTCTCCCCCGCAATAGAGTAGTGCTTCTCCGATACCTCCAGAGGCAGTCATTGTTGATTGGCTTCTGTCATAACTTGAGGTTAGGAAAACGTAGTTCGGGAGACAGATTTGAAATTGTTCCTGAGGAATAGCGTCCTGCAGCCTGCTTACTGTCTATGGCAGTGGGGGCGATCGTTGCACTAAGGTGCCCGCGCTATCCCATGTGTCCGTATCCATAGGTAGGACTGTGACTCGAGACAGCACCATAGCACAGTGTGTTTCTCAAGTCCACGTTGCTTGTGTTGCACCACTCATATGATGGACTACTGCTAAAAACAGCACTGGTGCCGCCTTCCTTTTGCTCAGCGTCCGTAGCATCGTCCGTCTGAAGTCCTGCTTCTCCATCATTGGATCGCTTCAAGGTGAAGAGGGTGTAGACACCGCACGTGCTCTCAAGCAATCTGAGCTAGGCCGCTGGAATGGAAGATCTTGTTCAGCCAACAACTAAGATCGGCGGGGGGTCTGATGCCCTACGGACATTGGGATTGTTGATTCCCATTGCTTGTCTTGGATCCTTAGCTGGGGCTTGGAAGACTTGAAAGTTTGCTGCACGTCGGTCAGACCTTGACTCTCATTCGCATAACAGTATTGGCCGTTGAGACAAGGTAGGCGCAGAAAGCGAACGAAACTCTCCGTGGATAGAGTGAAGGTGAGCGAGAAGACGTGGGAGGAGGCAAGGAGGTACAAGGAGGTACGGAGTACAGATGAGCTTCATTCTCACCGAGGTGCACCTTGGTCGGTGTGCGTGCGTTGCATTTCAATATTCTACAGAAGCTTTGGGCACCAAAGCTATCTACTCCGTACGGTTAGTTGTTCTGACTCGGCTGATCGCAGGTCTAGTGACTCGTCTTGAACGCGAATCGAACGCCATGGTAGGTATTGAGGTGTAGCAGGCATCGAGCCTTTTGGAGGGGTTAGCGGCTGCACTCACACCCCGTGGCTGACAAACTGTGGCGCAACGTTCTATGGCCTTCTGCAGTGTCGTGGTGTGAAATTAAAACGAGCGATCTCAGCGTACGTATTCGTTCGCAATCAAGTGTATCCGTAGTGTAGCTCATGCCTTCCGAACGTCGTGGTCCCCTTCGTTGAGTCGTAGGCAAGTCATGCGCCTCAACGCCAATTGCGAAGCTTCGGCAGTTGCAGCCTTAAGGGGTAGGACATAGCCAAGCTCCATTGTGTTGTCAGTTGAGTGAGTGAATGGGTGTGCCTGGCTTCCCCCCGCGGGTGTCCGGGTACCGAATCAAGACAGTTGCCATGGGACTCGTGGGAGGATAGATCATAGGAGATGGGCTGGAGCTTTTGGGTGGTCGAATCGTACGCTATGTGTGCAGTGCAGCAGACGAAAGCTTGGGCTTTCGGGGATGGCTGCGTGGGTTGGCGAGCCTGGTAATGTTTCATGCCGTTCTGGTCCTAGACGGCCTATTGGATGACGGGACTCGGGGATCTCTCCAATACGGAAGCCATCGCCTTGTCGCCCATCGGAGCGACTCCATCAAGCTCCATTCCACTGCGCTGCACAGCCTTCTTCCATTCTCCAGTTCTCCCACAATCCCCAGTTATCAGGACGTCCGAACCCACAGGCTCCTAGGATCTGGGTCTAAATGTGCCGAGGCATGGGATTCCAGCTGTCCAAGGTCCGGCCCCTTTGCCTTGCATCTTCAACGGCGTCACACCATGATAATGGCCAATGAAGCCCCTTGAAGAGGCACAAGACGCACGGGGAGACCTTTGACAAGCTTCGACTTGAGATACTAGAAGTAGCAAAGAGCCTCATTCTTTCATTCTTCATACTTGGTAGGATTCTGAGTTCTGACAATGGGGTAAGCGTTGCTGCTCCCGAAGTCTGATAGGGTTACAAGGTGCGTTTCCACCCATGATCTCGGTGCTCTCGGTGGAAATGTGGAGATACTCAATATGAGTCGCGGGTTTTGGTGACGTGCAGTCTGTGAGGGGCGATGAAGCACTGGCGTCTGGCGGCGGCGGTTTGAGGTTCAGTGGCGACGCTCTGGGGTTCTCGAGATGGCTGGTCTGGCGTTGCTGTCCTTTTTAGGCTATTCAATCGCGGTCCCGATTCACTCCGTGCCTGCCTCTGACAATAAGTTCCGCTTGCATTGAACTTGTCACCGTATCCGTACGCATTTATAACTTTGAACACGCAGTGAGGGTTCACGAGATTCCTCCAGAGTACTCGAGACGTGCCCTTGAGAGGAGCATTCTCTGTCATTGGGCAGAGTGGTGCAATTAGGCCGAGTTAGCTCAAGAGAACGAGCCTTCAACGCGATATCGTTGCTCGAATTGCTACAACTTTATATCGGGCCTGCGAAAGGTCAATAACACTTTTTGTTTTTTGCAATGTTTCCAAATGGTCGAAATTGTGTTGGTCATGTCTGTGGTCGCCCCGTAATGCGGCGTCAATTTGGCTGCGCTATCGTCCTTGATCCCGACGGCGTGTATCCATTCTGCCCAGCGAACGCCATTCGCAAGTTGACCTGGATTTGAACTAGACTCTCTTGCTAGAGCCGAACGCACAGAAGTAGCCGGACCATCGGCGTCCTCGCCATCATGGGTGTTAGATTGACATGAGTTAGGCTTTGGTGACGTCTGTCCGAGTTTTGAAGCTTTCTTGACGTATAAAGTATGAGTAGACCTGTCTCGTTCTTGGTCGAAGTTGCGATCATACCTCCATAATCCGAGTACCTACTCCCTCGTCATTCTTGAATGGAAACGAGCAAGCAGTTAGCTCTGTTGCCGCAGTATTCTCCTTTGACGTTGGTGAAATCCGTGTTCACGGCCTTGTCCGCGTCCTGACTGTTCCGTACGGATACATGTTGAGCCCACGCAGGCGTGTTGGAGTGGCTCGTGCGGGCAGGATCTACGCCCTATCTCCGCTTGGGGCACAAGGAAGTACGGATACCCCTGTCGACAGGCCGACAGACTGACGCCAAGTTGGAGGCACCAAGCTAAGCAGCCGTGGCAGCGAGGCCCAAACGGTGTAGGGCTGAGGAGGTGGCTTGGAGTTGGAATTCCGCCATCACACCGTCCTAGGTAGTCTATCCATAGGCGGACGGGCACTTGTCAACATTCCGCACTTTACCAGTCGGTATTCGTCCTCCTTATAGTGGCAAGCCCGCCAGAGGTGTCTTGTAGTGACTAATGAATGTTCCAGCGATATCCATCCGTACGTGGTTTTCATGTGATGAGGGTTCGAGTTGTTGCATGACTCGTCAGATGAACCGTCACCCACGTGCGCTAGGGACATGTCCCGCCTCCAGAGTCCAATCTCGTTGACCGTTTCTTGTTGTTGTTGTTGCTGTTGTTGTTGTTGTTGTTGTTGTTGGATCGTTGGTTGACATGATCAGGGTATGGAGCATTGGAGCTGCAGCGTGGAGATTTGAACTGCAGGGCAGCAGGGAAACCCTCATCGGAGCCGATTGGCCCCGTTCTACCCCCACCTTGCCGACGCTCTAAAACCGAACCGCCTACGGTGCGGGGTATCCGTACTCGATTCGTCCCGAAACGCTCCAGCACGACTCTGCCTGGGAATCGACAGACTATCGACGGGCGCGGCGCAGTCGTTGATAGGTGGTACACTGGGGAAAGCCACTATTCACTGAAGAAAGGACTTTGAGCGTGCGAGCATGAGCTTTTGTCATGCTTACCGTACATGGCCAGCTGCCACAAGTCTCGCGCCAGTCAGTGCTAGTGAAAGCGCTCGATTCCGGAAACTCAAATCTCTCCCCCTTAGTGGAATTGCGAGGTGATGTCAGGTGCAGTCGTCTTCGGAGAGGACTCCGCAGCAAGTAGGGTCAGACGCCTCCCTTTGGAAACGGACAACGGGTGGCTGGCTTTGCATAGCGTAAGTGTGGCCGTAGGCAGAGTCTGGTTGAGTGCTAGCCTGCACGATTGTAAGCGAGCTGAATGGGAGCGACGTTGGCTTCTATTAACGTGTCTGCCGGTTTGGAATCATTCTTCATGATTGGCGAACGGCATGTTCCAGTGCCTGTGGCAGGCCGCACATCGCCAGACCACAGCGGCTTGGGAGCCTCGAGCGGCCGTTAGCAACTTATCTGCGGAGAAAAGCGAACGCGGTCTGCTTGGCAAGATTCGATATCACCACGATTGCATCTGTAGGCATAGTCGTAGTGTGCGACGAAGACACAGGACCTCCCCTAATCACCATGTTTAGCCATCACAGGCCGAACTGCGTAGGGTTGTAAGGTGAAAAGTACGCAGAACTTGGTACTAGGGTTCGGACGGGGATGGCCTAGCTCGCTC
The DNA here is from genome assembly GCF_027942845.1 of Colletotrichum fioriniae. NCBI lineage: Eukaryota > Fungi > Ascomycota > Sordariomycetes > Glomerellales > Glomerellaceae > Colletotrichum > Colletotrichum fioriniae. The sequence continues at coordinate 685,403 of NW_027076851.1, forward strand.
GCGGCCGCCGGTGTCTTGGGCCTGCCGATGGACCAGAAAGGGAATGACAACGCGCGCTGTAAACCTCGCTGGAAAGCCCGGACCACGACCCTCTCCGCTCTGTAAAAGGTGGTGGTGTGTGTATCCGTACGTACGAACGTCCAAGAAGAAGGAAATGCGCAGGGAGCCAATGTCCAGGCCTGGACTTTTCCTCGATGGCCGTCTGCTAGTAAAGCATGTCTCTCTCTCTTCTCTTGAATAATAAGCAGACATGGTTCTTGTGTCATTGTTTTGTCTTGTCTATCTATCGCAAAGTCAGCACTTTTGTATCTCATTGAAATAACATTCGGTTTAACCAACCAACACCGAACAAGGCAGTTTGTTGGCGCACTGGGCTGCCCGGCATCCTGGGTAAGGTGCACCAGCCTCTAGGTACGGAGGTGGACGTCAGCAAGGGGAAGTTGCCCAGCCTGGTAGGGCGAGAAGATACTGCTGGTCTGCCTGGGACGGTGTACGGTATTCTCCCGCGAAACGTGGGCATGCAGGGCTGCCCTAAAAGTCTTTGTGGGAAATGCTGCTAGCTCCCCAGACCCTCGGCGGTCTTGCCTTTCTCGGAGTGCAGGGCCATTTGTCTGACAATAGCTAGGTGTCCGTACCAGCATGGTTCGGGAAATGCATCATTGTCAGCCCTAAATGACGGAACGGGGAATGGAACTCGCAAACACTTGGTATTCGCAGCCATGTCCAGAACCTAAGGCGGTAGAAGGTGCGAAGGCTTTCAGCCATGCGCCAGCGGGGGCTGCTGGCGCTTAGTCAAAAGATGGAATGTGGTCCGAAAAGACTGATGCTGTCGGTGCTTCAGCGTCGCCGACAAGGGGAGCTGGCGGCTCGTCAAACTTGGGGCCTTACGCCCTACTTTGCAGTAGCCGGGAGTGAAATCCAAATAGCGTCCAATACTTCGGATCTCGACAGGGGGCCGCCCTTACAAACCGAGCAAACAGAGGCCTGTACGAAGTCCGGGCTAGCTATCCATACATATTAGCTAGTTCTGACGGACTCTGGCGTGTGCTAGTTTGAAGAGTAATAATGTGATGTCCATCACCTGATCGGAGAGAGCGCGTGAAGTAAGACCCCTGACCAGTAAGTGAATACTGAGGATTGTACTCCGTAGAGGGCACGGAAAACCCCTCCGCCAAGGCACGTCAACGATAGCTGGCTTGATATCAAAGGACGTCTCATGTTGAAGACCAATGGTGAGTCGGCTGTTCCTTGGTGGCAGAGTCATGATCTGTCGTCGTTGTTGTTGTTGTCGTTATCGTCGCAAGAGGAGAAGGCTGGCGCAACTTTGAGCGTCAAGATTGGCCAAAGATCTGCTCGTAAACATAGTCATCCTGAACCAAGCGGTGCGTTTATACCACGGTGGGTGTGCTGTGCTCAGTCGGGCGACGAGCGGGCCTTAACTAGCTGATAACATGATATGCAAACAGTGAGCTGCAGCGCAACGGCGGGATAAGAGGAGGGTTTGGCGGCGAAACCCCCGATGCTCTCCTCCCCCACGATTGGCTACTAGGTCCAAGTGCCGACGTGCACAGCCCACCTCAGTCAAGAGATGTTCGGCCTGGCAAGCTGACCACGCATCTGAACCCCGAGACTGAAGGTGCTAAAAGTAACCACGGAATTGAGATCTTTCGCATAGGCGGACTTGCTTGGCAGACTCAGCGGCTGCGGGAAGATCGATATGGTTAGATCGAGATGCGAAAAAGCAGCAGCAGCAGCAGCGCCGCGACTTGGAGATCGTTGAGTTAACCAGATCAAGCCGGAGACTTTGTACCGTCGAAATTGCATTTTGCTATCCGTACTTTGAAGCTTCTGTACGTCGAAAACGAGGCGCTGCTATTGCGAGCTTGGCAGCACGTAAGCCGAATTGTCCTTCTGTGGTTGTCCACCTGTTGTTTTGGAAGCTATTCCGTTCCCAAAGATTATTGTGGTCCCAATCGATATGTGAATACACAGTGGAGACGTTGTAACAAACAAGTGTACGCAAGCTTGCTAGACGAGACGGCGCCCCATGTTCGGCAGTAGCACCGTAGCTCTCTGCCTGCTTGGCTAAAGTGGGAGGGACTTTGGAAATAGCCGCATCAAGGACCTCGGCTTTGCAGGTGCCTATGCTACAACAGACATCACCAAGCCTGTTCCGTAGGCATTTGATCAGAAACCTGCGGGGAATGAGTGGGTGGGTTCAGATAATTGGCAAGTGCGTATAGCCATTCTGAACAAGAGACAGGGCAGGACAGCGAGTCAAAACGGCATTGGCAATCGATGATGGTGACCAAAACAGACGGCGATGGCGGCTGGGATTACTTCTTGCCAATGCCAGACCAACCCCCACAAGGAGCCGACTACCTTGTGTTGTCAGACGTCGTTCGCAGCGTAGACGGGTAGTGCAGGTACGTAAGGTAGTGAGTGTACATGTATGAGGGTTATGAAGATGGAATGGGTACAGCGTGGAGTGCCCTGATGTCTGATGGTAGTGATTGGCGGTGGGGTAAATGGAGGGAGGGGTATGAATGGTTCGAGATCCATGCTTGTGTGGAGGCGGTTCGAGTCGAGAAGGTCATTGATAGATGCGGTGAGGTCGAAGTTGGTGGCATGGGTAGTGCTGCCGTAGACAACAGGCGATGGCTGGGAACAATGCCAATGTCTGCGGCAATGAGGGGTGACCGACCATCGTTGAGGGTGTTTGCTTCATTCTGCCTTGAGTGAAGAGTGGCAGGGCAGCTCCAGGATAGCATCGTGATGGTGGAACCAGCCAAAGTGGCGGCGGTTGAACGACGGACTGGACTGTCTGTCCGTCTGTCTGTGGCGGGGAGACAAGGTCGTACAAGCCATGTCCCGGGATGAGGCGGGATTGGGCTGGATGGGAGGGGGGGGACTGGAGTTAACAACGAAGTTGCAGCAAGGCGTAGGGTTGGAACTTGGAAACTTAGACTTTGCCTCGATACCTAGTAGAAGGCAGAGGTGCAGGTGGAAGGGTGCGTTGCGGTGCGGATGGCGTAGACTACGGTCAAACGGTGTAAGGTAGAGCGAGAGAAAGAGATAGAGAGGTGAGGGAGGTTGTGGAGAGGTGCCACCCGGAGTCTTGGACCGTCGTTTGGCCGAATGAGACGAGAAGATGGGGGGACAGGAGCTGCAGCGCAATGACACTGACATGCCGCAAGACGACGACAACTCGACATAGCCGGTACGGTGCACAGTAGGTGGATTGTAACGTGAATGCAACAGCAACCCAATGGAAGGCAAAGGCGAGAAGAAGTGAGGAGTGATGCAACTATTCTGCAAGGCAAACTACCTTACCTTAAGAGACCTAAGGTAGTGTAGGTACTCAAAATGCCCAATATATCCGTACAGAGTGCTGGTACCCTTCGTGCCTACCTTCCCTTCCCTTCCCTTCGCTAATGGTGCCTGCTCTCTTTCTACTCCAGATTTATTACTGCGGAAGGTGAGGTTCCCTCTGCACACCTTCCTCGTACGTCGTTGTTACTGTCCTGTCTCAGAGGCAGGGGCGTAGTACCGTATGTTGGAGGTGGTTACTACTACCTTACCTTGAGGTGTTGGTCCCTTAGTAACCTTACAGGAAGCTGCTGACTGAGATGGACGGGAAAGAGTGGTGAGCGCGTACTCGTCTTTCTAAATTTGTCGGATGCCATTTGTGAGTGTGTGAGAGTGTGTGTGCTGCAGACCAAGGTACCCTTTTTACCTGGGTATCTCTGTGCCGCCTGAGGTGGTCTCTACCCAAGGTACGACCTGTCTGCACTCTGCTGTTCGTCTCCCATTGGGTTATTGGGTTACCTCTTGCCTGTGTTAAGGTAGGTTCAACCTGAGGTCCGAGGTTTGTCAGGCAAGGTACGTATCGGAGGGATCCATTCTCCTTGGTCCATTCCCCAGTGCCAATCCCACCCTCGCTCCTGCCTTCCCGTGTGTGGGAGGCAGGCGCAGGGCCAGCAGGGCCAGCAAGGCTCAATCCCACACCCTCACTCTGCTGCACGTCTAGGGGGTGATTATAAGACGCATCCGCTTCGTGCATGCCCTCAGGTCTGTATGCCTGGGCAGAGAACATGATCCTCCTCCAAGTGCTCACCCTTTTCCGACCCCCTCCCCGGTCCCAAGTTTCTTCCCCACGCCCTCATGGCCTTCCTTCCGCTCAATCTTCTTCTTCTCCTTCCTCCTCCTTGCCTTACCGAGCAGCCCCTGTCTCTAAACTTGATCCATCCAAATACCACACACTGACGCTCTATCCGAACGGATGCAGAGAAGGCCTCTGCGGGTAGGAGTACCTCCTATTCGTCTGTCATAAGTTGACAAGACATTGACAGCAATACAAGAAGGAGAAGAAGGAGGAGAAGGAGAAGTGTAACCGTTTTGCTGTAGGGTAGGAGGAAGCGCAACTGTGATACTCTGCCCGAGTATACGATGGGTTACGAGGTAATAACATGACGGAAGAACATGAGGAAATGAAACTGAAGATAACTCACCTGAGGTACCTACGGTGGATTTCATCTGCACACGTAATGTGCTTCCTGGTTGCAAAGGAAACGAGTCAACTAAGGTAAGGTAAACACAATAGAAGGTCAGGATTGTATCTCGAGAGACTTGACTTGAGGTGGGCATTGGACGGGACTTTGAGGTGAGAATTGGGATATCCGTACCTTATGGAAGGAAGGCACCACGGGAAGGTCGAGAGAGTCGTGGCCCTTGCCCTGCGAGACCCTTGCACCTACCGGCCTTGTCTGCTCTCTCTCCTCTCCCACGGGCCACGGTGCGGTGCTACCCCGTCGTCGTGGACCCGCGCTAACCCCGATCAGATTCCCCTGATCTTTGCAGCCACGACACTGGACCGCGGGAGGGACGCATCGGGAGCGCGCAGCAAATGGAATGATTCAACGGAACCCGCTTTCTGCCCTGCTCTGCCCTGTGTCGCCTTGAACTTGCATCTTCCAAGCACTCTACCCGCACATTCCTCTTTTCAACGGAGAGACGGACGGAATCACGACGTGAGCCTGTGATGCACCACAAGCAGGTGGCGCAATGCGGTACGTTTCTTACCTTACCTTGCGGTTGATGTCAATTAGCCAGTTCATCTTTTCTTACCTTAGGTTGGGTGAGATGGGCAACATAGTACTGTGTATGAGGTGGAGTAGGTATGGATTTTGAAAACCCCACCCAGCTTATCTAAGCACTTATTCAAGAGCCCAAGAGACCATTGCGAGATCCTTCAACCCGATGCATCAAGATGCCTGTGAGACTACCTACTCCGTAGAAATATGCACTTTGTCTGTTTCTTCTATGCCTACAGTGAGGCAGGCACGGCAAGGTCATCCATTTCCTCTTTTGCATCATCATCAGCATCAGCATAAGCTCAGCATCAGACCCCATACAAACCCGACCTTACCTTGCTTACCTAGGACCTATTCTAGGTACCTAAGGTAAGGTAGGCAGGCAACTCGGGCAACTCAACTGTGCCTTAGTTTTAGGTAGCTTTCTTAAGTCAAGCCCAAAAGCTGCAAGTTGCAAAAGCGAGATGCAAATCTACCAAAGTCCCGTTTCGCATCATTTCCCCTCTTGCTTTTCCTGACTCCTCCAGTTCCGCCTTGGCCTTGGCGCCAACCAGAATGTTCGTGCCTGCTGTGTCCGTATGAAGTACCTGCCTCACCTACGTGCCTACCTACCTACCTACCCAAGGGAATGAAAGTAAGGCCCAAGGTATTCAAGATATCGTAGGTACCTGCCTCGTCACTTCGTGTGGCACCTATTCCATCGTCGATGGGCATCGTTCCTGCCTTGCGGATATTTCTCACTCCTACTTAGGTACCTTACCCACTTTGTGATACATGTGGCTTCGTCAACGGGAATTTGCGTTTTTTGGGGAAGGAGAAAGGAAAGGTAGACAGACATGCAACGATGAGGAGAGCAAGAGGCAGCAGCACGTCTGCCTGCCCTTTTTTCCTTTGAGGTGATGCGTGTAATTCTTCGTGTCTATTCGTATGGAAGGTACCTACCTAACCGTGCCTACCTTACTTACCTTCCTACCTCACCTACCTATGACATGGCCCAGCAGTAACCATGCAGGCAGGTAGCAAACATGGGAATGAAAATGCTCCAACAGCTCACACTACCTTACCTACATGACTACCTGACCTTGCTTGGTCATCGTCCTCGGCTTCGGGATGATTTCCAACTTCCATCTCATCAGTCGGGGGCCACGAAACCTCAAATTCGCTGCATTCCCGCCTTGGTCCTTCTTCACACGCCATTCCATCTCGCGCACGGGACGAGCGTTGAAGCAACCTTCCTCAAGCCTCTCTCTATCTCAAAGGATCCCTACCTTAGGTCTTCACCTACGCCTTGTACCTTTTGTGTACTGTGCTGATTCTTCCTCAGGTGCCTCCAGGTCTCTGCTGAATCGAGCGAGGCGCCGTCGCGACACCTGAAAACCCGCCCGGACACAATCCCATTCTCGACTTCTTTTGTTCTTCATTCCATTGTTGCGCTGCCCCAGTCCTCGTCCGGACGGACCCAGACGTGTGGTTTCCCTTGGCTCATAAGGCATATTACTATTGATTACCTACGAATCCCGTCTACGTATGTCAGGAGACTAGCACCGGGCAAAGAACACGACCCGGACGCCGTCTAGACTCTACGGCACGCCGCACACCGCACGCCGCACGCCATCACCGCCGTCTTATTACCCACACCTCTCCGAATATCGTCAAGGAAGACAAATTACTACATTCCTCACCCCGCCGTCCTTGATGCACTCCGATTCCTCCAACGACTCGACCCGACTCGGATGCTTCCTTGAGCCTTCTAGATCCATCGCCTCACCTTGCCCATTCAAGGTAGCCCACGCACGCGGCTACTAACAGCACGGCATACACACCACACACACACACATACGCAGTACACACACATACACACCTTGACCTACCTATCTATGCTTATATCGCCTGGGTGGCCTTGGTCGCATCAACATCAACGCACCTCATTCCGTCACCCCCATGACTCTCCGTCCCCAGCCATCCTCCTCTCTTCCCTTCCCCCTCGAACGCTCGATCCGAGCAACAACCCCCTCCCCTACAGCCATTACCATTACCACTACAAATACCTAGTCTACACCACTTTGCCTACCTTACCTTAGCTACTACCCACACCCCGACGCACCAAAGAAGAAAGGGCGACAAGAAGTTGACAGACAGGGCTGCATTGCTGCTTATGTGCTTGCATGGGACTAACACAACGGGCTACAATAAACAGCCACACGCCCACCGTCGTAGGTACTCGTGGCTCCCTGGTGTATGACTAGCCAGTCCCCATCCGCATCCTATTCCTCTTAGGGCTGCTCGCCGAACAAGCGTCCCGCTACTCTACCCGTCCAAAGACAGAGAGAGATTCACCCCCCCTCATTACCACCCCTCCCTTTGACACTCCCTCCTTCACCCATCAAATCATTCCCATCACCTTCTCCCATATCTGTACCCCCCCTCCCTCCCTTGTCCTTCCATTCGGCCTTCCTCCTCTTCTTCCCTGCCCTGTAAGGCCCTGGGCTACGGATACCTCAGGACCTAGTGTATCCGTACACAATAGGCGTGCTAGGCTAGGGTATCAGGTATTCTCTCTCAGTCCAGTCTCTCTGCCTGGGCTGCCCTCCGTCTCTCCTCAGTATCCCCTGCTACTGCCCCTGCTGGGGGTTAAAAGGAACCACCTGGGGGGGCTTCTTCTCCAATCCACGTTACGCCGAAGTTGGAGGTTTGGATATGCCTCCATCTGGGTCCCTGGGCCGCTACCGCTACGAATACCGCTACCTACGGATACCGCTACTGCTGCCGCTGAGCTTCGCTTGACGCTGCCGACAGCTTCCCTGGGCTGCCAATCCACCCCCCTTCTCCTCTTCTCTCCTTGACCAGGTCCGTCTCCTCCACTCGACTCATTCTCCCGCCTTTTTTCATAAGTACTAGTCGCCTCTTTCGCCTTGCCATACCTGGGGGTGTCGATTTTATTTTATTTTTATTTATACAGCAGCTGGCGTCGTCACACAATCGCCTCTTATTTCAGCTGTCGTCTCCCCCCCACGACCTGACCTGACTTACGGATCTAAACTCTACCCACCCCAGCTCCGGCCACTCTGCTTCCTCCGACAACATTTGCTCCTCGCATTCCTCGACGCCGTCCGGACCTGACCTGTTTCTGCTTGTCCCGCGATTAGACCGCCGGACTCAACAATTGTACATCTAGTCAAACCACGTCGACGTCTGCTCCTTTTCCTTCTTCTTCGTTACGACTCGCGCCGCCTTGCTCGATTCCGTCTAGTCTTGTCTTTCCTTTTTCAGTCTTCTCTCGGCCCCGACCGCTGCGTGACGCAAGAGAGAGACCGACAGAGACAGTCATTCTCGGCTTGCATTGGCCCCCGTTCTCAACCAACGGCGAACCCGACTGCCATCGCCACCCACGGCCTCCAAGACGACCGCCTTGGCCTCGGACGCTTCTCGTATTCCACCGCGATCAGGACACTAGATATTTCCCGGCCCATCACTCATGACGCCCGTGCTTCCGTCACTATAAACCTTAGTGGCGCCGCTTCAGCTGGAATTGTCAAATCCTCAGCCGGCAACTGCACAGATACAAGCCGACATCATGGAGGCACCTTCGAGATACAGGGAGCCTGCGGGTCTTCCCAGCATCTTTATAGACTCGAACCCAAGAGGCTCAGACCGATTCGACTCTAGCAATTATTCCTCCTCTGTTGCCATTCCAGGTTCAGGAGACAGAATCAACGCACCGCCGCCCTTACCACCACCACGACTCCCCTTCGACGACCCTCACATGCATCAACAGGAACCCAGACAACACTACCGCGACCCACCATACAGTCCCAGAGAACACAGCTATCACGATAGCCTAGGAAGTTTGGATGATAGGCCACACTACATGAGGTCCGGTTATAGGCACGATGAGGGTTATGCCAGCATGGGTTCGTCCTCAGCTTCGGCTTCCACAAGGTAGGAAATCCCCAACCCTTCAATGGGCCTAGTTTGGTTCTAGAAGAAGAAGCCTTGAGAATATTGAGATTTGAGTGTCCATCTAACATTTCTACCTTGATAGGTCTGAATGTTCTCTGCCTAGCATCTCGGCCGGGTTTGGTTTGCACCACAACCAGTTCCAGTTCCAGTCCGGCGCCGACGCCTTTACCGACATGAAGAAGAAGCTCGCTCCCTTGAAGACGTTCGACAACAAGCCGCCTGGCTCACTCCTCAGTGCGTCAAGCACATCATCAACTAGCGACCCTTTCTCGAGGAGGCTGTCTGGGGACATGCGCGTACCGCCACTTTCCGTGCCCACCAGTCTTCCGTTGCATCTCAAGACATCAAACCTACTAGACTCTCCCGACAGGTACACGCAGACTCCTCACTCTGCCCTGTCACCTTCCCCTAGAAGCCAGCCATACCACCTCGGCCAGGAGTATAGGTCCCCTCGGTCTGTCTCAGATCTCGACAGGTCACCACCTACTCGCACAAGGAGGAACAACAGCGACGATGCATCATCGCACAGTTACGAAGTGGACGAGATGGAAATGGAAGAGACCAATTCTATGAAGAGATTGCGGATAGAAGATCCCATGAGAGCGCATTACGATGGCGCTGGTGCGAAGCGCCGTGCATCTGCCGATCCCGACGACAGCGTACCACTTGGCTTCACAACCCAGGGTGACTTGCTACGCCGCCGCGATGGAAACCAAAGAGGATCTCCCACGCCTCGACTAAGTGTCATCCCTCAAGGATCCATCTCTTCCTCATCTGGTCGCGCAGGGTCTTACAGCTCTAACCTATCACTGCTCACCGGGAGCATTGTCAGCATGGGCTCGTCGTCGTTTGGCCGAGTCTCTCCAGGCGGCCTTTCCCCAGGTGGAATTTCGCCCGGCGGAACCGATCCCAGCTGCAGCTCTCCCTACAGTGCATCAATGTCGCTCAACCCCTCGCCTCGCGGCTCCCTTTCTAGGGCACCCCATCAGCGGACTATTAGCGAAAGCCGGCCTCTCGCTTCTCCCCGCAAGCTTACGGAAGTGAGCAAGCCTGGTGGAACCAAGATTTCGGGATTCTTCATGTGCGATTGTTGCCCGAAGAAACCCAAGAAGTTCGAGTCGGCTGAAGAGTTGGCGTAAGTATCGACCCCGCAACTATCATGAAAGTTTTTAGCTAATCGTCAACAGGTCTCATGAAGCCGAGAAGCAGTATGAATGCTCATTCTGCGGAAATCGATTCAAGAACAAGAACGAGGCAGAACGCCACCAGAACAGTCTTCACGTTCGCAGACACAGCTGGAGTTGCTCGGCCTTGAATGGCTATGATCGTGCTTTCCACGACAGTACCAACCGCCCCGGTGAAGCAGACTCTTGTGGTTACTGCGGCGAGGAGTTCCCCAGGAACGGGAGAGGCCCCGGTGCTTCTGCCCCGCGACACGCTACCGACCAGGACTGGGAAGAGCGCATTCGCCACCTCCAAGAAGTCCACAAATTTAGGGAATGCAACAGCAGCAAGAAATTCTTCCGCGCAGACCACTTCCGGCAGCATTTGAAGCACAGCCATGCAGGTACGAGCGGCAAATGGACGAACATGCTGGAGAATGCCTGCATGTTGGATGAAGATCCCACTCCGAGATGAGCATAAGCCGAGTTCTCAAGTCTTACTTATCGATGACTCGTTGGGGACCATGACATGGTCGACCGGCCATTTGCTGGACGCAAGTCTCTGGACCGCACAGCGCGACATGAATCGGTTGCATCCAATTAATACACCGAATGCGAGCGAACGATTCGAGACTGGACAAGCAGTCAAGCCGAAGATGGCCGCTGACGCACAAGGCCGAGTGGGACATGTCGAGAAAACCCCCACGCCACGGTCTGGTCAGCAATTTGTTTTACCGGCACCATGAGCAGTACAAAAGAGAAAAACCAAAAGCATTTTGTTGAAGCATATGGGCAGCATTCATGGGGTTGATGGGGCTGGCCATTTGGAAGCACCCATATTTTGGTGCCCTTGGAGTATAGGTGGTTGCCATGAGGGGCTTTCAGGCACCAGAAACATAGCTGCAGGCTGTCTGTTGCGCGCATTCCATTTGGAGGAAATACCAGGCATTATCGGGCCGGCCAGTGGTGGAGAGGTGATACGATGAAATGATATTGGTATTAGAAGAGATGCAGCACATCCTACAGCAAGACTGAGGACTTCAAGCTAGCAATGTATTTTGTAGGGTCAGGGCACACAGGTTGGACAAGAGTGAGAAAAGAATAAAAAGTAAAACAAATCTTCAACAAATCACTGTTCCGTCCATGATTTTTCTCTGCCATGGATGTGCTTCCTCGTAGTATGTGGTCGAGTTCTTGGTTTGCACATCGACACGATGGGATCAAGGAGCAGTCAGTCAGTCAAGCAGTCAATGGAAACTTGATCAGATCCACAGCTGGCTATCTTACGAGAAGCTATGGAGTACCCCATGTTGGTGTCTGTTGATCAAGAAACAAACATGTGCTCCGGTACCTTGCTCTGTGCAAACGCCAAGTCGCCATAAGGCTTCATCAACGGTAATTCGGCATGCCGCAGTGAGGCCGCCGGTTGTCAGAAGGTCACATGATCTCAGCCCTACGAGCCACAGAGATGTGGCGGTGTCGCATGGCCTTCTTCAGTCCTTAGTAATACCTGGTACCTATGTATTTGTAGGGATGGGAATGTGCCCTGAGGGGTGAGGGGCGAATGAGGCGGGGGGAACCTATGGTATGGAAGTGGACAGGACGCCGGACATTTCTCTCCACCACACGGCCGAGTGGCAGAAGCCAAGAGCACGAGGGTAGAGGGTACTTACAACGCAACGACTGAGGCGACGAAAACAAAGGTGGAGGCTTGGCTCTTTTCGGCAACGGCAGTATTTTGGGAAACAAAGCTAGAGCAACTTCAGGCCGAGCCACAGGCACAACTGCGTCATTCCCGTCACCACCACCCAACCGCTACCACCAGCGTTCGTCGCATCCCGAGATTGGCACGCGAGAGGGGTCTCTCATTCTGGTAGCTCTTGGGCTTGGGACACCGATATTGACTCCCTCTTTCCCCCCTTCTCCCTTTTCCCTGGTTACACTACGCCCGTTGACAGCAGGGAAACTTACACCTTCATGTGCTACCATACTACGCTCATGTATCTTATGCCAAGCTGCCCTTTGAATCCTTCATCGACAAAGCTATCCGCATGGTTCGTGGCCAGGTCTCAACCGAGGACGTGACGAAGCGATTGAAAGAGATCGAGTCAAGCTTGACAGCCACGGCCACGACCACGACCACGACCAGAACAGCTCTGCAGGACGCGGCGCAGGTGCTACCTCGCAGCACAGAAAAACAAGCACCAACCAACACGTTAGAAATCTACACAGGCGAGCCTGAAGGGAGCGCGGAAACTGAAGCGTTACACCGACTTTTGAAGAAGAGCTGCGTCGAAATGGCCATGAACCGTATCGATGGCAAGGAGGAGCTCTATGTCGGCGGGTGAGACATATTCTCTTCTTCGTCATCTTCACTATGAGGTTCACTAACGTCATTCACCAGCATATGGGCTTTGCGCCGCCCTTCAGCACTGAAGGAGCGCAACATCACCCATATTCTCTCCGTGCTACGATTTGACCCGGCCGGTTTGAAGAGCGAGACCGACACCTGGGAGAACTACGGAAAGAGCTACAAGCACATGGTCATCGACATTGACGATGTCGAGGATGAGGACCTGCTCGTTCACCTGCCCAAGGCTGTTCGTTTCATCGAGGATGCGCTGTGCCCCGGCGGCGGCAAGAAGAGCGCCACGGACGGACCTAAAGAGGAGGCCCAGAAGGACAAAGGCTTCGAGGGAAAGGCCAAACGCTTGAAGGCGGCTGTGGCCAAGGATTTGGAGGCCGAGTCTGAGCCTGAGACGGAGACTGCCTCGGCTAAAGCGGCGGCGGCGGCGGAGGCGAAGCCCACGGATCCGGATGCCATCCTCCCCGCCCCCCTGTTCGAGAAGCTGGACCTCAGCTCTGACGCGGTAAAGCCGGACCCCAACACCCCAGGTGGCGTCTACGTCCACTGCGCCATGGGCAAGTCCCGCTCCGTCTCTGCCATCGTCGCTTACCTCCTTTGGAAACATCCCTCCCGCTTCGGCAGGTCCACGGCTTCGACGGCCGCCGCGCAGAACGGAGCATCAGGAGGAACGCCCAAGTCCGCTGAGGAAGCCGCGGCAGCGCGAGAGGGAGCTGCAGCCGTCGTCGCCGCCGCCGTGAAGTGGGTTCGCAACACCCGGGAAATTGCGGAGCCGAATCCGGGCTTCATGAAGCAACTCGAGATGTGGTGGATCATGGGCTGCCCCGACGACGTGGCGTCGCACCCGATTTACAAGCGGTGGGAGTTCCAGAGGGAGATTGACGAGAGCCTTGCCGCGGGCCAGGCACCGACGAAGCTACGGTTCGAGGACGAGGAGACGAGCAAAGAAGAGGCGGAGAGCGTTAAGGGTATGGAGGTGCGGTGCAAGAAGTGTCGCAAGACGCTGGCTACGCCGCGGTTCGTACTCGATCACGAGCCCGATGCGCCTAGGGATCAGCGGCAGAAACAGCAGCCGTGCGGACACGTCTTTGTGGAGCCGCTGGGGTGGATGAGGGAGGAGCTGGAGAAGGGGACGCTGGAGGGACGGCTGTCGTGCCCGAACCAGAAGTGCGGTGCCGCCGTGGGGAGGTATAGCTGGCGGGGATTCCGGTGCAGCTGCGGCGGGTGGGTCACACCCGGGTTCAGTCTGCAAAAGGGGCGTGTGGACGAGGTTGCTGCGAGGGTCCCTGGACCTGGGGGCGCCGCGGCGATGGGGATTCGGATGCCGCCTGGTTCGGGGAGGTTGTAGTCTGTAGAGAGGGGTTTGAGTTTGCTCAGAGCTTGACGGTTTAGAGCTAGAGCTAGATGTAGATGGCGAGGAATACATGGAGAAAGAGTGTGCGTTTGCTAAGGCGTTGGAAGAGGGGGGCTTTGTCCTAGAGTTGGGGAGGCAGAGGGAAGGATTGCATGACATATACGGTTGCATCGGCCTGGGACATGAGAGACGGGAGGGTATTCCTAGATGGCATAGAGACTCGTTCTAGACGATCCTCGCTGACTGCAGAGTGCTTTATTGAAGTAAACGTAGAAATGGCCCCGTCGATGGATTGTTACATGTGAAAGGCTGGATACTTGCCTTCATTGAGGTATCGCTTACGCCTACTTACCCACACTTCGTGTGATCTGAATATGCTCATGAACATCTCGCTTTCGCGATCGCCATGACCTAGTTCTACTCGTCTCAGTACTAAGGTATGTAGCTAATAGTATAAGTTGAGATAATTTGGTTACTCACCTCAAGGCGGAAAGGGATCTCGAGATCGCTCAGGCTCGCTTAAGCCCCTCTTTCAGCATGCGACTAGCAATGGTTGCTACTTTGGCAGTGCGCATGTATGCTCGCGTGCTCTTTCCCCGTTGTAGGCTGCTCCGAGCCGTTGCGGCGAGGAAGAAAGTGACCAGACTATGCCTTTTTTCGGGGCATCGTACATCTCGGTACGTGAGTGGATCGGACCAACAGATACATCAGGTTGCTGTTGCTTTTTGGTTCCATGGAAGCACCTGTGCTATGAAGACGCCCTGATCCTTTAGGGGGTCATCTTCACCTTGAGGTTGGATTGCTTCGGCCCGTTTATGATGCACGTAGAGCTTGGGTAGACTGGGATCCTTACAGCTGCAATTTACCTGTAAGAAACATGGTCTTTCTCAAGCATGGAGCAAAGTCTTCCTGTCAGAGGGGGGGTAGGAACGAGATGGAGGGGTTACTAGAAAGAGGTACGGATAAATTGCTGCCTAGATGTACGATATGGAGAGTCAAGGCAGGTATCCATGGAGTTGGGCAGACTAAATCCATGCTAGTGTCCTGAAGGTGGTCTTCCTGTAGATATGGTGGAAAGAGATGCATTTTGGGTTCTAGAAGAAGGTAAAGTGCTGCCTGATGCCAACGGTGCCAACATGCGCAGGATCTAGGCGTAAGGTAGCGTTAGTGAACAATCGTAGGGCCACACGGAGAAATACTAGGCAGACGAATTCGGGATGTCGAAGGGGTTACTAAAACGGAGATGATGCGAATCATCTGTCGAGGGGATGTGGAATGGAGGTGAGCTGACGACCCCCCGGGAAAACCTCTTAGTTGAGAGCTTTTGCACATTCGAACGGGCATGGTTTGCAGAGGAGGGAACCATGTCGGAGGGTTGCCAAATTGGCATTGCCTACGTCTAATTCTTGGCAGCCGATGATTCTCGTGAGGTGGGAGGGGGGGTGAGATTGAGGATGAACTCCAGCCCCTATTTTAGATCGCTGTCAAAATCGTCACAGACTGTGGAAGGATGAAAAGCATTGTCATGACCCGCACGTCGGCGGATACAAGGCTGATGGATGCGTTTTCGTCTGGACATAGACGAAGCACTTTGAGAGGATCAGATTGGGTTGTTTCCCTTCTCACCTCTGTGAACGCCTGGAAACCAGAAAATGCTTGGCTTTCAATGCGCTTACGGAGGGAGTTGGGAGGATATTTGGGGTTTCGGTGGTGGGCCTCTCATCTTGAGTCTAGAGTCTTTGCCAAAACATGGAGTTAACGATAATGATTATGTTCGCTGATGCGGTGTCATTTGTATGCTTAATATCTGTTAGAATTTCATTCGGCGTTTGTAGACTTAGTGGCCATGGTTAGATTGTGGAACTCTTCTTCTAGATGTGGTGCGCATGGAAAGCAGAAAAGTCGACCTTCGTTGCCATTCTTCCAGTGACAGTCATTCAATTTACAGCGGTAACACTTCAATCAGCACCAGCGAGAGATATAAAACAGGACGTGACGATGTAGTTATCAACTGCCTCACGCAGCCTTGTGCATCATGAATCTTTTGGCTATCTTATTCCCAAATCTCTTCCATCCAATACTAGCCTTCTTCTAGATGACTTGATGTTTCTGATTGTTCATCTACAAATGAGTGGGACACCCATAAGACTGTGGGAGGCGCGGGACGGGACAGAGGTCAGCGGCACAATCGTGATAGGCTGGCATTAATTTCATGCTGTCCTCAAAACTCGATCTTTATTGCGAAGAAGGAACAGGGCATTAGGCAGCAAGCCGTAGTATATATGGCACATTGTCAATGAGATTCCCCGTCTTCCTAGTGTGCCTGTGTGTACTTGGGTGTTCACTGTCGGGTGTGTATCTGTGTGTGTATGCCAAGCTCGACTCACAGTACAAGGCCTCGAGACCCAGATTGCCGCTCATCCCCCGGCTCGAAAGCCAGACCAAGCTCCATAGCCGTAAACACCAAGCTGTCTCAGGCCCTTTAGGCTTCTCCATTTAGATCTTTGCCTGTCCGCTGAGATTGGGGGCAGAACGGTGAATCAACCCACAGTGAGCCCCCCTGGGGCTCACTCATATCGACAGACATCGATTGAGATCCCTCTGTGCTACACCCAACGGATGTGTAACTGCTAGTGTTGGTCGATGAGGCGCAGCACTTGCCAGCATATTGATACTCCTAGGCCGGATACCCAGCGGAACCTCCGCCGTACAGAGGGCGCATAAGCTCGCTACCTACTGTCCACACCATGCTCGACCGACGACGGGCCTGCACTGGTGCAATCCTACGCTTGTAAGGTAGAGGGAGTGGGAAAGAAAACGCATGTCGTAAGACGATTCTGGCCTGTCACGATGGCGCTGGGAGCGAAGGGGCAAGGGGATAGAGAGAGGGGGGTATGATCTTTCAGAATGCTAGTGTTCTCTGGCGAACGGAGTTCTTCTTACCTGCCGCTCTAAGCGTCTGCGTATGCAAGGTCTCTCCTCTCCATGTCCCTGTTACATTCCTTTTGCCAGGAGGGGTATGTGGTGTATTTCTTGGGTCTCTCGAGGAGTCGAGGCAGACTTTGCGCTGATAGCGGAAGAAATAGCTCTAAGGCTGCAGTGAGGGTGTATGAGTGTCGTTCCCCTTCTCTCGGCATAGCTTTCTTCCTCAAGACGGGTATCCGTGCTCTCCAATGTCCGTGTGCGTGGGGGCTTCATTGTGGATGAATTCTTGGGCATGGATGAAGTTACTTTATGTCGGTACGGTTGCTTTCATCGTGACTCTCAGCCGTACATAACACACAGAAGAGCTGACAGTATTGCTCATTATATACAGATCTGTCAGAATGCTACTGAAAGAGGATTTGTTCCCTCTCCGAAAAGGAAACGGTTTCGTTCGCGATGTTGGCGCATCAGTTCATCCTTCCCCCAGAACATTGACCCCTATTCTGCCATCCATTTTTTGCAGCTCGAAGGATCACCATCCCGGCACGGACTCGGGCTCCGAAGACCAGAAACGCCGCCTAGAAATTTTCTTGGGAAGAAAGGCCGCCCCGCGCGCGCACGCCCCGCCTTCTATTTCCAAGCTAGAGCGACTCGGGAAGGGAGGGGATTGTTTGCAATCTTTCTCTGTCTCTTCCCTTGTTTGCCTCTGCTTCCTGGGACTGTAGTCTGTCCCGGCTAACGGCACTTCCGAGGCTGTGCAAGGGAAAGAATATTGGAGCCTGTAGGGCTGGAGGGAACCCTCTATCTGTTTGCTGAAGAGAATCGAGGTGGTCGTGGTGTGAGCATAGAGGCCCGATGACCAGCGGATTTGGGACGTTTGAAGGATTTATCTAGTGAGAAAAACGGATGCCTAGGTGTTTTAAGGTCCCTTAAGAAGAAAATGCCATGTTCGTGACTATTGAGGGCCCTTTATGTGTATATCTAGGCAGTGATTGGACAAGTTACGCCTGTGACTTTTAATACGACGACCCGTCTTGTAACCTTGTCCGACAAGCGTTTTCTTCCGAAAGGTGCGATATCTTCGGCTGCCGGCTTTGCTTTGACGATTTTCAGCCCTAGACGACACTTATTTGCTTCTTCCGGGGACTTTATTTCGGCCAAGGCTGGGACGTAAGTCTTTGTGATCAAACAATAGACTTTGTAGTTGTCTCCGCTTTGATACACAGCCCCAGGCAGCAGCATTTTTCAAACAGTGACATAGGGAAACTTGTAAGAGAAACGTACATCCTTTGTGTCATAATTGGCATTATGAGGTTTTCAGAGTTGGCGCTTTTGACTTTATGTGGAACTTCGATGTTGTGGTTTTCCAGTATTTATAGTCAGAAGCACGCTGCCGTAGCCATTTGAAGAGTTTGAAGAGTACTAGAAATCTAGGATGTGGAGTAAGATAGAGCATCGTGCTTCATTTGGTTAAATACTACATACAGTAGATCTTCAATGATTCATCACATGGCATGAGTTACATTACAAGCATATGTTGAAGAGAATGCCCTGAAAATTCTCTTGATTCTTTTGAGGAAGGCGGCCAGAATTGACACTCAGCATCATGGTACATACAGGATTGGGCCGCATATCCAGAGGATAAGAACAACAATGTATTTTTCTAGTGTTCTGCAACCATTACCAACTCAGTCATTGAAGGTTCAAGGCACTGATAATCTATATACGTTTCGAAGCACAACTTCTTATGACCCGGAATTCGTAGAGTCTACCATGAAAACTGAAAGTCGAGTTGTCTTCGGCCCGGCTCCAATGTGCCACAAGAGACTTTCGTCGAGACACTCTGTCGAGTCTATTAACAGAGCCTTACCACAAGTCTGCTTCCGTACTCTAATAAAGTGTGAGAAACGCACGGGATAGGTAAGTGCCCAACTTGCTTTTGATCTCAAACCAGAGATCTCTTAACATAATTGCTAAGGACCTTGTTCTTGGCTTCTGATAATTGAACAATAACACAGGTCGCTGTGAGGTTGACAGAAAGTAGTACAACATCAAACACGCCTTACTACGCCGCCAGCCACGTCGCATTGGCAGCGACTCCTATGCTAGATATCTTGGCATTCCGCATCATTCTCCTGTACTCTTCAATCTTGGAGAGCCCAACCATGACAACTTCTTCGATCGTTTCCGGTCCAAGATGCCTCTTCCAAACAGAAATCACACCATTCACTTGATGATCGTCAATCGTGACAGACAAGATCATCTCCGTCTCATTCCTCAGCTCCCACGACGCCCGTCCATACACTTTCATACCCGTCGCCTTCCAATGCAAGCTTCCCAGCTCGCTTGACTCGTACTTGCCATCGCTGTCTTTGATATCGATCTTGAGCGCACGTTGCGGAAATTGGATCTCGGTCTGGGCAGGCAGCGTATGGAAATCGATCGCGGCTACCTCCTGGCCTCCATTCGCTGGTGATGTGACATGGCACTTGTCTCCCCAGGCTGCGAGGACGGCTTGTCGTTTCACTTCGTAGCGCGGCGTCGTGTCGCCCTTGACGCCGAGGATTCGGCGGTGCTCTTTGAGTGCGGTGTAGTGAATTTCAAGAGCAGGTGTCTCTTCGGTGCGGCGCTTGTCCGGGGTGGCGTCTACGCGGACGATGAACTTTTCGAGCCAGCCGGGAGCCATTGTGGTAATATTGACGGGAGGTAACTTGTAATGGTAGGAAGTTTGCTTGAATATGCCAAGACTTTTGCGTATTGGTCGGCTTTCTCGTCTCCCGACTTCATGCTGTCAGGTTTCGGTATATAAGGCTCCTAGATATTGGCTTCATGGCTGTTGCCTGAATGCCTCCATCGTACGAGCAATCACGAAAATAACACCGTTAAGTGGGACATCTCAGCCTGGATGGGCAAAGCAAGACTGGGCGTTGTTGAGGTCTCCATCGGTGTCATGGGCATACTGTCCGATGGCGGAGTTGGCGGAGGAGGTTCCCGGGTAGCGATCCACTGTCGGAGCCCTAGGAGCCTTGTCGTCTCTTAAAGTAGACAAAACGGTGGAAAGTGGGGGTCTTCCGGCTCAGCTCCGATACCTCGGGCTCCAGTATCGTCTTCGGGGTCCATTATTGATTCTTTCGGGCTCCATTTACAGGGAAATTGAACAGAGCCTCAGGGTCCGAGAGCATCGAAATGGGTAGCCAATCACCCGGTCATCGGGAGAACGGCAAAGTTCAACTCATGTTGGAAATCTTCATACTTTACTATCAGTCCCATAAAACATAACCACCAGGACATGAGATCGATCCACATCCTATCCAAATCTTGTGAGAAGGTTGTGAGGAGGTTGCGAGGAGGTAACCAGCCTGAGGTGCGTCACAGATTCATGCGCCTCAGCGGATTTCTCATAGATGGTTAGGTTACTACAGTTGGTTCCAAAAGTCGCTTTGTCTGATCGAGTAGAAACTTGGGAAGGCATCCTAGATGAGGTAACATCCAAGGAGAAGAGCTATTCGAAAGTTGGCATCAACAGTGCATCATGACGGATCATTAGCGCCGCAATATGCGATAATCCCTAAGAAGAAATCACCCTGAAACCAATGATGTTTGCCTATTGGAAGCTTGGTACATTGGACAGCTCTTATCGTTTTAAGAGCATCAACGCAAGTGAAGTAGATTTGGGCACCGGCAACACCTGAGCGGACCAGCGCCGCTCCGACGTCGCCAATAGCGCCGCTAGAAACCCCGGCCCGGCCGGCGTCACTCCGTGCGGCTCGTCAACTACTAACGCTACGACATCCGACAAGCTCTTCAAATGTCAAAAGTTGAGACGAATTCTGCCTCTCCGGATAGCACGGGCATTGCCAAGATATTGTCCAAAAACACTTGCAATTTCCGCCTCATTCGAATCGGTTATTTAGGCTCATTACCGGATGCGACGCTGATCTCCACTCCCTCAATTGGTGGAAACTCTGCTCCCCTAGTAGAGACTCATGACTGTTAACTTGGATGTTGAGAGTTCGGATTCAGACGCAGGATTCCGGAGTAGCCCTGCCAAGACGTCCTAAAGAACTTGGAAAGTTCACACATGAACACATGTTTCCACCTCAAATATTCACCGCCATGGGTATCACTCTAGGTCAGTCTTGCGTGATACAGGGCTGCAGAAGCGACATGAGATAAGCATTTCGGATGCCACCTGCAAGGGCTGCAAACCGCACATGGCTCAACAGCTTCGACGACCCAGACTTCTCTTCAAGGTAGAATTCTGACTGCTTATATTAATCACACCTTTTTACTTTCAGATGACAACATTGCGCGACTTTAAACTCGGAGGGAGGACTTGCCCCTCTCAGTTTAGCTCGGCGCACCTGTCAACCTCCCGGTTCTCCACTCCCGGGGGAACACCCCGGACTCGGGAATCTCGGTGCAGCATCACTCCGCTCCAAGATGCAAACTTTACTGACGCGCTTGGGACGATGTGACCGGTATTTTGTTCCGTACAGCTACAAAACATCTCGTCTGCCCACTTGAGCTGCGCCAATGTGACCTTTGCGATTCTCATTGTCTCTCTGACTAATAGCATTCCCTCGAGGTTCCTCAAAAGATCAACATCCAAGTCCCCCGTCGAGTTCCTCACATACGCATCCAGCCACACTCTTTTCTTCTAAGCCATCCAACATGCGTACTCTCACCGCACTCCTCACTCTAGCAACCTCGACAATGGCAGAGACCCTCCTCTACAGTAACCCCCTAAACTCGACCGCCGACGTCGCAACCTGGGTAGCAGAGGGCCCCCTCACCGTAGCAGCCGTCAACGACACCCTCGAGCTCTCAGGCGGCGGCAACCCAGACGACTACTTCGTCTACTGGGTGCCCGAGGTCTTCCCCGACGGCATCCGCATCACCTGGGAATTCTCCCCGCGCAATGAGCCAGGTCTGGCCATGTTCTTCTTCGGCGCCGCCACCGTCGCCGACGACGGCAAGGGGTCCATCTTTGACCCGTCCCTCAAGCCTAGGAACGGGAGTTACCCGCAGTACCACTCTTCCGACATACGCACGCTGCACGCGTCCTACTTCCGAAGGCGCTGGCCCGAGGAGAGGGCGTTCCATCTGGCGAACCTGCGCAAGTCGCCTGGTTTCCACCTTGTTTCTCAGGGCGCGGACCCTTTGCCGCCTGTCCCAGACGCCGCTGGTGCGTTTTACAAGATTGAGGTTATCAAGGACAAGCGCGAGGTTAAATTCCGCATCAACGACTTGCCCATCTTTGAGTTCTACGACGATAAATCTACGGGGCCTATTATTCGGGATGGGAGGATCGGGTTCCGACAGATGCAGCCTCTTGTAGCGAGATATCGTAACCTTCAGGTGTGGAAGCTTTGAAGAAAGGATGATGACGGACAGGGATAGATGTATTATGATGTTTTGATGTAATAAATAATAGGCCACTACCACTGCGATTGCATTCCTTCAGCCTCCTTTAATCATCATGCTCCTGAACTCCATTTCGTAGCCGCGATCTCCATCGAATAGGCCGGGTCAAATCAGCCGACAACTTGGGCACAACCTCGCTCGTCACAGACCCCTCGTCGCCAAGCTTATCCAGCTCCTCGATCAAATCAGCAACATCAGGCGGCGGCGCCGTATCAAACACGGCCTGGATATCACCGTGCGGTGAGAACCCCGAAAGCTGCCACCCCAAGAACCTCCGGCGGCCACCATTACCACTCAGCTTCTTCCTCATTCGGCGTGAGAACTGCCGCCTCTCGTATAGACTAATGAGCAGCAACGTGGGCAAGTTCAGTGCGCGGATCAGCGCGACGTTGACCCTGTGAAATGTCTCGGCTGACACGGCGAACCGTAACGGCAGTAGCGTCGCGAGGGCAAAGATGTTAAAGGGCGGCGGGTACGCGAAAATGGCATCACTCTTGACACCCTCAAACGTCAGCACCGCGCGACGGAAGCGCACCTCGGCCGCCTCGTCGGCAATGATGTTGGAAAATGTGTTTGTCAGCACGGCGACGAGGATCGTCAGGAACAGCGTGTTGCCGAGGAACGCAAAGCCGACCATGAGTGCCGGGCCGAGAATGATGTGGAACTGCGTTGACTCCTGGATGCCGGTGCCGTCGAGACCGAACCAGATCCAGAGCATCCACTTGCAAATGGCGAACCACGAGGGCGTCTCGTTGAAGTTGTCGTTGGAGTCGATGAGCCACTGCAGCGCGAGAAGGAAACCCATGAAGCACCAGCACGCGAGGAACGATAGCAGCAAGAAATCCTTCATCATGGCGTGTAGGGAGATGAGCACGATGTTGTCGGGTGCGATGTTGAAGGCGACGCGGGTGAGGAGGATGGGTGCCGCGAGCGGGAGGATGTGTAGGCCGTGGCCGTCGGGGAAGTGACCTGCCCCTACGTCGTAGATGCGCGCGAGGATGTATACGGCGTAGATTGCGGAAAAGGTGACGTCGAGCCAGGACCAGAGGTTCTGCGCGTGAACCTCCCAGCCATGCTCTGCGACGGCGGCAACTTCGTCGAGGACCCAGCCGGCGGCGTAGATGCAGAAGAGGAACTCGAAAACCTCGTTGCTGCTGCGGCGGTAGAGCATGGCGAGGAAGTAGAGGATCATTAGGATGAGGAACTGGACGAACTCGATGGAGTTGCGGGAGCGCGGGACGATGAGGCGGTAATGATTCAACAGGGGCGCTTTCCGCGGATCGTAGAGGGAGATGGGGCGGTACTCGTAGTGGTCGGGTAGGATATCGACAAAGGAGAGCGGGGTGTAGACGACACGGCCCTCGTAGACGGCGTTGATGACGCGCTGGCAGCCCGGGGAGGAGATGAAGGTCTTGCTCTCGGAGAGGATGGCGAGCTCGAGGGCGGTGAGTTTGCGTTCGAGGCCACCGCGTTCCTGGGGTGCCCACTGCCGACGGCCTTCAAACTCGACGGCTTCGGGGGCGCCCTCGAAGGGGTCGAAGCCGCCCACGAGGAGGCGTGAGAGGAAGAGCAGGCCTTGAGAGCCCGGGTTGGCTTCGTGGAAGCGACGGAGAACACGAGCTGCTACGAGTTCGCAGAGCGTTGCGCGGGATATGTTGACAGGTTGGTGGACTGAAGTGGCCTGCTGACGGAGGAAGTAGAGGCGATTGGCCAGGAGGCAGTAGACTCGTTCTGGAGTTAGTCATGAGTGGTATTGAAGAAAAGAGGGATCACGTACCTATGGTGATATCGTTTGGATGATACAAACGCTCAACGAGAGGCCGGACGATGAGAATGTTCATCCTAGGGTCACTCAACTGGCTGAGTGTGAATGGATCATCTAGTTCCAAGTGTGAATACATAGGTTTTCCGGCAATGAAAGATGGTCTCACCTATACTTGCATTGATGAGACGGCGGACACTGCCTACGGTCAGTATTTTGATATCTCAATTTGATCATGAGATATTCCAGGCTTTGATGGACATACCGATGCATCGACACATAAATGGGCAGCTCAGAAACTGAAGACGGAACTCCGGGTTTCTCGTCATCGCCATCCTCACCAAGACAGGCCTCAGTCTCGGAGCCGTCAGCGACACCAGGACCTTCGTCCTCCTCCTCCTCGTCACCACGGCACCTCTGCCGGCCCGTCCACAGCTTGGCTTCTTCCGCCATCTCCTCCGTCGGCAACCGTCTCATCTCCAGCTTCTCACAGGTCGGTGTAGTCCGTCTACGTCGCAAATACATTCACTTTTGTTTTTGGATACATCCAGAGGCAAATGATACCGGCACGTAGATCAAAGGGCCATGTACAATCATAGAAACGAGCACCTGTCCTAATTGTCCACTGACGGATCATCCCCTTAAATGCACAATACGGAACAGCTGGGGTAAAGGGGCCCTGTTTTTAGTCATGGAATCTTGGCGATTCATTACAAGACACCAGCCGCGATGCCCAGGATTTGGGAGGAAACCATTATGTAAGTGCGAGTCGCTGCGCACGCGCGTAACCGGTAACCCCTGACAAGGCGCCAAAGACCGAGGCCATGTTATATGTGGCTTTTCTGATGGAAGCAAATGACGAAGGCTGAAGAGTCTGGAGAAAGAACTGAACCTTCCGTTTAGGGTATGATGTCAAGCGAAAGCCTCGTGTAAGATAGGAAGGCATGATAAAGGCACGGGGGCAATGAAAAGCAGCAATGAACACATTACAATCATCCCCAAATGAAGGGAATAGCTCTGGAGGTTTCCAGCCAGGGCAGGCAGTGTGTGAAAGGGAGCACTCGACCAGAAGAGAGACAAAAAAGAATTTACCCCCGATGTGGCTACATCTCTTGATTGAACCCGGGAACTCTTAGCCTTTACTTTACCTTTCAGGCTTGTCCGTGGACTTGGGCACTCCACCAACCAGCCACTTTGGTCCTGATCGCAGAGGTTGATAGAATGCAACGAGGTCATCAGACATATACTTGACATTTGAAGACCTTTGAAAAGCGAATATCCGGACTTGACCACTGCCTCCGCCAAGCCGGACATGGCAAAGAGCATCCTCGCGTTCGCAAATCCGGGGTCCACAACCGCGCAGACAGGACCAGGACGAAGCCTCTCGGAAAATCGGCCTTACATTTCTCCCACTCAGCTATGTAGCGGGGCCCAGGCCCGTCCAACCACCCGCAACGACCATCCCGACCGCGGGGTCCTATCGATAACCGTCACCCAGCTTCATCACCACGCAACGTCATCCAGGCAACGACACAAACGCCCGCCAAAAACCCAACAACCTCACTACGACACATCTTCATCAACACCCCGATAGACTCAGCGAAACCTCCCATACGAACCTCAGCAACAACATAAACTCGCAACCATGAACCGCCTATTCGGCGCAGCCCCAAAGGGCCCCAAACCAACCCTAAACAGCGCAATCACAAACATCGACGACCGCATCTCCTCAATCGATGTAAAACTCTCCGCCCTCACCGCAGAACTAAACACCTACCAACAAAAACTCTCCAAAATGCGCGACGGCCCGGGAAAAAACGCAATCAAGCAAAAGGCCCTCAAGGTACTCCAGCGCCGCAAAATGTACGAGTCCCAGCGCGACCAGCTCCAGTCCCAGGTCTGGAACATGGAACAGGCGCAGACGATGCAGGATAACCTCAAAAATACCATGGCCACCGTCGACGCCCTCAAGACGACCAATAAAGAACTCAAGAAGCAGTATGGGAAAGTGGACATCGACAAGATTGAGCGGTTGCAGGATGAGATGGCGGATTTGATGGATATCGGGAATGATATCCAGGAGAGTCTGGCGAGGTCGTATGATGTGCCCGAGGACGTGGACGAGGCGGAGCTGGATGCTGAGTTGGAGGCGTTGGGGATGGAGGCCGAGCTGGAGCCCGAGATGGGCGCCATGCCGAGTTTCTTGCAGGAGGAGTTGCCCGAGTTTGTGGATGAGGAGCCGGCCAAGGAGGGCGCCAAGCTCAAGGAGGCTGCTGGCTAAATGTGCTTGTAGAGTGTCGTGTAGGAAAGGAGAAGAAGGCTAGAGGGGAGACTGACATATGGAAAGTTCCATTCTCGGCGTAATGGCATACCTCATATCTACTTCATTACAAGCACCAGGTACAGTGGTTACACATGTTCACAACTCGAATTCACTTCTCATTGTTCCAAAACTCCTATTCTTCCCAATAGATAAACCAATGAGCCCCCCCTTCTGCCGATACGATTCGCTATGCCAGTGAGATGCTGCTGCTGCTACTACTACTGCTACTCCAACACACCACGTCGTCCGCCTCTACTCCACCGTGCCGAAGAACCGCGCAACCTCCTCCAGCTCCGGGTCGTTGTTGCAAAAGTCCCAGCCTACAATGACACTCGTCTGACTACAACAAATGATTCTGCGGGCATCGTATTGCAGCTTAAACACCCTCGCTGGGCCGTTGTCGCCGTTGGCAATGTGGGGGTGGTACGCCGCATCCGGCACAGGGTTTTGCGCGCCTTGTATCGGCACCGGCGTCGCCTGTGTCTGAACAGGTGCTCCCGGCTGCGTCGGCTGTGCTTGATTCTGAACTTGTCCCTGAATGTGCAAATGTCCTTGCACCTGTGGCGTCGCAGGTCCGGCGGCGGGTGTGGCAGCGGCAGCAGCTTCTTGTTCTTGAGCGTGTCGCTGTCGCGCAAGTTCCATGTGAAATCTGGCAAGATTCTGCTGCTGAGGCTGTGTGCTTGACGACGGGGCGAATCCATTCAGGGGTGGCAGCGCTGGCGGATCAATCGTTTGCGCCTCGCGATTCGCCACAAGGCGGCGCGACTGGTTAAGTTGCGTCTCCAAAAGGGCGGCGTTGAGCACATTGCGGAGGTCGGCTCTGATGCGCGGGTTCGGTTCTCTGCCAATGGCAGCCTGAATGTGTGAGTTGTACACCAACATCGTCGGGTAATGGTGCAAAGCCTGGCGCAGCTGCGTCGGTCCCCGAGGCACAACAGTGTCAATCAGGTTCATAAAGGCCTGAGCCGAATCGGGCGTGATGGTGGCAATAATGGGATTGTCGACGGTCGTCCTGGGAGATCCGGTAGACGATGAAGATCCCCGAGTGCCGCGCGCGGTGGAGGGAGAGCCTGACTCCAAGTTCGCCAGCATCTCTTGTGCGGTGAGCTGCGAAGCCGCTCTCGCCGCAGCTTGAGCTTGACTTTGGGCTGCCGCGGCTCCCTCTTCCTGACGTAGATGTTGCGTGTCCTTCCAAACGCCCTCTTTATCACGGCGCCAGATGATGATGCTCTGGTCGTAGGATCCAGACACGATGCGAGCGTACTTGCCACCGCCGCCGCCGGGAGGAAGAATGGCACCGTACGCCGTTATGTCCTCTGGTCGTTGACTACCCGCGTTACGGGCCTGGGCACGACCACGACGACTGCCGTGGTCGCTAAAGGGGCTGACGACTCCATCAGCTACCGCCTTAAAGTAGATCTCGTCGATCCTCTTGGCCTCTGCCTTGTCCTCTTCAGCGCTGTAAGGAAGGTCGCCGAAACCCGCCTGGACCGTTCGCACAAGGTTAGTATGCGCGCGCAGGCTGGCGACTTCGAGACCCGTGAACCTGTCAAACACCTTGACCTCGTTGTCACTGCTGCCACTAACAATCCTCCGACCGTCGTACTGCACGCAGGCAATGCCCTTGCTATGGCCAACGACTGTCCGGATACAGACCTGCTTGGTCCAATCCCACACCTTGATGTTTCTGTCGCCGCTGGCTGACACCACTTCGTTGTCATGGATCTGAACAGCATTGACAGCCGCGCCATGTCCGTCCAGAGAGCCAATCAGACTGTACGCAGGCTTTAGGGGCAAGTCGTCCATGGGGTTGCCGTATCCGTAGTCTCTGACGCGTTTCGGGGCGTTGAAGACGACATCGCTGTCACCGTAGCCCGGATCACCGTACTTGAGCGGACGGCGGTTGAAAATCTTGATGGTCTTGTCCTTTGAGCATGTGACCAGAATCCTTTTGTCGAATTTGATGTTGAGAACCGACTCGGAGTGAGCATTCTTGAGCCTTTGAATCATCTGTCCTGTTGAAAACTTCCACAGAATCACGTTGGAGTCACTGCTTCCAGAGACAATCAGATCTTCGTCCTTGTCCGCATCGAACTGCAAGCAAAGCACAGATCCAGTGTGGCCTTCCAGGGGTGGCCTTAACAACCGCTGGGTGTGGAGACTCCAAATACGCAGCGTCTTGTCACGGCTACCGCTGACAAGGTATTCGCTGTCAAATTGCAGACTGTATATGCACTCTTGGTGACCCTCTTGCGGGTGGTCTGGATGGGGCAGCTGGAAGTTGGTAAACTTTCCGAGCTCCCAGTTCTGCTCCAGTCGGTATCGCATCGTGTATAGATACTTCCAGTCGAGCCTGTACCGTCGGCTAGGTGCGTCCCAGGACCAGAGTGACGACCGTGAGATTCTTCCTAGTGCGTCGGCGGACATCTGGGGCGGTAGCGAGTCTTCCTTGACGAGAGCGGCCCGCAGCATGGGCGACGCCTTACCCTTGCCCTTGGTGTCAAGACTGAAGTTTCTCTCCGCGCTCCGACGATTGGACCCTGAAGCCGACCTGTCCAGATCCATCTCTCCATGTTGCGGCGTAGCTGAACTCCTTGAGAAACCGAACGATGAGGCAGGACTGCCAAAGATGCTATTACCCATGATGGAGTTCATCGAATCTTCCCTGGTGACCGAAGCCCCGGCGTCTGTCATCTCGAGATCGTTGTCTTCAGATATCGCACGCTTCTTATGCGTGTGGCCGTCTTCGCATGATCGGACCCTGTGGAGGGAGCTGGGAGATTGGCTCTGGGGTTTGTTCGCATCTTCTTCCCACTTGTTGACTTCCGAGTAAATGGCCTTCCAGCCCTCCATGTTGTACAGCTTCTCCCATAGCTTGCGGTCGAGGGCCAGCTCGTGCCAGGCGTGGCAAGCCTTGGCGACGTTGATGAGAGAGAGGGGATCGAGGTATCCGAGAATCTTCAGGCAGACTTCTGTCGGCAAGTAATGAACAAAGTTGATGTACATGCGAGGGTGTAGACGCTGGACGATTTCGACGATGGTTGAAGTGGGTAGCTGGTCGAGAAGGGCTATAGCAAGTTCTGTTCATTTGGCAAAGTGACGTGTCAGTTGGCTTCCTAAGTTTAACGAGCAAACCGAGCCGATGTCTGCCCTACTGCAGCTACATCAGAGGGCCAGGGTTAACGTACCAGTCTTTTCAGAGGTGGACAGGCCGGGGAGATGTTGGGCGAGCCAGGCGGGCAGGTCTGCGGGTGGGCGCGAGGCCGAGACATCCTGAGCGCCGCTGAAGCTGGGGTTCAGAGGGTCTTCGGAGTAGCCCTCGTCGGGCTGTTGTGAGGTAAAGGCAGACATGTCTGGCGGGAGTGTGTAGGTCGGGGGGTATATGGAGATGTCGCGCAAGACTTGGTCTCTACGGCTCTTCTCTAATGGCGAGGTATACGCAGTCGCGGGCCATGCGGGCGAGGGGCAGAAGGGGTTCGTGCTCGGTCGCGGGGTGGACTACGATCGATTGGCTTCTCTGGAATGCTTCGTGGTCGTCGTCGTCGTCGTCGTCTTGGTCGAGAGGATGCAGCGGGAGAGAGAGGCAGGTGAGACTGTGGGCGGACTGATATCCAGGAGAGTCTTTGGGCGACGTGATGCAAGGCGGCTACGGTTTCTTGGATTTGGGCGGTTACGTATTGGTTGTGATGCAATGGTGGTGTAGAATGTTGTCTTAGTTCTGTCGCATCCAGAAAATAAAGCAAGGAATGGGTGCGGCTGGAAAGCTGCGAGTGTTGATGCAACAGCAGAGCAAGGCAGGCAAGGAGAAGAGGAGATGGGGACAGGGAGTGGGGGTGGGAAAATGGTGGGATTGAGATTTGGGATTGAGATGGAGAGTTGGATTGGGGAAAGGAAGAGTTGGTTGGATGATGTTGAACGGTTCTGGATGTTTGGATGTTTGGATACTGGGCTGACTGGGGGCGGCACGGCGGGTGGAAATGCAGCGGGAGCGCTTGGCCGTTGTTGGTTGAAGAGATGCCGTGAGGTAAGCAGGCAGGGCAATAATTACGGATGCAGGTAAGCAATCCAGACCTGCCCGATGATTAAGGTAGGTGACAGCTCAGGTGAGCAAGGTGAAGACAAGGCAAGGCAAGACAAGGCGGCGGAAGGCGGAAGGCGAGATGCGGCGGCGGCGGGCGGGCGGGCGGTAAGGAGAACCTACGGTAACCTAAGTCCTTAGAAGCCAAGTGGGCACCAGGCGGGGGGATTGCTTTGGAGCCTGGAAAGCCTGTTTTTTGGTCCCTTGGAATCACCTCAACCTGGGCAATTGGTGATTGGGGTAGGAGAGGGGAGAGCCATGGAACATACCTAGGAACACGGGAACACGGGAACATAGGACCACAACAAGTTGACTGCTGAGCAATTACGCCGTACGGTACTACACATACGGATCCACGGATACCTCATGCAAACGAGTTTTGGCAGACAGAAAAAGAGACAGAGAGAGAGAGAGGGCGGAGGTGGCGGGATAGGATGGGGATGATGGAGCAATAATAGACGGGTCCGACAATTATCACTTTTCCCTGTTCTCTTGTCTGAAGGCATTGCTCCTCACGCTTATATTGCCATATGCAGTTACATATACTCTCCTTGTCTGTGAATATCTGTTGATCAAAGCAATTGGCCAATATCCTCATCGCATCGCATTCCCTCATCCCCTCATCGTCCTCTCACGATGCCCACCTCAAACGTCTCATCCTCTTCTCTCCATTCACTCCCTCTGATATCCATACTGAGTGCGGATACCAGACCAAGTCAGTGACAAGAGGTGTGGACATGCAACAGACAAAGTAGGCAAGGACCGGCAGGCAAAAATAAGCCGCAAGAACAAGGGGGAGGGGCAAACAATGCGGAGCGTCTACCGGCCGCGGGAGTCTGCCGCCACGTCCGTCCACCGCCCGCATTCCACTCACTCATTCTGCATTCCGCTTATGTAGAAAGCTGTCCAGCACTCACTCTACACGGTAGGGTGCGGACACGGCATTCATGTTAAGGTCAGGGCATACGCCGAAGCCACCGCACTCTCTTACAGCAGATTCCTCCGAACGCCTCCGGGGAAGAAGACGGCTCACGGGGAATGTTCGAAAGCAAGATCTAGTGAACCGTTATTCAACCCTCTCCCTCCCATCTCATTCCCCTACTTCTCAAGTCAACGTCTTTCCCTCCCGCTTATGCCTGCCGCCTCACTGCACGAAATACACACATACAGTACCTAGGCTTCGTACAAGACCCGCAAATGAGCAGCAACGGGTGGCAAAAACGCGGGAGGGGCTTGAGTGGAGTTAAAATCCAGACGTACCAGCAGGAAAGTGAGATTCAAAAGCAAGAAAAGAACTCACCTGCAAGCTCATGGGAAATCCCAGGGTCACTATGGTTGGGGCAAAAGTGTGGTGTGACACACATGTGTGCATGTCCAGATTTAGACATTCCCGCTGCCGGCCGACGACTTGTCCTGCATATTAGTACATCCCCATAAACGTAGATTGAGATCTTGTCATTGCGAGTTCTTGAATCCTTACACGTAGATGTTCACACACGACATGAGATATATCTAGATCTCACAAATGCTCACAGATCCGAGATCAGAACTAACCTTGATCTCATTCCACCTCATCTTACTTGAGATACAATCGCCATGAAAACCCATCCATATCGTGAGCCGTGTCGTTCCTCAACAACACCCGCAGATACACCCCCTTTTCCATTTTAAGCTCACAACTCAATCGCCTAGGAAAGTCTATTCTTCCTTCTCAGTGAATCCCCCATTGCCTTGCTTGACCACCTACAGATAAATAACATTCACGATTCCCCTCTCCACTGGCGCTGACTTCTCCATCGGACAGCAAAATCCATATTTCCTTGTTCCCCCCTCCCATCGGGCTGCCGAGACTGGTCTGGTTCATCGCAACATGAAATGCTGATCATGTGCCCAGACTCGGCTCTAGCTCCAAGATTCTTGTATCTTGCCTTTCAAGTTGTTTCCATACGTCTTGGCTTTCATCACTAGCCGGTGGCATAAAACGCTTTTTTGATACTGGCCCTTTTCACTTACCCAAAGCCGGACTTTCTCATGGTTTACTGCCTTATCATTCACTACCCGACTGGTTTCAAAGAGCAGAGAAAGACAAGCGAGGCAAATCACATCGCCGTTTGCTCGCCACTCATCTCCATGGTTTCCCTTGCGCCTACAAGCTGCTGTCGAGAGGGCCAGGGAAGTGGAAAGCCGAATAATAAGTCAGACGTACCTGTCACTGACACGTGTACGGCGCAGATCGGCGGCGGCGAACGTACCGCCCTGATCAATAGTTTCCCCCTTTTCTTCTCTCATTCGTGATCTGAGATGGCCAATTCTCGGGCCTACCACGAAAGTCAGTGGATATGATCGCTCTGCCGATTCAGCCAGCAATTCCGCCAAGCACCAGGTGCTCCCGTCCTCCCCGGTGGGCCTCCGAAAAGTGATAACGCCCGGTCTGGGTACCCGCATGACTGCGCCTACCTCTCAGGTACTGAAAGCGCGGCAAGAAGTTCAAGAGGCTCACTCGTGCAAACACGAGGAATCCCTCATCGTGATCTTTGGAGGGGCTCTCCCGATAGATGCAGGGCGAGCACGAATAGAGGCGGCGGGAACGACGTCGCACTCAGCAGAAAATTCCAATCGGGAAGCCGACTTGGCTTAAATGACTTTCCCATTCGCCCGCGGGCATGTCGCACGAAACTTTTCCTTGTGCACGCGCGCTGTTCGGAGCTGACCTTGCCATTCTCCAGAAAACCTCCGGGAAGGTTTCTTGGGTGTTCGCCTCTTCTGCACGTCAGCCCGGGACTCCCCTCTCTGAATGCTCGCCTCTGAAAGGGGTATGACGTTCTTTCTCTAGTAGATATTGCTCGTGTGAGTGCAGACGTGTCATTCATTGCCGGGCGCATCGAGTCGCGCACAAGATCACGAGGCGACGCTCAACAATCAGATTTTTTCTCGAACCGCGATGAGTCAAGGCATGCCGTATCCGTAGAAGCACAGGCTCTGGATGAGTGCTCTCAGAATGGAATGCCTGTGTGTGTCAACAGACAATCAGAACAAGGCGAAATAGCCCCCGACCTTGGTCAGTCCGGTGAATGAATAACCGACCTAAAGTGATCTTCCGGGGTACTTCGGCTTTTGCTTGGATCCACCACGAATCCTACGGTCCCTATTCGTATCCGTAAGGTCCAGTTCTGCCAATTAAGGAATGGGCCGCGAGAGATGCCGTGGTTTGCGTGGGTGCATGCACGAGAGATTTGTCCCGATAGACTATCCCCAGTTTGTCCGTCCTTTGTGAGCCTCAGCCCAATCATGACATCTTGGCGTCCTCCGCAGAATGCCATTGGGGAAGATGTTCTGCTGTCACAGATTCCCAGCTGCCTTTGTGGTGTCTTGTCCTCAAACAATTTTCTGAAGGAAAACAAACAACGGGCAAAGAAAGACCGGGTGCCGCGGCTGATCTCCATACTCTTTGACGGCGTCTGCTAAACTGCGAATGGCATGAACTGTCCAGCCCTGGCGCATCGTATCGTTCTGAGCTATCCAGCGGCCGCCGAGTCTCAACCATACCGTCTTGAGACGGGGCCGGTGTTCATCATCAAGCCACCGAAAACGCCTCTCGCTCCGAGCAGCTCGCACCACCGCCCCAGCCCGGACCGCCCAGGCCGAGAGTGAGACGCACCGTTGAAGCCTCCAAGCCTGGGGCTAAGGTGGCCAGCTGCGATACTGGGCTTGCATAGGTGTATCTCATTTTTTGCAGGATATGCACATGGGAAGAAACAAGGACGAGCGCCATGTTTGGTGTCAACAGCCCATTCCACAAAGCAGCAAAGGCACGAGAGGTAATCTGAAGCACATTGCAGCGCATCTTGAAGGGTGAAGGAACTTGGCCGGGGCGCCCTTTGTTCGGAGTGGATTCCGCTCGCCTTCCTGGAGGCCAGCCACACTGACCCATGTCGGCCATCCCTTGTAAGGCGTTGGCTGAGTGGTCCAGAAAATCCCAAAATAATTCGTCATGTGAGGCTCCCGTTGTTTCCCAGGCCTTGTGGGACAGCCTACCAGATGCATGAAGATGGTGTTTCAACGTCTTTGACGTGTTTTGGTCAGCCCATGGAGGGTGGCTTACCGGGACCTGATCCGCGGTTCTGGATTGGATATCCAGCCAGGACTTGGTTCGCAGGGAATTAGGTTTTGTGGCCATGGAGCTAGACATGACGGTATGCCCTCCAACGGGCGGTCGGTAGCCGTGTGCCCGGACAGACTGACAGCGACAATTGCAGGGTGAACGTCGTCCTTGATAGCGGCGCGTAGGTGAACGAGACCCTGAAGAGGCACAACGGCAGAGTCAGAAGAGACCAGGATGGCAGTGCGAGGCTGCACGGCGCATGTCCTGTCTGCGGCGTGAGAGCAGGGTAGTTCCGTGCATTGGAGCATCGAAACAACAGACGGATGGGAGATGCTCATGCACTTGTCTGAGAACCCATCCACCGATATCGTCTGTGTATGTGGGTGAGTGAATCTGTCGGTCGGGCGGCTTAAAATGCTGACGGGCAGCATAGCACAGGTGTTTCTGGAGAGCGAGGGGGCCATGGGTTTGTACTGCTCCTAGCAGTCGACAGCGCAACGCGTGGTCAAAGTTTGCTAAGAGAAGACGCCTTGCGATATATGCAGCAGGATATACGGTGGGCGAAGGGGGAAGGCCCGAAGAGTGCAGACACGACCGGATGGCTGTGCTTGAAGGCGCCTGGCGCATCGTTAGTTTCAATGTTGGGGGGAGACCAACCGCGATGAACTGACTGCGAGTGCAACGGCAGTTGTCGATCGATGCAGGTCGGCCAGGTCTTGCTCGGGTCTTGGCCGAGATGGCGAGTTTGCTGTTCAGGCGCAGCGAGGTCAGTTTTTCGAATGCAACCCCCAAGATAGGGAATATGCAGCATCAAGTACGGACTGCGGAGGATGTAAAAGAGATGGTCAGGACGTCTTTGCACGAGGGGTCATGGAGAATTTGGCTTTGAGGGCGCAGGAAGGAACCCTTCTTTCTTGGTGCCTTCCATCCGTGCTGCTTCCCCAGGTGTCTTATCGGAGCAGCGGTTGTTGCGTTAGCTAAGCCGAGACGTCTTATCTGTACGTTCTCAGGTACTTACAAGCTTGGGTATTCCCTCATTGTACCTCTGTTTTTGACACTGCGGTAGATACCTTACCGACCTATTACTCTGCAGTCTATCTTGATTGACTACCTAGCATACCGAACAGCTCACCGTATGATGTTGCACCTCCATGTCTCTGGCCGATTCTGACTGAGCAATACAAATCATGTTGGGCGCAAGTGGCCTGAGGGGTTTGGACCAACAAGTGGGCAGTCGGCTCATTGTGCAGAGCAACCATAGATCTATCGATTTCTACAGCGGGGGAACAAAGGGGCCGGCAGGCATGTCGTGCAACCAGTACCTTGCAGACACGATTGGGGGGCATGGCAATCAACCCGACACCGGCTTGAAGGTGAGCATACGAATACTGGGTAAAAACAAATTTTGCTTGATGCTTGTGATTTGCTGGCTTAGAAATGTCTGCAATCAGCTCAAGGCAGCGTTGGATTACGGTTGATGTACGGTAGGGTAGAAACTACAGAGCGTTGGTCGATACGATACCTACTTGACAGTGAATGGTATACTTTGCGCGCGACCCGTCCCAGGAAAGGCCCGTTTCCTCCATGCTCGTCATTCAGGGCATAATAGTGACAGCCGTCAGAAAACAAGAGGATGCGGGACACGGGACGGGCAGAACGGAGGATCTGCTCAAGACAGTAACCAGCAATCCTCAACAGTGATCCCTTCTCAATCCATATAGTTTGGATAGTGAGTTTTCAGAGAATTGTGTGTATCATTGAGTCTGCATGCGCTGGAGTCTGCCCCCGGTCTATCCGTACCCTCCATTACAAGTTTCCCCTATCTTTGTTCCATCGACCTTCTCGAACAATGCAGTGCCGGCCAAGTAGATTTACGGATGTGTCCAGGTCTTGTGTTCCTCTGCCTCGTGCTCGAAAACACCCCTCCTCTTTGTCAGTCCGAGTGCCCTCCTTCCTCTATGCCTCGAGACTTGTCCACTCCTTGTCTTCAAGGATCTACGGTGTCGACGGTCGCTATGTCCGTGGTAGAGATCTCGATATTCCTGTACGATACTGTAGAGTTGTTGAGAGCACAGATGCTGATTCTTGATAGAAGTCTTCCTGGCCGGTGACGCACTCGAGAGAGATATGCCCCCATTCCCATCTCATTTGTTCCTTCCTTCCCCGTCGAGGCTTGCCCTGTACCTTACCTGAGGCCTTAGGTACCTTAGGTAGGTACTCCGTTCGCAGTACGTACTCTTACACCTGATGGAATGGAAGGTTGATGGGATCGCAATACGTACCGGGCGCGCACCACGAGGGCAGGTTCAATCAATGGGAGACGTGGATCTGTCCACTGCGACGGGAGACCAAGCCCAATTAGGACTAGCGCAATCACCCGCTAATTTGAAACGCCCAAAACCTCCATCAGATCAATGCGGCCAACCTGAGGCCGCCTCTCCACCACAGTACCGCGCAGTTGTACACTACCTCTTCCACTTTGTGCCTCTTTTCCTCTCTCTCTCTCTTCGCTGGGCGTCTCTCTCTGCCTTCACCGTGGAAGGCTCAAAGGCTCAAGGGACGTGGATCCGAATCTGTCATCCTCAGACCTCTCTTAGCCCAACCAACCCCATCCCACTCACACAACATCCGCCCACCACCACCACTATCCCACCATCCGTACCCATCACCCCCTTGCTCGTGCTGCCAATACCTTACTCTAGGGGCCCAGGCAATTAGCAGAGCACGGGCGACGAGACGCTGCACCAGATTGGACCGCAACAGCAACTGGAGCTGGGAACTGGGGATTGGAAACCCGACCTGGCTGGCCTGACCTGACCCTTCCCAAGCACCCAAGCAAGTTGAAGCAACCACGGAGACTAAGGCACTTCCGCACTCTGTACCTATCCTCAGATCCTAAAGGTACGGATAGTCTCCCCCTCTATCTTTGCCTTTACGGCTTGCCTGTGCCTGTGCCTCTCGCCTTACCCCCTAAACTTTTGCTTTGCTTCTCCCATGCCGCCGTTCACTACCTAGTACCTAACCCAGCCCCCCTCCAGGTTGAATCAAGACACACCCTCATGCACGCCAACTGCATCAGCCTGCGTCCTGCAACAGAGTCCCCAAATCCAGCGACAACTCCAACCTTGACTTGCAATTCTTTGTCGGCAACATAACACTCCTCAACAACCGACACCTCCAAACAACGTCCATTTCGCAATACGTCTTGGCCCACGAAGGCTGTTCGAGATACACGCTATCGCCCACCACTAGTGACACCTAATAGGAGGATCAAGGACCGGACAGGGATCAAAAAGGCAACTCGTTTCGCCCCGATAGCCCGCATCGCTCCGCACCGCTCCGCAACTTCGACTCGTCGACTCGAAAAACAGACCCGCCCGACCAGCCCAACCTCCCTCCTCCACCGACTCTCGGCGCCGGCACTTCTGTCTCACACACACATACTGCGTGCTATCTCTTTCTCTCGCACACGCACACGCAGACCCCGTACACGAAGATATCCCTATTCCTCCTTGTCATCCGCCTATTCCAAGCCCGGCAAAACACACACAGAGGGGGCCCTATTCGATCACCACAAGGGGGGGAAATACTAGAGTCCGAACGCCCATCGCTCAAACCCCTTGTTCTCATTTTCGCCCTCCAAGAACAAACATACCCTTCTCCCGACGACGCTCATCGCCCACGAGAACCTGCCCCGACGCCCACCGCTACATTGTCGCTTCTCCGCCCAACCACCGATACTCCTGATCCCGAGTCCACTCGACCAGACCGACTCTCGCGAACCCCGGTGCCGAATGACGTGACCCTGTCTTCGACACAGGACCACGAACCGCTTCATCGATCCTCCACCGCCTCGCCCCTCGGCTCTCGCACGACCCCCGACCCTCTTCGTTGTCGTCGTCGTTGTCGTCGACCATCGTGTCCTTACATCCTCTCCCCTCCATTCACCGGATGGGTTAGGACGTCATGGCTCATGCTCCTCTCCTAAGAACAAACACGGCTCCTGTATTCCAGCAATCCAACGGAATTGGCGGCCTACCCA
This sequence comes from Colletotrichum fioriniae, assembly GCF_027942845.1. Lineage (NCBI taxonomy): Eukaryota > Fungi > Ascomycota > Sordariomycetes > Glomerellales > Glomerellaceae > Colletotrichum > Colletotrichum fioriniae. The sequence continues at coordinate 723,997 of NW_027076851.1, forward strand.
ATACCATGAGTAATGCGCCCCGCGCCAGCCAGCTTTCCGGCTCGACAGCGTACACATCCTCTGGCTCTCTCGCCTCCTTCAATAGCGCATCCACGGTGACGCCCCCGCAAAATGGAGGTCCCGTTCAGGCTACAGCCAACATCATCAACCAAAAGGCCGATGCCTCGAGGTCCCTTTACCAGATTTGCATGTCGTTGAAGCAGCGATTATCACAGGTACCTGGCTTCGACCCCTATCTGCAAGAGCTCGACCCCAATGACCCTGTCGAATCACTGTGGGCCCTGTTCCGCACCGGTTATCCGCTACTCGACATTTACAACGCCCTCCAACCAGAGAAGCCCCTCGAGATCGAAGGCGCAAACGCCAGTGCCAGCGACAGTAAAAAGGCGAAGATTGCCCTCTTCAAGTTCATTCAGGCGTGTCTCAAGGATTTGGGTATACCATCGGCGGAATGCTTCGTCATCAGCGACGTACTAGGAAATGACACGACTGGTTTTGTCAAGGTATGCGAAACGACTGATGTCTCTTCTCCACGGGGACCTCTACCTCAAAATCACCATCAACCACGTAAAGTAAGGATAGCCTCATCTAACCTTATCTTAGACCACCCAAGTCGTCAATTACGTTCTCGACATCGCTGAGCAACGGGGCCTCTTGTTGCAGCTCCAGCCTTACCCCGAAGATGACCTTCCTATGGAACCAGGCTCCAAGCTGAGCTACCGGGATCATATCGTGAAGGAACTGGTAGACACGGAGCGGAAATATGTCCAAGATTTGGAGAATCTCTACGACCTGAAGAGTAGCTTGGAGACGAAGGGAATAATTACTGGCGACACCATTCATCAGATCTTCCTCAACATTAACGCGATCCTGGATTTCCAGCGCCGATTCCTGATCCGTGTCGAGACGACGAACTCCATGCCCAAGACTGTACAGCATTGGGGTGCTCCATTTGTCACGTACGAAGATGCATTCGACATCTACCGTCCTTTCATCGCCAACCAGCGCAAAGCAGCCCAAGTCGCCAACCAAGTCTTTGACCAGATCAAGGCTAGTGGGCACCCTGTGGCCGCAGACTTCAACACCTTGGATGGTTTCCTCCTCAAGCCCATGCAGCGTCTCGTCAAGTACCCTCTATTATTGAAGGACTTGATGAAAAAGAGCGAGGATGAGGATATCAAGGCCGATTTGGCAGGCGGTATCGAGTCCGCAGAACGCGTTCTTTCAAAGGCTAACGAAGAAGTCAACCGGGATCTCTTGGACGAGGCTCTAGACGATTTGCGAAACCGTGTCGATGACTGGAAGAATCATCGCGTGGAGCAGTTTGGCAGGTTGCTGATGCATGGTGTTTACACCGTCGTTACAGGGAAGAGCGAGCAAGAAAAGGACGTAAGTTTCGCACCACCAAAGAGCAATCCCCAACCAGGACCAAACGCTGATTTTCGTAGTACGAGATTTACCTCTTCGAATGCATACTACTCTGCTGCAAGGAAATTTCGGCGAACAAGAGCAGGGACAAGAAGGACAAGACAAGATCTACCGGGCCTAAGATCAGGAACAAGAATGCGAGACTCCAGTTGAAGGGCAGGATCTTCATGACGAACGTTACTGACATCGTCTCCCTCGCAAAGCCTGGTATGTGGTGGAATTAACCATACCCTTCAAAGCCTCGGTTACTAACCAACCCACAGGATCCTACATTGTCCAAATCTGGTGGAAAGGTGACCCTGGCGTGGAGAACTTCATGATCAAGTACACCAACGAGGAGCAGATGAAGAAATGGGCAGTCGCCCTTGAGGCGCAACGTAAGGAGAACACGCCCAACAAATCTGCTACGAGTCCCGATTCGGCGGCACCCGACTTTGCTTGGACACGCGAAAACGCTGGCAAGCTCGAGAACCCGTATCTTAACCAGCAAGACGATGACGATGACGAGGAACTGTGGCCACCTGCCTCTGCCCCTGCCCAGTTCCCCATGCCGACTCAGTCCACAGGAGGCAGCATGTTGCCTCGCAACGCATCAAGCACAAGCCTGCGGCAACGCGCCGCAACTAATGAGAGTCTTGCCGGTATGGTGAGGGCTCCGCCTCCTAGATTCCCTCTTCCGCAACCACCAGCGCCTCTCAGTCTTTCGACCCAAGTGCCTGCTCCGGGTGCTTCTTCACCTGGGGCCCGCGGCGGCGACTCTTACTTTTCACCTGTAGCCGATTCGCCTGTTTCCTCGCGCACGAGTACCGCTAGCAATATGTTCCCTAATCCAGGATACCAATTCCCCAAGTCACTGACCCCTCAGCCCGGGTGGGAAGACCCCAATCAGAGATACACGGCCCCCGCGATGCCTCGAGCTCCCTCGAGGGACGGCTCTTCACAGCACCGGAATCCTCGCGGACCCTCTTTGCCGGCAATGGCCTCCAATAGCCAGAGCGCGGCACAGCAGCAGCGCAGCAGATCGTACAGCACTCCTGATATCAACGCTCCCGGAAACATTCGTCGCACTCAAGGGGGCACTCCTGTTCCGGCGGTGCCTGGCATCCCAGCCCACCTGCACCCAGCCCACGATCAGAATATCCCGCGGTCGCAGACCGGCTCGCCCAGGGTTAATGACGTTCCCATCAGGTCAAACACTCAGAGCCCGGGCGCTCAGCGAGAACGCCAGTACGGCCACCAGCAGTCCGGAAGCTACGGTGGCACCATGTCACAGTTCCCAGCTCAGCCAATCTATCCCCGTCAGGGAACGCCAAACTCTGTTCATGACCGACAGCTCAGCATCGACGCGGCTGCGTCTATGAATGCGATGTTGTCCCCTCCTCTTGGCACCGGCGGGATCAGCGGGTCTCAGTCAAACCCGCTTGCCAGCCCCGACCTGCCGATTCCCACGCAGTTGAAGGTCAAGGTGAACTTTGTCGACAGCGGCAATTACGTCACCCTGGTTGTTGCATTCAACATCACATACCAGTCTTTGATTGATCGCATCGACGCCAAACTTGCACGGTTCACAAACAGCAGTATTAGCAAGGGCATGCTGAAGCTCCGATACCAGGACGAGGATGGCGACTTTGTCACTATTGCCAGTGACGATGACATTCAGATCGCCTTTATCGAATGGCGAGAGGGAGCTCGCGCCACTGCGCCAGGAGGCGTTGGCGAGATCGAGCTGTTCTGCGTTGGGGAAACGGCCTGAGCGCCTCATTTCTATGTCGAAGTAGGTCTTTTGGGAGAACTTTGGGACTTTCCCAGGCGCATCATACCCATATACCCACCGGGGGGCATTTCTTTGCATACATGGCGTCCGGAGCAGATTGTTTCACCTCATTTTTATACCTCTCAGCATCGCATCAACAAGCATGTGGCTGCTAGACTACCATACATCACGGGGTTCGTAGCGGCAGCCATTTGCGGTCAGGAAGCATTCGGACTCGCGCACGAGAATTTAGACGGTTCCATCATGACCACACATTTCCTTGTCCTCAAGGACACGTTCCCCTACGGAGGGAATGTATCCAGCGGCACTCATTCACCAGATCGCTCCTTTTCTTCTTTTTTGGAAATACTTGACATCAAACTACCATGGGCGACTCTGGGTGTTACTTGCATATGCCTCTCCGGGGTTCTTTGATATCGAACTCTAGGGGGCAGATACATCCAGGACTCCACCATTTCACTTTCACTTCTTATCTTGGTTGATTTCTCTTTTTGGGATGACTAACCTACTTTCGATCGTTACGACTTTGATGATGGGGGACGAATTTTGATATCTGGCTTTTGCCGAAATGGCTGGGTGGGGTTTGGCTGGGGAGGCAACTGAGCTGCCATCAGCCTGGGGGGAATGAGAATGCCTGCCATGTCGCTCGCTACAGTTTGGGGATCGGGTTCTTGACTGGCGCTAGCTAAAGGTTATTCGAACAATGAACAGGCGTTACTGTTCCTTCATGATGATGTCGAGTGCCCCTTGCTTGGTGATGCTTGTGCCCTCGTGTTGTTGCTACTATGTGCCTAAACTTGTGTGATGTGTAACCTAAAAGTCGTGATTTGATACACTTATAAAAGATACTTCAGCAATTCTGGAAAGGAGTTATCTAGCTGTATTCACCGTAATCGATTTCCCTTCATTCTCTACCTGTGACGGCTAATCATGGGGGTGCTGCTTTTCTGCATATTCATATCAGCTGAGAGAGTACTTGGTTGAAATCCGACTTCTTGGATGAGTTATCCTGTTCTAGTATTCTTTTGTGATGGTTAGTGGTATGGTTGACCGTCTTCTGGGTCCATGGCATGGCACTTCTGTACGTGTGAAAAGGTGCTTCGTTGCAGGTTGATGTTGAAAATTGACGAGATTGGTAGTGGGACAGTATGCGTTAGGGAGGACAGTATGCGTTAGGGATTGCCCCTGGATGTAAGTGCTATCATTTGAAAGCTATCTTAAGAGTAGCTTGGAGGCATTCATGATCTCCCAGTCTAGAATCCAAGCATTCTTCCTTTTTCCGATGAAGGCTGTGTGACTTGGGTTCGGAGTGGCTTGTTAATGTGATAAGCTTAGGCGCTGGTAGCAAAGCAGCCTTATTCGATGTCTGTGATCTGTCTTCATCATATATGGGAAAGTTGGCTCGATAGATGTCATTTTGCGAGGCCATTTGGGTATTACTGAGCATGGTGGCGGAGGTCCGGGGGTGAATGACTTGATCATCAACGTCTTCTCACTCGTGCTATTTGCTTGAGATAACGGAAACAGAATATCCGCGATTTTCTTCTCCCAACCACGTCATGGTCTAATGAAGTATGCACATATTCCGTGCTTATTACGTATTGCGTGGTGACAGGAGCGAAGAAATCATTACGTCAAATAGTAGATATTTCAGATGCCTCGGAGGTAAAGCGAATGAGGTAAGGGAAAGGGGTTAACAACTCTGATCTTTTCTGTGGGGGGCTGAGCAAAAGAGTACACAGGCAATAGATCAGTGTCAGCTCGAAGAAGATTGGATGCCTTCTCGTAGTCGCCCCCTACACGCCATGAGTCCAATATATTTCCAATACCGGAGAATAATACCACGAAGGAAAAGAAATACCGCCCGCTCCCTCCCGGAACCGAGTAGGGCGCCCCTCACCCAACCCTCAAGTCTGTGGAGGCGAGAGAGTGCTTGGCTCTTCCCTCTTTCCAGTCACTCAAGTGATTCGGGTGAAGTTGGTCGAGGGGTTCATAGGGGGAGACCCGAGTGTGGATCTCGGTCCTCTTGATCATTGATCTGGCACTTAAGCTTTTAGTTCGAAACCTCATGAAGGAATTCCTTAATTGTATCCTTTGGGGGTTTACTCACGGCCTCCCTGGTGGGATCTCACACCTAAGGGGGTGGCATGAAGGTTGGCTTCCTTATGTCTCCTCTCCTTCCATCCCTCCATTCGCCAAATCGATTGAATACAATGCTGGCCGTCGACGGCTCTTGGTCACCTGACTGTCGTTTGCCTACCTTATATAACCCAGCGTTTCTATAATACCCCCAATGTTGTGCCTGTTACCAGCACGGCAGCGCCTGTCGGGGTCAAGTCAAACGGTTTGCGAGGTGGTTGAGTGGTTGATATACTAGGTACGCCATTGAAATCCGCTGGCGCATCGAATGTACGGAAATTCGGTATTTCAGCTAGCTCCTTTGGATGATTCCTCTTCATAACTTGGGAACTTTCTACGATAACACACGTGTGATGTTAGCTTCTCGTGTCTATGGAATGGATTAGTCACACTCGCCTCCTGATCAAGCAGTGGCATATCAGCCTCATGACGGTCGTACCTACTTGATGGACCCCCGTCAGAGAGTCCTCTAGATTAAAGTGCCTTGACTTGTGTAAAGGCTGTTGATATCTGATTGTTTCACGAGTAAAAGTGCAGCAAATGGTAGCGATCTTCGTTGCGTTGTAAGGGACACTGGTGTCGAGAGTGAGGCTGTAACGCCATCCTCTTGGTTTCGACGCGAGCATACTTTGGAAAACGTTATCAAGGCCCTCGCTGTACGCGTTTATACGTGTTGCTAGAGATTTGAGGGTGAAGATACGGGAATGCAGATTCTTGGTGTTGATGAATATCCGCAAATGTCTTCCACACCAAACTACATTGGATACCTTCAGAGGTTTCTGGCAAGAAGTATCACGTCTGAATTCGAGAGGCGAGGGTATATATACACTTCAAGTTTGGCACGAGGTTTCGGAAACCACGCATAGCTTCTTGGCCTTCTATTAGGTTAGGTTCTATCGTCGAGTTAGTTCTGCCCGACGAGATGAGGTATGAATGGCTGAACACCATCGGCTGGCTCATCAAATCAACAGATCAGATCAGAGATAAGGAAAGTGTTTAGCAATCGAAATACAATGGTAGCCAGTCTTCTTTTTATCCGCCGTGTATGGTACATAGTATACAACATCGATCCTCTTGAACGCCTAATTCCGTGTGTAATAGTATGGTTGTACATCTCACATGCCCCTAGCTGTGCTTGCTTCACCGCTTCCAGACGAGCCATATGACCGTCGTCGGCCGACTCCTCGTCTGCTGCTGCCATGGTCGGTTCGACTGTCGTGAACGTAGCGCCATTTCCCGCGCGATCATTCCCGAAGTGTGCCATTCCGGGAGGACCTTCATCTCCAAGTGGTCGTAACCACCATGTTTGCAACGAGCTCGGTCTATGAGCCCCGTTTTCCTCGCGCGACTGCTTTACTTGCCCTTGGAGTGGGGTATCATCTTGTCGTACATACGGCCGAGGTGGTAGTTGACGGTGGACGAAGGCTCCTTGGGCTTCTTGGGCTGATCCATGCAGCCGCGCAGGGCGTTCTCGAGGGCGGCGCAGCCAGAGGTGTTGTAGCCTGCTGAGGCCCAGCATGCTGTGGGAGAACGAGTGTCAGTGCATGTAGCGCAACAAGGGACGATGATGACTGCGTAGTCGTCGAAGGGGGGTTGTTCATCTGGGAACCAGGGCAAGGAAAGTCCATTGAGACAGGAGAAGATGCCAGGAAGAAGAATCAATGAGGAAACATGATAGGTAGACTTACCAAGAACTGAGGTCATGACCTGCATACAAGGCTGTTCTACCTTGCCGTTGGGGTTACGAACACGAAGGACCTTGACAGGCGGCAGGCGCATCGGTTTTTGCGGCATGATGGGCAATGTGGGCGTATTTCGACCGCTCGATTATTTCGTCGATTCGTTATTCAAGCTATGCGCCTATCGTCGGGTCGTTGGATTGGGTTGTCGAGTGGTGGATCTTTGCGTCCGTCGTCATACACCTCTACTAAGAAAGCTCCCCAATGCTTCGCAAATGGACGCCATCGCGAAAGCTTTGATGCGGAGCCCCCCCGGGAACTTTTTTCGCCAATCACGTGTCTTCAGCCTCGTCAATCCTTATAAAGTTGTTGATTGGTCAAAAACGCGGTGTGGCGTCCAGATGGTGGGGTAAGACACGGTAGCAGACAACCTGCCACCGTGCACAGCGCGCCTGGGATGCCCCCGCCCAGAGCTCGACTGCAAGCGGCACTTTGGGTACGAGTGTGACTCGGGAGCTCCCGATTGGCTGCCTTGCTTCGAATGTAAACAAAGGGCGACCTCGAAGCGTCCCTTTTTGCGTTGCCCGTTGCCAGCCCACCACACCGATTTTCACTTAATGGTCCCCTTCCTGCGCAATATCTGCCCTCCTACTCCCCCTTCCCGGTTCTCGATTTAGAAACCTGGAAGTACCTTGAACCTTTTTTCTTCTTTCCCCAATCCATCCTCCAATTTCCGCGCCCAGGAACCACAACCCAATCGCGACACAAGCCGATACCTTAGCCAATTCAAGGTATCGTACTCTAACATTTCACGACACAGTCAACACTGCACTGCAATCTTCAATCGGATTCTTTTCAGCTGGCTCCTGGCTTTTCAACCCGGTGGTTGTTCTGCATCCAATCTTCCTCCCCGTTTTGCGCAGTCGCGCTTTGTTTATCTTCCTTTTTCGGCCCCCAAATCGTATCGCGCCTCCACGGCCACTTTTTCCCACGATCACGTCCGAGAGCCTTCTCCGCGCCGCGTCGCATTGAAGCCATAGCTCCCGCGCTAGATCCCACAAGCACCCTCTAACATCGTCATCCGATCATCTGGTCAATGTCTCGCAGTCGCCGCCACTATACGGATACGCGATGAATTTTCCAAAGTTGACCTTTAATCCGCCCTCGGGCAACCTGACGCCCTCCCCAACCGCGCGCTCCTCCCGCGACCGCACCGCCAGCCCCAAGAGGGCGCCGGCCGGTTTCTCGAACCTTGAGCCCACCCAGGACCGTACCGCTAATGTCGATATGGCCTTTTCGGAGTTCAACTTTACCACGCCAACCAAGGGAGGCGCTACGCCCATATCCGCGGCCACAACACAGCCTGCAAGATTCGCCCCAATGCCTCTTGCTTCGCCAATCAAGAAGTTCAGCACAGCTGAGACCCCGAGACTGAAGGCCGGCGCTGCAAGACTTTCAACGACAATGCCGTTGGATGCCCCGACCAGGACCCCATCCCCGAAGAAGGTGTCCTTTGCGGACGCCAGTTTCCAGTCCCTCACTACGTCGACACCAAAGCTCGCTCGCAATCTCTCTCCCAAGTCGAGTCCCTCGAAGCCTGCTGTCTCAGACTATTCTGTCATGTCGATTACCTCTCCGAACTCATCCCTCGTCTCCAACGACCGGTCTCCGCGTAGCGATTCCGATTCGAATCAACAGCAGGCTGAGACCCGTGCCGCCAGCGAGTCCCCGGCAGAGGAGGAGGAACATGAGGAGGGCGAGGAGGAGGCTGGCGGGTTTGAGTCTCCTTCGAAGCTTGACATCACCATGGCCGATATCACCATGATTTCCGACTTCGCCCCGTCTCCCAAAAAGTCTCAGCAACCGTACACCTTCGCCACTACCGAACTTTCGGAAGCAGCGAATGAGTTCTCGTAGGCCCACTCCTTCCCAGCTGTATACACCCTCACTGACGTGCCCCTTCCTAGTACCCCCTTCGACCCCGAGAGCTACGCCGACTTCGATATCGCTACTGCGCTCGCCCCAGTGCCCAGCTTCGCCCGGCAACGAGCCCGTATTCCCCGCACAAAGCACCGGAAGCCCAGGGGCCTGGTGTTCGAGAAGGCCATCGCAAGACAGGTTGCCGAGTCCCTCGCCATGGAAGAGCTCGAGGCCGCCGCCAGCTTCCGGCACATTGCCATGAAGGGCGGTCTGGCGTACGCCCTCTGTCCTCGCAAGAGGCAGAGGGTGGCCGAGCCCACGGCAGAGGACGACTCGGAGCCGTACTGGCTGGAGGATGTGGACGAAAGCGGCGTGATTAACATGATCGAAGCTCGCCGCGTCCTGCGCAACGACCTCAAGGCCCTCCCCACCGGCCCCTCTGTTCACGATCAGCGACGCCAATACCACGAGGAGGTGGAGAAGTACGGTGAGCCCATCGTCCCGACATGTGGGAAGAGGAACTATGACGGCGAGAAAAAGCGAGCCTATAACAATGGCCTGCTGACTCACACCATCATGGCGCCTCTTCTTGCATTCCCGATGCCAGAGCTGAGCTTTGACTGGGTGCTTGAGACTGCCATTCGCGAGTCCAATAGGGTTCACGGTCGCGAGCAGCCCAAGCATCGCAACGTCAGGCAGCCCATTGCCATCTTTGGAGAGTCCGACTTCTCGGTTATCGAAGAAGAGGAGGAGCCTCAAAGCCCGACTACCAAGCTCCCTCACTTCCCGTCGACGGCTACACATCACTCAAGCTCAAGCCGAAAGACCAGGCTCGCTAGAGGCGCTGCCAATCTGGAGGCCAAGCTTGCCACACTCCAATCAGTCGTTGAGGAAAGGTCGCCCTCACCTCTGTCGTCCCCCATTCGACCCAGCTTCACCTTTGCAATACCCTCATTCGCATCTACTCTCGAGATGACCGAGACGGACCACGAGGCAACTGAGGCCGAACACGAGGACGAGCCCGCTGCCGTCGAAGTCGCGAGTCCAATGGTGTTCTTCAAGAATCGCAGCGAGACTTCTCCCTTCAAGAAGCGCAAGTCACTGCCTGCTGCGCGTCGCCTTTCCTTTTCCGCCCCTCTCCGCCGAGAGTCTCTTCCTGCTGCCGGCCCCGCCCAGCTTCCTGTGGTGCAGGATCTTCAAGATCCAGCATCCGAGTCGCTGGTGGGTGCTCCCGATTCGTCGGTTGAGCTCCACGCGGTGCAGAGTCCCCTCGAGGTTGATTCAGCATCTGCGGCGGCTGCCCAAGCTACTCCGGAGAGAACACCGTCACCGTCACCTTCGCCTGTCGTCGTCGACGCAAGAGAGAATCCGGACATCTTTGGCTCCTTCCAGGACCACTCTGGATCCCCGATCCAGGCGCTCGCATCTCTTGCTCGCGTGTTTGAGGAGGCCAAGAAGACGGATATGGATGGAAAAGTCGTTGTCAGCAGAGAGGGAGGTCGTCTGATTGTCCGATTTAAGGTTTCGGACGAACATGCTGCCCTTTTCGCCCAAGAGCAAGAACTCGTCGAAGAGCCTGTCGATACTGTTGACCTTGCCACCGAGCCGGCCACACTTACCGCGTTGTCGCCTATTCGCCCAATCACTGAGGCAGAGGGTGAGAAGAAGACAGCAGAGGAAGCCAAGGTCGAAGCAGTGGAAGAGGAGGTGGCGCAGGTGCCTTCACAGGCGCCTGCCGCGGCCATGGAAGAAGACGATTCTTTGGTCATACTTAGGGAGTTCGTGACCAAACACAACGCTAGGAAAGCTGCCATGGCTACTCTCCCCGAGCCTGTCGAGCCCGCTGAGCCCGCTGTTCTTTCTCCCACCCCAGTCGTTGAACCTGTCGCTGCACACTCTTCGCCTGACCCTCTTGCGTCCGCTCCCATTCTCCTAGCTGCAACCCCAGAGCGCAACCAAAGCATCTGGGCCGATACACCGGCGTTCTCGATCACGTCATCGGCAGATCGTTCTCGTTCCGCAAGAAGGGCATCTCCAGCTGTGTCGACCGGACGCCAGCCTCTTGGATCTCTCGATGTTAACAGCCCGAGCCCCAAGAAAGCCAAGCGCAAGGCTGAGGAAGTTGATGAACGAGAGGCATCGCCAGAAAAGCCGCAGCCGCCGAAACGCCAGCGCAGAGCCAAGGCCGACATTCCGGATGCGAAGACGGCTACAAGCAAGGCCAGCGACAAGCCCGCCGATGAGGACGACGTTACTCCTGTGACGAATGTGCGCACCAGACGTCAGCTCGCCGTCGCGCGTGGAGAGGCTCCGGCAGTTACCAAGATCCCCGTTAGAAACAAGGGAATGAGTAACATTAGAGCTGGAGAGAAGGACCTTGCGGCTTTGACCCGCCAGAATACCCGCAACAATAAGGGCGATGCGATTTCTGCGGAGGAAATGCTCGAGGCGATCAAGACTGCGCCGCCCAAGATAGAAACTCGGGCGGCCGCTGCTGCTGCCAAGAAGAACAATAAGAGTGTTCAGTGGGCAGCTCAGCTGGCTAGAAGCCAGTCGGAAGATCCTTCTGTCCCTACCATCGAGTCTGATGAGGCAAGTTCTAGCTCTGCTGAGCTTAGTCCCGACGAGGAGAAGCAGGTCGGAAAGGCGAGAAAGGCCAGAGCTTCCACAAGCAAGATTGCCACGACCAAGGCTTTAACTGCCAAGGCTTCGACCTCCAAGGCTGCGACGACGAAGGCAGCGACGTCCAAGACCCTGCCAGCCAAAACGACTGCAGCCAAGGCAACCAAGGCAACTCAGTCCAAGTTGGCTACTGCCCCCAAGACGGAGGGTGCCAAGGTCGCGAAGACAACGAAGAAGCCCACTGCCGCGGCGAAGAAGGAGTTGGGCCTGAGTGCCAATGGTACTCCTGCCAAGCGCAGCGCTCGCACGGCGAAGAAGTAAAGACTCGCTGAATAAGGATGGCTGGCTTCGCTGTTTGAAGGAAGGAATCATGGATGGAGGAATTGCATTGAAGGGGAGGAACGAACGGCATTCGCATCGCATAGGGGACTTCACAAAAAAAGCATAGCTATGGGCGTTGGGATTGTTTTCACACTTTTTTCAGGTCTTTCTGGGCCTTTTTATTTGCATCGTGGCCGCCCGGCGAGGCGAGTGTTTCGATTCTTGTTCTACTCCTGTTCTATACCCTATTGCTTCGTTGCGGACAGAGGCGGATGGGACTTTTATTATTACGAATGATGATTACGAACTTGAAATAACTTGAGAATTCCTCGTGTTCTATATGTCTGTGATGCGCATGGTACCTTATTTATCTTGGGTGTCTACTGACACAGCATGCGGTCGCATACGGTCGCCCTGACTCCTGAAGTGGTGTCTCGTCTGCGGTACCGTCGACCGGGAACTCGGATCATGGCCCAAACGGGTCAAGACCCTTATTCGCCGTGCAGGGGGAAAAGAGGGGTAGCAACGCAGAGCAAGCATGGCAATGCCGGTCCCGAGTTCCATTGGACTGGAATCTACGCATCTTTCTGGGTTATCTCGGCGGATGCCCTGCAATTTGATGTGAGCGGTGGGAATGGGATGCGGACTAGCGAATCCCCCGTACGAGGATGTTTGACTCTTCTGCATCCGGGCGGTCTACCTGTCTGTAAGACTGGCTGCTTTCTATATAGGCCTGTCAGGCTTGTCGTTTGGTCCAAGTTCGGATAAGGTTCCTTACCGAAAGATGAACCCCTCAGCAAGCCACACATTGGCAGAGACATGGAAGGGCAGGGGAGCGAACCTGGAAACGGGCAGATACAAAAACTGGAGCTCCCCTACCTTTCAGACGGAGCAAGTCCAGTCTGACCGATCTCGCGCGCGGTCACGATTTATCTGCCCTCATCAGAATCGTAATTTCGCGGAATACGGGAGACTACTAGCAACGGCACGATTCACTAGTGTTATCCCCAAGGTCTTACATACACTCTTTTCTTGCCCGTGAGACGAAAAAGGCGCACATCATGGCTGAAGCACCGGGCACACCGCCTCCCAAGATCGCACCCGCAGCCGGTGTCGCGTCCGCAGACCCGGCATCGACGACGACTCCATCGCGAGTCGTCCCAGCCGTTGCGATTGATCCAGCCCAGCAGGATGACCCAGTTGAAGCTGATGAGGGGTTTGCAGTGCGTCGCAGCTCAGCACCCCTTCTTATAGATTGAGCTATGGTTTACTGACAGTTTTCGTGCAGAGCGATAACGACTCTTCGATCGATGATAGACTGTAATGGCCTTCTGGGCTTCCTACCACTCCATCTCATTCATGGCGCCTTTCGTTTCTAATACAGATGAATGAGATAGTTCGAGTTACACTGCGTCCCTATCATCCAGCGTCATCGACTATCCGGAAGAATACGGCCGTCGCTATCATGCGTTCAGACCGGGCTGTGAGTCTACTCTTACTTCAGCCTGACCGCAATGACAAGAGACGGAACCCTTTTCAGTCTACTGACGCGCTCATGTAGCGTACTCGTTTCCAAACGACGAGGTTGAGATGGAGCGCCTCGATATGGCCCACGCAATGATGGTGAGGGCGATTGGAAGCAAGCTCTGGCTGGCACCGCTGGCCAAGGAAAAGATCCATCGTATCCTGGATATTGGCACGGGTACTGGAATCTGTAGGTCTCCGCGCGCGACTTTCTGATTCAGAGCCATGCATTGCTAATCGATTGCGGTAGGGGCTGTTGAGATTGGCGATATTTTTGAGAATGCCGAGGTGAGTTCGTGATGAGTGAGGTAAACGATTTGCTAAGAAATGGGTAGGTTATCGGGAATGATTTGAGCGCTATCCAACCTGAATGGTGCGTCAAGTCTAAGCGTGATTCACTCTTTGATGATTCCAAAGCTCACTCTTTATCTTTGGACTATAGGGTACCCCCGAACGTCAAGTTTGAGATTGACGATGTCGAGAGCGAATGGGTTGGCGTCAAGAAGTACGACTTCATCATGTGCCGATACATGGCCGCCTCCATCCAGGACTGGCCGAAGCTAATTGCCAACATTTACGAGTACGTAGCCATCTCCTCGTTCCCTCTGACTTGACTCATCTTTATTCTAATCACCCCTCCACAGCAACTTGAACCCAGGAGGTTGGGCCGAGTTCCAAGACATGAGCACAGAATACTACTCCGACGACGGCAGCTACAAACCCGAACACGCGACCTACGAATGGAATCAGACTTTTGTCGAGACGCTCGACAAGATTGGGCGCGATCCCCGACCGGGACCTAAGCTCGAGGGCTGGGTGCGTGGGCACGGCGGGTTCGAGCACGTGGCACACCACAAGTTCAAGACGCCCATCGGGCCGTGGGCGCGGCACCGGCACTTCAAAGACCAGGGGCTGCTGAACCTGGCGCAGATTCTCGAGGGGTTGGAAGGGTTTTCGTTGAAGTTGCTCTGTGGTGTTTTGGGGAGAAGTAAGGAGGAGGTGTTGGTGCAGCTTGCGGAGGTGAGGCGGGAGTTGAAGACGGGGGTGTTTCATGCTTTGTTGGATTTGTGAGTTTTTATCCTTTTCCTTGCTCTCCCTTCTTTTCATCTGTTCAAGGTAGACGCCCGGTGACTCGGAGGTTGTTTGTGGCTAACAAGTTTCGTGCGTGTAGGCATGTGGTGTATGGGCAGAAGCCTGCTCTACCTGCTACGACGGGGGCGACTGAGTGAGTGTGGAGGATTTTGTGTGGACTTCGGAATGTGTAGCATACTTAGCTATTGCCATTGCGACCTGTGAAGTAGCCTCCTTTCTGGACGGCTCATAACATAGCGATGCATCTTAATGGGCTTGAATGATGAAGTATATGACGTTGTGTTCGACCTGACTGGTTTAAGCGTGTATTGATTACGCTGGACCTGATCCACGCCTCACACGCTCATCTCATCTCATCTCTCAAGGGGTTTACTCTCACTCGGATTCCCCTCATTTAAGCTCAGTATAAGTGATCATCGACTGGGTGAGTGAATGAGTGAGCGAGCGCACAGTCTTCAGCCCTATGGGATGAACGGGTGGTCCCGAGTGCCAAGTTCGGACGACGCAGTGGAAGCGAGTAAACGTGGAGACGATCAAAACAACAGAATGGAACCTGGAGGTAACCTGGAAGCAACCAGAAAAAGCCCAGAAAAATTACCCGCCATCTGCGTTCCGATCTGCCGAAATAAACGGGCAGGAAGCCAATCTGACGTGCAGTCGCACCTGCAGCCCAAGGAATCCCATTACGAATCGCCCGTCACACGGCGCGCACCTTCTTTCCCTTAGGCTCGATTCGATCCCGTCGGGAGGCCCCCTTATTTTCTTACCTCAGCCATTTTCTTTTTCTTTTTTTTTTCTCCCTTTTTGCCCCCTACGGCCCAACTCACCTTACTTTACCTTACCTTGGTCACTTGACCCCGCGACGACACGTCAAATTCCCCGCCAACCACGTGCAATTCTCTCTCATCCTTCCAACTCCCAACTGTCACTACCGAAAGAAAGAGAAGAAACACAACAGCCTGGGGCGAGCGAAAAAATGTCGCTCTTTGGCAACTTTGACGTCGCAAAGCTGGCATCGCAGCTGGGCAACTTCAAGATCCCCGACGACCCAGAGATTATCAACCAAGGTGAGTGAGCGAAATGAGATGCTCTGCGACAAACCTCCGACCTCAATCTGCCCCTCACAATCTCGCAAGACCCCCACCTACCTAATCTCCAGATGCATCACAACACCAAATTCTAACAATACATCACAGGCCACCAGGACTACGGGTACAGCAACTACGGTTCCCACAGCCAAGGCTACGATGGCAGACCGCCTGCGGGATACGCCGGTGGTCCGCAGAATGGCGCCGACGAGTATAAGCGCGAGCACCCCGCCGCCTTCGGCTCCAGTGACCCCACGCGCTCCGCCTACTCCGATCCCGTCTCCGAGGGCAGTGCCATGTCGTCCGTCGCCGCTGGCGTAGCTGCCAGCGCCGCCGCGGGTGCTTACGGTACCGCACCGCAGTATCCCACTCCGCATCCCGGTAGGTATGGTGATTCCACATCATCTAGCCCGTATCCTCCTCAGCAGCAACAACAGCAAAGCTATGAACGTCCTCCCTCGCCGGGCTATGGAAGGCCCCCTTCACCTGGTTATGGGAGGCCCCCTTCACCTGGCTACGGAAGACCGCCTTCGCCGCGACTGCCAGAGGGATGGGTCAAGCGGTTTGACGACAACAGCAGACGATGGTACTACGTCAATCAAGCAACTGGCTCTTCGCAGTGGGAGGCTCCTCCGCCACCGTCAGCCATGTCTCCCCCGCCAATGTCGCCACCAGGCCATGGAGGGTATGGGGAAGCCTCTCGATATGGCGGACACTCGCCACAGCCTGGCTATGGGGGGCATTCACCACAGCCCGGGTACGGAGGCCCACCACCTCAACCGGGATACGGCGGACCGTCTCCACAACCTGGGTACGGAGGCCACTCTCCACAGCCCGGATACGGAGCTTATGCGGGCGGTGCCACTGCGGCAGCTGCGGGAGCCGGAGCTGGGTACTATGCCGGACAGCAATACGGACAGAGCCAGCCCCATGGGTATGAGCAGTCTCAACAGTACGGCCAACAGCCACCCCAGCAGTACGGCCAGCCCTACGGACAGCAGCCTCAACAGCAGTATGGACAGCAGTATGAACAGGGATACAGCGGCGAAGAGAAGAAGAAAAAGAAGAAGGGCGGGAACAGCAACATGTTCCTCGGCGTGGCTGGTGGCCTCGCGGTGGGTGCGTTGGGAGGCGCTCTTATTGCCAATGTTCTAGGTAACAATCACTCATCTTTTCCGGGTCGCGGTCTGGGCGATTATTGAACGCGAAAACTGACAACTTCCGCAGATTCTGATTCAGACTCTGATCATCACGAGCATCATCACGAGCGCCGTTCTTCGTCTGGATCCTCGGACCATTATCGAGGTCGTGATGATAGCGATCGGGGGTCTGATAGGGGGGATTACGAGGAGGGCGGCGACTACTACGATGATTAGGTTGATCAAGTACAGCCGTCTTTGCCTGTACCATCCATGGGGTCCGAATTGCCGTCCGGGCCCGAGTATGACTCCCGTTTTGTTTGGAGTGATGAAAATCAGCAGGTGCCCGAAGGAGAGGAGTACGCGCAAGGGTTTCAGGAGCAGAATCAGAGGGGCCCGGAGGAGCATCGGGAGTATGGTGATGAGGACCATCTCGTGCACACTACCGGATATGGGGAGGTCGTTTATGGTGATGAGCAGGGCGCTGATGATGCTAGTATCGATGAAGACCGTGGTATCGTACACACCACCGGATATGCTGAAGTCATCTACGACGATGAGCCGGGGGCCTACGAGGACTATATTGTCCACACCACTGGATATGGCGAGGCTGTATATGATGATGAGCCGGGCGCTGACGAGGTTCGCAACGACGATAACTATGCTGGTGACGCTTATGATGACGGTTATGGTGACGACGGATATGGCGATGGTGGCTATTACGACGATGGTTATGGTGGCGATGACTACGGCGACGACTATTATGACGACTAAGTTGGTCGAGGATGGATCTTTACTGAGGCTTGCCTTCCATCTAGGAAAGAATCCTGAGGCGTTTGCTGCTGTGCATACATTTTCCATTCTAGGCTTTAACAGATAGCATGAGAAGAGGTTCTTTGATCTCACTGTGCATGTACGTTTCAACCCCGAACAGTGCTGAACTTGATATAACAATCAGCTTGGTCGGGTGATATCGCCCAGTCTTCTACCTCGTAAAGGCCAATAGATGGAAGAGAACGACTGACAGCTTGGCAATCTCTTTTCCATAATTAAATCAAACCCGGCGGATTCGGTCTGTCCTGGGCCCTGGCGCGCTCATTTCGTTGCCGTCCTGACTAGGATGTGAATGGCGCACGTTCTCCAAGATGGCCTGGCCTGCCATATCTCGCAAGCATCACGGACCATAGAGCAGCCCTTCACTTAGTAGCGTCGCGAGGCGTAGGTAGTGAGGAAGAGTATCGGCAATCAGTCCCCGACGGAAATATGACTTCACTGGGAGAAGAATCCGAGCCTTTGAGTGAGAGTATTTGTACGTCGGAAGACTCCGCAAATCGCGACAATGCTCGCAGAGTATCACTCACGGCGCCGTTGAACCCAAACCGCCGGCAGTTGTAACCTATGGGGTTGTCCCCTGAAGCCGTGCGTCCCGCGGGATCAGACGGCACTCCTTACAGGGCTGCATTGCCTATGCTTATTGTGTGATTGGTACTCGCCCCGTCCAATAATTGTTGCTGGGATGAACTTGTCAATTAGAGTTTGAATAACACGTTGAGCCGTGAACGTGCCTCTTCCAAGCCTCGTTGCGCGCGACTCAGTGCAGAATTTCCCGTCGAAGCTGGTTTCGGGTACGCGGCTTGTCCGCCGTTGAAGATCGGCATTACGGACTACTCCGTGATCATCGGTGATACTTATAGCTGGTCTTTCATCTCTTTGTGCACGACTTGCTGTTTGAGTACTCCTCAACTGTTGTCAGTCTCTACCTTTGCACCAAATATCCTCGTCGCAGATAACCTACCAGTGATTGATTCTTGTACATAATTTACCCCAAACGAACATGAAGTTCCACGCCGTTCTTTTCGCCAGCTTCCTCCCTTCGGTACTGGGATGGTGGGTATGTGTGAACCTAGACGGACTCTGACGACGTACTGTAGCTGACGGATGGGTATAGAACTGCAGACTTCCTAAGGGAGGTGACCTCGGTACATGCCTTTGGGATGGCGACCTGAAGACGGAATTGACTTGTGGCCAGGTAAAGTTTTCTCTGTCACTTTTCTTTTTTGAACATGGTTCTCGCCATCTTTGTCTGGTTTAAACGGGTTGAGTTGCTAATTTGTTTGTGTAATAGGGCCACCCGTGTAAGAAACTTGGCAATGGATGTATTCCTATCGGATCGGGAATTGCGAACTGCTCGTAGACAAACAGAGGCTGCGTACTTTTGGGTACGGAACTACCTTAGGTCCGAGAGGTGTTCGAGGTGTTGCTGGATGCTGGTCTTAGATTATTACAATGATATTTTGGAAAAGATTCCCCTCCAAGTTCTAACTTGGACTCGGCTGCAACAATGACTTCATTGATACTTAATCAACGATCCAAGTATGCTGTGCAGACAACACACATGTCTATTGCCAGTGATTTTCAACTCATCTCTAGTAGCTATGGTATCGGTACACTTCCAAGATCAACCCAGTCATCCCCGCTCAGCATAACTTCTCTCACCAAATCACCTCTCTGGAAATAACATCTCGTCTCGCTCAACGCTTGCCCAAGAAGGACCTGGCTTCCATTGGAATCGCTGTACGTCGTTGCCATTGTCAGGCACGCAATGTCTGAATCGAAATCCACGGCTTTCAATGCAGTCGGCTGGGTTAGCTCCCAGCCTGACGCACTGTTGCGAAGAACATTGATGTTGGATGACGACGCATCGATGAAGAGGAGGTACACGTTCACTCGTTGCAACGCATCGAATTGTCGAGCCAGGGAGAAGGCGGCGAAAGAACCGCCCTTTGAGATCGTGGGGACCGTGAAACCTATACATGAATAATAAGTCAAATGTGTCAAGTTTAGTTATAGAGTTGTAAGTTTCCTCAGCACCCAGCCGAAACAACAAAAGTTGTTGATTTGCCACTTACCTGAAGGCCAAAATAGAGCATAAGTAGCCGCAAGTTCGTTCGAACTATTTCCAGGAGTGGCAATCATGAGGCTATTGTTCGGTGCCTGATAGATGATCCCATACGCTCCCTGATCGGCGATCGCAGTGAAGTTCGAAGACAGCGGTACCAAGGCAAGTCGACTTGCCTCTGCCGCTACGATGTCGAGCTTTCTTACACCCCAGACAGTTGACGGGCGCAAGTCGTCTTCTATCAAGCCGTTCCGCACCTCGAACAAACTTTGGTCAGGCCCCTGGTAAGTGATCCAAGGCCAGTACGCGGCCACGCTGCTATTGTTGCCGGTAGCAAGCTTCGTGTTCTTGATACTGTCTTCCTCGTAACCCGAACTGATAGCTTCGTTTATACTTAAACCGAGAAGTCGATTATCGTCGTTTGTATAAAACATCTCAACTTGAGGCTAAGAAGAAGCGACGCGTCGTTAGTGGTACAGACGGAAAACGGTTCCCTTAGATGACTGGGCAGTTTCGAGAAGGAACTTCAACATACCACCGCGCCGGTACCATATTGGATAATAGACCCAGCGAGTCGGCTTCTACTTGTTGCAAATGAATTGTACTTTTCGGGTGCATGCCAAGAAGTATTCCCTAGCGTCGACGACGTCGGAACTTCTTCGTACCTTGAGCGTCGTACGTTGCTGTTGACGTCCTGGTAGAAGAGAAAGATCTCTACGCCGTTGCTTTTCCGCCACCCCGTTACAGCCAGTGGAGAGCCCTGCCGTATTGTCTGTGAAGTTGCGGTTGGGGATGGCGCTTTTTGTTCGTCTACTGAGGGTTTTGCTGTTCTACCGCTGAGAACTCCTCCAAGGACAGCGGATAGGATTACGACGAGGAGTGTTATGCCACCCGCTATAAGCCAAAGACATCTCCTGCGTCGTTTTGGGATTGGCTCTGGGGTATTCTCGACGTTCGCGACTTGGGTGTAGTTCGTGGTCGGAATTGCTTCTTTTCCAGTTTCTTCAAAGGAATGATGATATGAGTTTACAGCGACATGGGCATCTGAGTAATTTGTTATGTGTCTCGGTTGCCCATCTGGTACCAGCTCCAGTCCGGGTTGTTCATTTGTATCGTTCATATGATCTTGGTGATTACGTCGATGCTTTGGCATGATGAGTTAGAAGAAGCCCCCGCTAATACTATTCCGCTAGGAATAACTCACTGCGGCTGGAAGCATAATGGTACTTTTGATGTCAGAACCGCCAGGCCTTCGATAGTCGCAGTATAGTTCTCAAATAGCAGAAGAAGGCACGATGTAAGAATAATGGTTGTTGTGCACCATATGAGATGAAATCTAACCGGGTTCCATCACAAAAGCTTACCAGTCTGGCGGTCAATGACAATCACTTTGAAGGCTACAACGATAAGCACTAGCAGAGCCTAATAAGTGGATGCACGTAATTATTAGGATCTGTTATTCAGGCACGGGTATATATTTACGTTGTATTCGGGGTCGAGCGAATGATTCGGGGCAGGCATCATGGCTGAATTTGAGTGGGATGCCGGTATGAATAGTTTAGATGCCTCACATTCCATACGCGCGCGGAAGCTCGCGTTAGGCAGAGACATCCATAAGAGCGATATCGCGAGTACCTTTGTAGGAACAAGCGACAACGTGCTCTCAATTCGCGTCGTGCTCGGCATTCGTTTGACCGAAGGATCAATATGCCTGAAAAGCTACTTATACAGGTTCTCACTTTTTCTAGAAAGGGACAATGAAACCTCCTCTGGACTGACTACAAAGGGGTGCGAGTCAGTGTGATGGATACCATAGGATTTACACGCAGAGTACATGGGACTGAGTTACGCGTAGTCTGTAGAAGCTGGGGAACCGAACAGCATGTCGAAATCTTCGCGCGGAGTGCCCTCCGCGCGGGATCGTTGAAAGATATCAATGTTCACAGTTCCTTCTACCTTGATCTGGGGTTCTGAATAGACGGAATCAAGTAAAATTGGTAAACGCTGAAACATCAAAAATTTTCAAGTGAGGGGATTCGCAGGGATTCGAGCAATAGGTTCTGGGTGGAATCCGAACGTTGGTAGCCATTGAAGCTTTCTTTGTCTCATGTTGCCGAAAATGATAGTAGATCATAGAAGAGTCTGCGCTTCCAATACGCTAAAGTAGAGAAGTAGTTAGCAAAACGCCTCCAGCCTCAAGAAGTGTCTAAGCGTTGCTTCCTTCGGGGCCAGCCAGCCAGATGACACCTTTGGAGTGAATGGGCTTAAGTAACCAGAACCGCAACCGTTAATCATGAGCACAAATCGTAGTGGCCTAAATAAACCACATGCGATCTCCCAGGTCCGGTATGTGCTGCAGGGAGCTGACCACACTTATGCCACGCGGCAGCTGTCCCCAATGATAGGTCAGAATGCCGCGACATCGGGGGCAAAAGAGGGTGTGCTCGGAATGACGAAAGAAATGAAAATGCGCTGGACCTTTTGTTGGAGCTTTTGGCGAGGATTTTGGACGGAAGCACAACAGTAGATTTGTAATGTGGCCTTCTTACATTAACGATGTATGACATGGGAACAGGTACCTCATACGATTCTCTCCTACTTTCGCGAGAACTCGTAGGTCCTTGACCGTGGATGTATATAAATGCATCGTCTTGTTCTGTCACTGCACACGTACCAATCACCAGAATTCTCTCTATGTGGCCATTGGCCGTACCTCCGTCGCGGGAAGTGGGAATGGGACCGACAGACACCCAATTACCACCTTAAGCGATATGTCATGCCACGGCAACATCGCCTTTCAGCTGTTGCCAAAGACACTAGGTATGCAAAAGTTCGTGTTCGTATTGAAATGTTCTGCAGTTTTTTCCTACCGCGATTCCCCAATCAAGTGACGGCTAGTGAATTTGGATGCGTGTTCAGCCAGCTTTGTCCACCCCCATCTTCAGAGCCTGCCGCACGGCACAGCTTTCGAATGACAGCCTGCATGGCTACTGAGAGCTTCGCCTGGTCTTGACGTCACGATCGCCAGGCATACTCTCCAAAGTGGAAGAATGATCTTGTCTCGTGAATCTGTTTCGTTTGGCGTAGGAAAATGTGGCATGAATGCTGGCCGGAACCTGCTTCTTAGCCATAAAGGGCCCGGAGAACAGTTGGTTTGCCCGACTGCAGATGGATTGTATATATACACTCGAAAGTCTCTTAAATATGACCCTTTCCCATGATTCTCACATCGCAAGGAATCTGAATACAAAATACAATTCTCCCACTGCAAGAGACAATGCTAGTCGCACGACAATATGGTTAATTGCACAGATGCTGCCAAGGATCTGACCGACCCTGATATCATGGGATTTGGGGTAAGCCTGCCTCTTCAAAGGGTTCTGTCTCAGTACTGACGCAGATTAGGTCCTATTGTCCTTCGTTTTCCCGGTCCTAGCATCCCATATCATCATGATCATGGCTTACGTCACTCGCAGGGCGAACCCAGAAGAGTTTACGCAGATGGACTCCATGATACACAAGAGACTAGGGGCATACGAATCGAAGATTTCTCGCTTGCGTGGTGTGAGATATGAGCATCTTCTCTTAACCATAAGCGACCAGCTTTCAGTCACCAGCTTCGCGCTTCTGGTCGCATTATACTCCCAGATACTCACGATTTCGTCCTTTTCGTTTTCTGTGGGCGTATCACTTGCCTTCCTCTCTTTCGGTGTTCATACAAACTGCCTGAATGGCCTGACACCGTACTTAAGACTACATAAAAGGCAGGCAAAGTTACGCATAACTTTCTTGACATTACTCGTCGTCTTTCTTCTGACTAGCAGTATTCTTTATGACTTATTCACTTCCCTGAACTGGGACAAAGTTGCCGCATGCGCAATAAGAGGTTCAGGACCCCCTTGGCTGTCAATCCTTGCCGCAGTTGCATTCGTCTGGGTCTTCGGCAAGAGCTTTTACGATGCCATTGCCCGGCTTTACTCGTTTCTTCCTCTGCAAGACAACACTCTGCGCCTTCTGTGCTTTACCGAGGAATCTAGAAAATATTTTAGAATTCTTTATCAGCAAAAGACGCAAAATCAAACCGAAGAACACGAAGCAATACTCCATAAATTGTCTAGCGAGCACATGAACCATTTTAATACTCTAAAACTAGCGATCCCAGTCTTAATCAACGACGTGGTAGATTCTATATTTTGGAACCTCTTCCAAGACATGTCATACACGGTGTATCTACTTTACAGCCTAGTCTCCATGATTGCCTTGGCGGGGGAGGAAGAAATCGAATCGTTATTAGAGCCTAAGTTTGGTCAGATTTTGCCTCTAATCCTCCTCATGGTCTTTATCATCAACGTATTTGACGCCAAAGGTAAGTGACATTTCTCTCTTTCCCGTGAATCTAGTAATAACAGCTTGACTGACATATATTTAGAAGAAATAGAAGACAGCAGAGCAGCATCAACAAATGAGATATCCGAGAACTCTGAAAATTCCGTGGAGAGTGGTGTGGTACTGAACGCCGCTACCTCCTCGGCAACAGAAGAGCCCATTCCAATAAGCGAATTGTCAAATACGACCACTTCAGCGGATTTACAATGCGACCTGCACACAAATATCACGATACCATTGCCAACTCGCATCGCCGGGCGTTCGAATACTGGAATTATACAGGTGAACGGTATAGACCATGAAGAGACAAACATAACGGGACGATCCAACCTTGCCGGTCGGCAGGACTCCGGGCTTTCGACACCCAACAGATCAAGGACCTCTCTGATGGAGTCAGGGGCCGATGTGG
This sequence comes from Colletotrichum fioriniae, assembly GCF_027942845.1. Taxonomy (NCBI): domain Eukaryota; kingdom Fungi; phylum Ascomycota; class Sordariomycetes; order Glomerellales; family Glomerellaceae; genus Colletotrichum; species Colletotrichum fioriniae. The sequence goes on from NW_027076851.1 coordinate 748,417, forward strand.
GTCAATCTCGTCTTTCCCCTATCTTTCGCTTGCTTTAGTTTTCAAAAAGTTGTGTGAGAAATACAGAGCAGTTATGTTGACCTGGCAATGATCCTTGTTGTAGCCCATCGACTTTGATTTGCAGGCTGATTATGAGGACGATCTCAAAGCAGCACTAAGGATGAGAAATCTCAGACTTCAGCTAGCGCAAGTCACAGCAGAAAAGGTGCCGTGGTGCGCGTGGGTGGTTCTGTGGACCGCGATCGCGATGCAAGCGGGCTTTTTGGCGTTGTTGGTGATTTACGGCGCGTGGGTAGCATTATTAACTTTCACCTTTGCCGTTGTTGCGTTTTTTAGTTCCGTTTTGCGGGGACTGTGGGAGATACGCAGAATCAGGACCAGCACCAAAGCGATGAAAATTATGAGGGAGGGCAGACTGAATGGGCAGGAGAGACGAGAAAACGAAGTGTCTTGAAGCCAATGCATCGTGACCGACATGGAGCCTTCATCAGACACAGAAAATTGAACAGCGACTCGTTGAGAGTGAAAATCTTTCATGGATTCTTGATGTCCTGATAGATGGGGCCTTGAGCTCGCATCGTGACAGTGGCTTTGTAATTCCCGATGCCAGCGTAACTCAAACTACGGTTGGCTTATTTCTGGGCACTGTCGTCTATGATTTATATACGAAGTTACATCCTTCTTTAGTACAGAAAATAACCGTTGGATTGAAAGTAGTTAAGGTAGCGATGGTGCTTTTGCGTGGTAGAGGCAAAGCAGTGTACTATATCCCATGGTGGCGTGTAATATTCACATATTATCTGTTTTATTCATTGATCATGTTAGTCATTTTTTCCAACTTTAATTGATGTAGTAATGAATGAATGACATGGCTATTACAAATGATATTGATTTGTGTTCACTGCTCGTCCATAGAAGCTCAAAGCACTGAATAGTCTGGCTCCAATTCAACATCATGGGCAACTATGGAAGCTTTGCCAGTCTCCTGTTGTCGTAAATGATGACCGAATCGAGAAGCGTCTGCGCCCCTAAAGCACTAGAGAACAAGAAACTTTCAGTACAGACCTCCTTGCCTTTTGAAAACAATCATGACTTACCAGTCCTCTGGACTACAATACTCTTCTGGATGATGACTGATGCCGTCTTTGCAGGGTACAAATATCATCGTCGTTGGACAATGCCTGCTCGTATTCACACTATCGTGCGTTGCGCCGCTCGTCATGCGAAGCCAGCCGTCGTGGCCCACGATACCATTCGCCGCCGTCTCGACGGCCCACACGCAGTCCTCATCAAAAGTGGTGGCGGGTGAATCCACATCGATGCTCCAGCTCAGCTCCACACCATTCTCGCGTGAGATCTTCTGAAAGTAGGCGAGACATTGTTCTTGGACCTTAGAGATGATCTTATCATCTGGGTGGCGAATATCCAGTGTGAACGTTGCCTGTGAAGCAACTGCGTTGGTCGATGATCCCGGAGGAACCTTGATGATTCCTGTGGTCACGAAAGCCCCGGATTTCTGAGCCAGCTCGTTTGAGATCGCAATCATCTTCGCCGCAGCTAATAGCGGATCTTTCCTTGCCGAATAAGGCGTCGTACCTGAGTGGGCACTCCGACCGACTACGTCAAAAGTGAGCCATCTGCAAGCTTGCACGCCTCGGACGACTCCGATCTTTCTCCCTCTGGATTCCAACAAAGGGCCTTGTTCGATATGTAGTTCAAAATGCGCCCCTATTGGATAACCTTGAGTTGCCGAACACGGGGTTTCCCCTAGGTATCCGTGTCTTTCGAGTTCTGACTTCATGGTGATGGAAGGGTCCGAAACATCTCTCAAATCCCAAGCGCTTTGTATTGGTATTTCTCCTGCCCAGACTTTAGAGGAGACTGTTGTGCCTGGAAACCTGGCGCCTTCTTCACTACGGGGCTAAGTCAGTGAATCTGAAACCATGAGGGGCTCGACGTGCGGAAGCTGGATTTGCGTACTTTGTCCAGTTGATGACCCCGATATCGAATTTAGAATGATAGCCATTCTCTTTCATCGTTTTAAGTGCTTCGATACCGGCAACGACCCCTAGTATGCCATCGTATCTACCACCTTGGGGTTGGGTATCTAAGTGGCTGCCCATTGCAGTCATAGGCAAAGTCGAGCCCAGCGATCCTCTTTGCTTAGCAAATATATTGCCCATCTGATCAACTTTGACATCGCAACCCAATTTGTGCGTCTCTTCTATGAACCATCGTCTTGCGGCGGTATCTTCATCTGAGAGAGTCAGTCGGGCCATGCCGGTTTCATTTGGGCCCCTCGTGAGTTGTCAGTAACTTGAGAAGCTCTTTCGGAAAGAAGAGAGACTAACCTGCCATATCGGTGAGCTGCTCCCCATTTGCAGGTATGGTGAATCGTTTCTTGAAGACGATCGGAGTTGATCTTGAGACCTGATAAGCCTTGGGAAAAGGTTGACGACCGGCGCACGGAACGGAGTGACTGAAGTGCCCGTGGCTTTCTTGGGAACATCCTGTCGAGTGAAGTTGGCATGCAACTTTCCCTTATGTTCAGTTCTGTAGACAAAGCATGCCGTTTTGTGGTTTGGACGACGATCATTGGGCTACCACTCGGGTGAGAGCCGTTATCTCGGAAGCAATGCCGACAATCTGAGTGAGGGGTAGGTATCATGCCCCCCGGTAGTGGATTACGGTGACAGCTTCACCGGTTGACACACTTAAAGACACTAGGTAACAATAGATTATTTGAGCAGAGATTCCGAGTTCATTATTTCAACCCTTTTCGAAAAGTTTATTGGGCCTTGCCGACGTAATAGTTTTGGGTGGTACAGGAAACACGTGAGTCCCTCTCTTCCGTTAACTATTAGTAAATTCAAGTCTGGCCAGCATGTCAAACCATACCGTAACAGAACAGACGGTCCAATGGAAAATGGTGTTTCAAAGATCCTATAAAGATTATTCTATATTTGCGTAGTTGCATGGGCGTAAATATTTTGCTTGCGTGCATGTTAGGCAAACGATTTAAATATCAGCTGAGTATTTGCCTTTGGCCTTGCATATGGATTAGGCTTCCTCATTGGACAGTCTCTTTTCGGTTTCTTCTGGCTGGAATGTCACGATGAAGCCTATTCATGATCCTTCAACTTCTTTGTCTTAATACGCATTCTGGATGAATACTTCCAGTCCTCTTAACGCAACATCAATCTGCTTCTGGCTTTGGTTCAAGCCCGAAACGGCTCCTCTGGGCGGAAGGTCTTGATCACATCACCAAGAAATCAAAGCCAATTGAACTAGATGTGCAAACAAGGCCAGTTGGCCCATTTCTCTCTTTTTAGAAGTAAAGATGGAAAAACAAAAATGAAATCATCCGCGTGATGCATCCGCCGGTAATCGAAACCGGGTCCCTTGCTATTCCGAAGTGGAATGGAAGGCAAGGATGATAACCACTACACTACAGATGCGGATGTGGTGATGGTCCACATGCATTTTTTAGTGGTTATCTCCCGAGCGCAATTCTGCTGGTCGCTGAAGTGCACCTCACGAGCGACTGTAATCAGCAGATGTAATTTTGAGTCGTTGGAGTCTACAAGACCGTCAATTTCTGCATCGAATCGCGTCAACTTGGACGCGTTTGCGACGCGTTAGCCCGGTCTTGGTTTTCGAGTGTGCATTTTAACGAGGAGCTTGCATGAAAGGTAACTGATCTAGAATCATCTTTAGGCCATCTTAGCACGAAACCAATGAGAGCATATTGTATTCTTCAGTGAATCAGTTCAAGAGTGAATGATGGGACTCGTCGATTCGGCTTACAGAGTATCCTTGGCGCTTAGGCAGACATGATCGTAACCTCTAGTTGCTGATCGCTTACTATGGCCTGAGGTCTCCCCAAATCCGAACCCCATCACAACTTGCAACGGCCACCAACACTCCAAAGACACCCAAGTCGGCGCATCTGAGTAGACCACCACCTTCAAGATGGGCCTGACAGACACGCCTCCCCCTCACGTCCCTTCGTGGGTCGTGCCAGTCTCGGGCGCCCTTCTCATCGCCGGCGCCATCTTCTGGGACATGTGCTACGTACTCATGTCAATCCGCTCCCACAGAACGAAATCATACGGCATGCCCCTCTTCGCCCTCGCGCTGAACCTCTCCTGGGAGATCATCTACGCAACTCGCGTCGCCGAACACCCTCTCGAACGCCTCGGCTTCCTCGTATGGCTACTCCTTGACGTACCGCTCGTGTACACGACCCTCAAGAACGCGAAACACGAGTGGCACCATGCGCCGCTTGTCGCGGAGAATATCGGCATTATCCTTGCGATCATGGTGGCCCTTGGGTGCGCGGCGAACTACGCCGTCGCAGACTGGTGGCTGTCGGCGCCCGGTACCGGGTACGGAGACAAGAGCGGCAAGTGGTGGGCCGGACAGGAAGGTTTCGATTGTACGGAGCTCGCTTTCTGGACTGCTGGTCTGGCGCAGTTCGCCCTTGGGACGGGCTGTCTTGCGATGTTGCTTGTCAGAGGTCACTCTGGGGGCGCGAGTTATGCGATCTGGTGAGTGTTTTCCGTTTGTCTGATTTTCCTTCGCTTTCTGTGCCTCATCGGATCAGTGAGAGGATTGTCTTCTCTCGCTGGGTGAGAAAGTATCCAAACATGATGAGGGTAACCGGCGTGTTGGGTCAGAACATCTCACTGTGTGCCGTGTTTGCGTCGTCTTCCCTGCCACCGGTGTGCGGTATCCTCACACCCGCTCCTTCTTCTCGTCGTCCATCCTCGAAACGTGTCAGTTTGACGCGTTTTTATGTCACTCCAAAGGAGCTATCCGCAGGTCATGGGTTCTAATGCTGTGGCGCTGGAGTGGTTCCGATGTGTGGGGTTTCTTTCCCGGTTCTCGTTCTCATGGTCCCTCTCGTTCTGTCGTATTTGGACGGTCATGTTTGCTCAGCTAGGACAAGCACCCGCTGCATTCGGTGAGAGGGGGTTTCGGGTCATATGAGCAGGCATCTTACGCTGATCCCTTGTTCGACAGGTTCTGTAGGGCACTTGGCACCCTCACCGGTTGGATTGGCTCAACCGGTCTGCTCTGGTGGTACTGGCCAGAAGCCCATGGCTTCTTCGTCAATCCCATGGGCATCTTCCTCATGACGACGTGTTTGGCTTGCGACACTGCGTACCCATTCATTCTAGCAGGAATGCGGAGAAGCGAGCAAGGTCTCTCGGACGGCAGGCTCGTTTCTGGAATACCGGTCAAGAAGTCAGCCGCGCCAATAACGAAGAAAAGGCTATGATTTCGGGAATAACATGGAGGATCGCGATCCTCGTCGATGAAGAGTTCTTGGCCCGGGTTTCCGGCAAACAGCATCACTTATTCATCGTTTGCCACTCTGGTAAACTAGGGCCATTTGATTAAGACAACGAAAGAAATTTGGTAGAATCGTAGAAACCTAAAGACGGCCTGGGGGTGTTCGAGACCCCTCGCAGCCCGATCGAGGTAGCGTCGGCCGCCCGAGACTCCAGACGCCCGTTATGTGTCACCGATGAAGATCTACTGGCCGGCTTGTTCACCACGATGAGCACCAACAACATCGTGTGCGCGTCGCAACTCAAGACCCGGGGTCCAGGGAACTGGCTCGACCACCATTGGAGAAAACCAAAGATATGACGGCTTGGCCGTGAGGAGAAAATGTACGGAGGCTCCAACGGATTACAGAAACTGTGGGATCTTAGCAGGGATCTTTGCGTCTTTGGTGGTTGTCGAGCAATACATGTGGTCGTTGGTTTTGGGATGCTTGCTGTACTTGTTGTTGGTTGGCGGCACTTACATGAGATGAGCGGGACAATGGCTGTATTAAGAAGATGACCGCAGCGGAACGAGGTGACATCGGGGAGTCGGCCAAAGGTCCGAACCTTTTCCGTACTCAGATGTAGAATTCGTTAGATTCTCCAATTCATGTGCCTTTTGATCGTTAACGATTCCCGTCACCCCTGGATCATGTCAGTATCGTGATCTTGTCGGAGCATAATATAGAACATGCATTGAGTGAACCAACAGTCTACCTTGCAGGCGTGTGCAGGTATGTCTCCACATCACGCATGACGGTGTGTTCGTACGATAGATGCAGCAACCTGGATTGCAGACTTGTCAAGCCTGCAGAAAGGCTAGAGCAGAATAGACAGAGGCTTGCAGCGAACCACCTGCAGAGCACGCCTCCTATCACGTCACACAAGCCAGCTATCACAAAACGTATCGAATTAAGTGATGTTGGGGACTGAACTCTGCATGGATCTCCCGGGCCCCTAGCAACCTGCTCGTCTAGACAGCCAACAGGAGACAGCGCAAATGTGCATCACGGCAGTATTCAACGCCAAGTGACCGAGAAGCAAGCGCCCGGCCAGCCAATCTCACTATGTCATTTCCGCCTTTGTGTGGCTGTTGTCTGGGTCGGATGGCTGGTTTGGCTTGCATGTGTTGGAAACGAACAACGCATCTCATGTTCGCTGCGAATAAAACTCCATTCTCACAACTTTGTATACTTTTTGCTGGTCTGAAGACGGGGTTATAGCTTAACCATTAGGGGTGTTAGAATAGAAAATGACAACCAAGATGAGTTTGCAGTTCACAAATGGTATTGGGCGGCAGCGACAGACAAGAATCTGGAGAGGAAGTCGTCCCCCCTATCTCATAAATGACCGGCAATTCAGATGCCCTAGCAAATTTGGTAAGAAAGCGGACTCAACTCGAGGTTGTATTGGTTACCCGATGCGAATGTGACCAAGTCTACGGATACATAACGTACGTTGGAAACAAGTTGTGATTACGAACTAAGCCACGTGGTAAACATCATCAACACGACGTTGGTTTCGCTCTTGTGCGAAGTTGTGTCCTTTATACGATTCGGCCATCCACGATGCCGTTGGCGGAGCGGGATGTTGTTCCATTTCGGCCCCGTACTCTAGGGGTAGGGTGCGCCGGCCGGTCCGGCTCGCCGTCCGGTCAGAGTTTACTCTTTCAGCCACGAGGCAGGCTGCATGATTTGAGTTTCAAGGGATTTTCAGGCTGAAGAACCGGCAATAGGATTCCATTACAGCTGCAGTCGCATACATGGGAGGCTTCAACCTTGACCGGTCGATTCTTTTCCTCCAGGTAGTAGTAATCAAAGCCAGTAATTGACGGTCAGCCACCTTGAATGCTAAAGCCGGCGAGAGTGAGGTGGAAGCTGGCTGGTACACAGTTGATCCTTGTCCGTTGTTCTGTGTAAGTTCATCACATTTGGGTTGTACGGATACTTTGCAAGTACGGATCCATGCGTCCTTAGCCAGTAGCCCCTCTATTGCACATTTCTACGGATGTGTCAAAGAGAAGAGGAGTCTGGCAGGGCTGGAATACCCAGTACGGCCCTTTTCTCCCTTCAATCTGGCAAGTGGAGGACGGGGGCAATGTGCATATCCGTATCCATAGACAAGTGGCGGGATTGACGCCCAAACACCCACCCAAAACGTGCAAACTCTATATGTAGCACCCAAGCCGGAACTCGTCACATGAGCAACGACACCTGCGAGTCGCTCTGCGGAGACCGTTTCTCGAATGCAACGAGGAAACTCGTTGTTTGTTCCCGTTGCATTCGGTGCGGCCTCGACGTTACGGCCCCCCTAGCAGAGTAGGCAGGATCAGCATATTGAACAGGGTGCTCTGAGCGGGTCGAACGGGGGGTTTGAGTCACATCAGCAATATTCAGGACCCTCCTGACAGCTGCAAGACATCAATTCAGGGCAGACAAGGCCCCTAAAGCGGTTTTTGATGACCGGGGTTACTGGAGGTCATGGCGGTTCAGCGACGAAGAGCAGTGGTCGAGGCCTCGAGGATGAGGGGTTATATGAAGCAGAATTAGTTACGCTTGGGCGTTGGAGATGAAATCAGAATGAAGTTGAGCGGGAGTCTCCGACTGTCGAGCGGTCGAGCCCCGGGAGTCCACTCGTATCGGCTGCCCCGGCGTGCCTGGATCAGATTCATGTGAGTACTAAGCAGGTATGCAAAAGTTCCGGCTGTGCTTTACTCAATTGTCCCATAGAGTTTGAGGAGATTTGCTCGCTGGACAGGGATAACGAATAGCTTGTCTGTAGCAGTGAAGGCTGTCAGAGCTTTTGATGCCTGGTGATGGATTGAGGCAGAGTAGCCATTGCCAGTATCTGGCTAGGCGCCTCGTTCATTTGGGGCCCAAAGTTGGTGCAAGGAAGCAAGGTGCCATGTGTGCATTGTGCTGAGATGCATCTTATGTAGTCCTTCCACAAGTCGGACCTTTCAATGGGCATTGCGCCGCTCTAATACGGATGGTCTATTCATGTATTCATTCATACGGGTACTCTCTTCCCATCACCATGAATAGCGTGTTCGGCCTCACCGCCAGCCAGACCCTCCTCCTGACCGCCTGAATGTCAACTTGAAAGGCACGCGGCGGTCGTATTGCTCATTTTCCAAATTGGACACGTCATCTCCCTCACCGACTACCACCGACTGCGTTGCTGGCGGATTGCCGATCTCCATGCCTCAGCTGCTGCTGCGCCATTCCAAGGGTCGAGCATCAACCGCAATAGAGAAGTACCCAGGAAGTGGCAGGAATATGAATGCACAAACAGAACTTTTTATCTACAGATACGGATACACGGTATTAATAACCTTCAGTTGTCGTTGTGGAGCAACGAGACAACAATGCAATAGCCCCTGGCATTCCCGTTCGTTAAGTGAACCGTTTCCTCGCTGCCAGTAGTCGCGACGAGCCACCGTGCGCTTGTCAGAATCCTAAATCCTCCCGGAGACCGATCCATGTTAGGGGACCATGATTGACACTCGCCCTGGACTCAAGGGACTAATTAACTTGACATCAACGAAGTACAGATACATGACACTCGGGCGAGCTCTGGGCACGTGTTTCTGTCTGTTGATGGGTCTTGTAGGGGTATGTTTGCATAACAGAATCAACAGGGTGGCCGAACTATAGCAACATGTGCGGCGACGGCTCCGTGCCCGCCGCGCTCGGTACCAAGACCTACCTGGCCGGCTCAAATTGCTGTGTGATGGCCGGGCAGGCCCAGACAATACCTCTTTAGAAAGAACTTTGCGAACATGCGGCGCATCGCTGGCCGAGGCTAGGTGACGGAAGATGGAAGATGAATGTTGTCTACCTGAGAGTCTGAAATTCGCAGAGCCGCCATTAGGCTACTGTATCCGTACATGGGAAGGAAGCATATTTTGGGAGGGTGTGGAGAGCTGGGTCTGTTACTCCCGGACGGTGGTACAGGTTCAGCGGGCATGATTGAGCGTGGCCGACATCCCCCAAGTTAACATTCACCCGGATCAACATACCTCACCTGGCCTGGCTCGTCCAATCTTTGGATAGTTGGAGCAGCTCGGAATTAGAGGGATGGCTCGGTGAGCAAGCTTTGCCAGTGGAAACCCTCCATGTTCCCATGTTACCCCTCAGCAACAATCCTTCGACAAGTCAAATACCAAAGACCGAAGCGCTGTTATGTACGGAGTAGACCCCGGTTCTTCGGAGACTCGGTCGGTCGTAAAGTCCCTCTAAAGAAGGTCGGAATGGCCTTACGTCAACCCCTAGGAAGCCATAGTCCGGGAGCAAGATGAAGCTCAAATTTTCAATTTTGTAACCAGCACCTAGGTATCCCATCCTGTCGCATCTGTCGGCAACTAGGGTATTGTCGCCCCCAATGGAAATGGGGCTCCCGGTACGTTTTGAATGGCAATTATCCACTGAACGTTTTGTCTGCAACACTGCGCGACGGGACGTCTCGGGATGTGGATGTCGCTGGCGACATGCGGCCTGTCTGGCTCGTCACTTTGACATTCGCAGAAGTATCCCTAGGTCGGATAATTAACACCGTATCGCCCACCGACAGTACGGCAATGGTGGAGACCTGGGGTTCGGAGGCAACACACCGTTGAGGAAGCTCGGCACGACGACAATATGACGAAGGGCCGATCAGCCAGCTCGGGATCGTTCTTCTCCAGTCAGAATGTCTGCGGGGGTTTGTGGATTTGTGGTCTTGGACACTTGGGGAGGCCGACAGAGCCTTGCCATCTAATAAGCGGTCTGTGAAGATTGACCATAGAGATCATCTCTCGACTTGGAGGCCACCTTGAACCAAACTACATTTCAAATAGACAGTGATACAAGTGCTTCAAAGGCCCCGCACCGGTCAATCAAACGAGTGCTCGGGAGAATTTGAGAAGGGGAGGGGTCGAGAGTGAGGGTGAGGGTGAGGGGGGAACAAAGCCCAGGGATGCCAACGAGCGAGTGTCCAGTCCAGAAAGCTTGCCCGTCGCAACCTTTTCGGGGGTGGCTTGCTGGTTTGCATTTTGGCCTTGATGGCGCAGCCAAAGTCAATCAGGTGACGGGCGACCTCAAGAATCGTTTCAATGGGGAGGATCCCGCGCAAACCACCAAATGCAGAGCCCCGGGACCAGACGCGCCGAAACCAGTCGAGGTGCCAAAGAACATCTCACACTCTCTACCTTGGTAGGTTGTTATCGCGGCCAGGTCAAGAGAAAGATGCTGTCACGGCATGCCACTCGAAAGATATCACCAGTCTCATGTTATCGATTTGGACCGACTAAGCTTATCATAATTATCTTCAGCAATTAGGCGCATCCGGAGACGCTCTGTTCGTCTGGGGGGGGGGGCTTTACCCTTCGAGAAGGTGACAAGAAGGCTGGTGACGGCAGATAAGCAGCCATCGGATCTACTAGGGGATATGATATGTGACAGGCGCGAAGAGCAAGCAGGCCACCACGGAGGAAAGTAGAGAGAGGGGGGCGGATGCGACATTCTCATCTTGTGAGGGAACCCCTTCGAGCCCTTCACCGGTTGCACGCCTGGCCAAGGTGCCATAGCCTATGACTGAGGGACAAACTCTTTCCCACGGCCCAAGCATCTAGATGAAGGATGACATCCCTGGAGTTTACGAACAAAAACATTCATCATCCCGAGTCACTCACTTTGGTTGCGTGCTTGCGAGTTGCGACATGTAAGCTTTTCATTTGTTGAGCCTGTATCCGTACCGGTCAATTTCTGACGACAAGATGACAGTCTCACCCCGGCATCTCATCTTACTTTAACTGCCGCTGCGACGTGAATGTGGGATGGGATGGGATGGGATGCAACGGCCCTGTCCGTCCAATGGCCATAGCTCCATGCAGCAGCGCATTCTCAGGGAAGGGTGTGAAGAGCTTCAGCAGTCTGAAAGTCAGTTTCCTCAGCTCAACCGGCGGAAACCGAGCGTCGAGTAAGGGAACACAGCAGGTCTAGGTATCTTGAGTAACACCCTACCCTCTTGCCAACCCCACGATATCCGGTAGTGCTTGACTGCTACGTGAGCTCGTGTACTTGGAAAGACACGAAAAAGTGTATTCTACCCAAGCTTTCGACGAAGGCGTCACTAGCTTTTGCCCTACAGACGTGCAATGCACTGTTGATCCGGCGCGAATGCAATCAAAATGCGGCCTGAAGAACTGGCCAACCGCCATAAATGTACTTCGTACTTCGGCACAGCCTTACAATAATGGGAAACACCCATTTTTGGCCCACCCTTCCCATTCAGTCCGGGGCCGATGATGGCTCATGACGACCGAGGTGCAGGACCAGGAAAAGCCGTTTGCCTGCTGCGACGCGCAGCTTCTCTGACACCCGCATGCTGCTTGACAACGGATTTATCCAGCGTAGCCGGCTTGGCGTCGAATCAATTTGTAAACAATGCAGAGGGTGAGAGACAGTGAGGGGAGGAGACAAGATCCACAGTTTCACCGGTCACCCAAGTTGAGCAGGTTGCGATATTGATCGCCCGGCGTGGCAGTTAGAACTTGGGCTAGGCTAGATTGCCATGTTTTTGAGTGCCATGTGGTTCGCTTCTGCGGGCTACGCCAGACGGCGCCGTTGGGCCAACCGAGGAAACCTTTCATTGCCAATGTCGCTTGGCTGAAGGCCGTTAGAGTGGCCCGAACCGGCGTATGCTGCCAGAAGTTCACTACCCAACTTGACAGAGGTCAACTTGACAGGCCGAGTATCTCGTACAGTTCCGAGAAACCTGGCCGAACATCGGGACGAAGCGTGTGTTAGTGTTGATGCCCCATCGTCATAAGTAGTATACTGATTGTTTCACTCACCAGGCTCACTCTCACACTCACCCTCACTCTCACTGTCATAATCATAGTGAGCGAGCTCATATGCACACTTTCCTGTACAGCATACAGCATACAGATTCTCACCCCTCACCCCCCTAAGCACTTCTCATATATCCCACGCAGACACGCGCGCGCCTCATATGTACCTCGAATAACTGATGTGCCATGCCGACGCCCAAGACATCTTCGAAAGCCCTACGCCGAACGCCCCGCGGCTCATCAGACAACTTTGACGAGAGCGCCAAAGACAACATACACTGTCGCACAGCGCCCAACAGGTACGCCAATGAGGGGCCCGCCGTGCCTGATGGGGCCTCGCATCTGCGTCGCAGCGCATCATCATATGTATCCGTACATGACGTGTAGCTAGATATATCATCATCGTATCTGTAATGCTTCTGCTCTCCTGTAAAGTTGCGCTGGACAGTGCCCGACCCCTTTTGTCTCATCAGCTAAGCTGCGATGCGATGCACGGCATCCCAACTGCCAGCAACTGCATTCGCTTGAATGAGAGGCAACCCATTGTTCCATGGTCCTGTGTGCCCAACTTATCCTCTGGCGCGGAATCGCCAATGCCCACTTACACCCCACGACGCAAAGCCTCACTTCACGCCTTTCATCAATGTCGTTGACGGGGGCCAGCGCGCGGGAGGCACTTCGAAACACCTTCAGATGACCATCTGTTATACCCCGTCGTGCATACTAACTGCCACTAGCCCCCACCCCCCTCCTCTCCCTTCTTGATCCCACGTTCTCCCACGTTGGGCAGGTCGAGCTGTTCCAAGTTCCGAACCGCCAAAGACAGCCAGCCACCACGCTACTGCGCGAGAAAAGCGTGGTGGCTTGCGGGACCCAAGATGCCCAAATACGTGCCACGAGCCAACCCGGATTCGGTATCTATAGACGGGGAGGGGAGGGCTCACTTTCTGTGACGGTATCAACAAATATGAAGGGTCCCACGAAACGTTCTCTCACCCCACGCCAACAACCCCGTCTGATGCCGTGGGAGTCGCTCCTTCGTCCGGGACCCTTGCTATCCCACTCCTTCTACACCTGATCCCTCACCGAGGACGTCTAGTCTGCAATATCGGTCAGTCCAGAGTGGGCGGCATCGGGCCGCAAAGGGATGGCTGACGGCCGTCAGTGTCAAGTCTCGTTTGCGTGATGTGTGCGCGCGTGTGTGTGTGCCATTGATTCCATCACCACCCGCTCAAACGAAAACTGGCCGCCGCTTATTTCTCAGCAACCCAATTTCGAACCGTTTGCTCACGGTCAAACGCAAGGCCCGCACAGCGCAGCAGAACCCAAAATTGCCCGACATCACCACCTCGGTATCCTGATTCCCCTATCACTTGTCTCATTTCCCACCGGTCCCATTGTCCATAAGCTCGGTCTGCCTTCCTCACGCTTTGCCCGGCACATCTCGTAACACAACGACCAACGAGAGGACGGCGGGCCACTGCAGTGCAGCTTCACCGGTCAATCCTCCTCGCGCGTACGTACATGCCTCCCCTCCCCTTGCACACTCATGTATGTAGACGAACAGACACACACGCTCGCTCAGTCACTCATACACACCCTCGCTCCTCTCTCCGGTCCCTCCCACACGTTACAGCACTAAGCACATCAAGCACCAACCCTGTGACGTGTGTGTACCTCGTAGTGGTCGAGCTAACATGAAGACCCCCCTCTCCACTCTTCCCTGTCAAGCCCTGTCGTGTCTCGCCTTGCAATGAATGGCCCATGAAGTAAGTACCTATTAGTCCAGGCCCACTCCTCAATCATCCCCTCATAATTAGTACGCTTTATTTCGCGAACCATGTAACCCTGGTTGCGTGTACCAAAGTGGTGAAATTTGCCCAGTCACTGTTGCTTGGTATATGGAGACCCTGTTTTGCTCTAGTTTCTCTCTGGTCCGGGCGTGTTTGGCTGTGTCATCTCATTTTTGAGGATGGATTTCGAAGATGGAGGGCCACGGAAAGTTACAGGATGGGCTAGATGAATGGCGTCAAGGGTGGATGTACGTGTATGTGTGTGTGTGTGTGTACTTGCGAGGTATGTGTGCAAGGCGGTTGAACGTTGCAGAATGTCGGCTACTGCACGCACTTTGAACCTTTTCCCACGCTTTCTTCCGTAGTGTGTAATCCTCGAAAAGTATCACGGAAACCCACATTCTGCGAGGTACGAAGCCGCGCCTTGGGGAGCATTCGGGGCACATGAACACGAGAGACACGAGCTTTCGCTCAAAGGGGCAAGGTTTTGATGACTAGTGAACACACAGGTAGTGGTAGTGTAGGTATCTAAGTTTTCTCAATTCTCTTTTTTCTGGTATCAGCGCTACTGCGCTGTTTGTGCTGTGCTGCCAAAGTGCATCCATCTGTATGGTGAAAAATGTGTGACGAGGTATTGTTGGGTATGTAAGTACAGGAAAATTGTTTGCGCTCTATTCCCTCGACACCACCGTCCGAAATGGTGATGGGTGGAGGGAATTCGAAGAGGCCATAAGCAAAGTAACTAAAAAAGATGTGTATGCAAACTCCCGTTACCCAGTCTGCCGTGTGGTAGCAGGACAAACGATGAAAAAACATGCTGGTGCCTTATCCCAAACTCCAATTCACTTTCCCTTGCTTCCCAAATAGAAAGACGCCGAAAATCAAGAACAAAATGAAAACATCGCCGGATGAAAATGCTGCCAAGTGTCTGGGGTTGAAAGACTTTTGAGTGCTTTTTATCGCAACGCGCGTGAGTGAGCGAGTGAGTGAGTGAATGAGAGTGAGATAGGTGTGGAGGTGATAAAAGTCGGGAGCCGAGACAGACGCGGGCCACGTCGGCTAATGCACGACCTGACCGACCATGAACAGACAGAGGAAAGACTGAGCGAGAGGTGCCGTGATGGAGGGTAGACGGTCTCGTCTCGTCTTGCTTGACCGGGGAGAGCCGCCGCTAGCCCGGTGCCGTGGTCGGCGTAGGCGCCCGAATAAAGTTGAATAGTCCGCGACACCGTCTCTCCTGTTGCTTCCCACCCTTGCGGACCCTCCCGCCCAAAGAACCCATGGTACCGCACTCTCTCCGCGTGGTGCTGATCCTCGTGCCCACACAAAGTTGTTGCTGCTGCTGCTGCTGTGTGTGGTGGTTTGTTTTCCGGTGTTGTTTTCCCGCCTCTTGGTGTCCTTGGTGTCTTTCTTCTGACCGCTCAGAAGAATAAAGGAAATTGTTGAAATGCTCGTTTCCGTATCAGCGCCGTAACTTCCTGTCCGCAATGCTCGAATTCGCAAACGCCGTGAGTGAGATGCAGGTTTGCACCTTGCTGTGTTTTCTTTTTTTCCGAAAGAATCTCCCTCTTCCCTCCCCTCTTTCAACGATGATAAAATATTCCTCCTCTTACAACGTGAGCCATGTAAATATGTTGCTTGGCTCATCATGTGGGATCAGCGTGGTCGAGACCCCCTCATCCGTCCCCCTCTTACTGCGTGTATGCAGCCATCATCCCTCCACCGGTCCTGTCGTAGCCATGCAGACGGGAATTCAAATTGGAGACGGCGTTTTTTCTTGGTAAAGGGCCCGTCTATATGGACAAAATGTCGCGGAAGGCTGCCTTAGCGTGATGCAGCATTGTCGATGTGCCCAAGCCAAGGTTGGTGATGGCTCCGGTGCCAAATACACCGGTACCGTGTAGTTGTCGTCTCTCGAAGCAGGCCGCCGTTCCCTTTGACTAGGGCCGTGCTTGGCGTGTTGATTGTGTGGCTGTGTGACGCGACGCTTCCTCGAGGTTGCCAAGTATCAAAAGTCGTTGAAGATAAAAAATTGGTATAGGCGAAAATTTTGACGAAATTGTCTTGCACAATCCTTCTCTCATCCCATCTCTTTTGGTGTTGTACTTTGTCCCAAGAGGCCGGAGGGACAGAGCCAAAGCGGTCGAGGGAGAATGTGAGATGTGATAGAAGACAGGATGTGCCGCAGACCGGATCTGCACCCCGGGCGTGGGCCTTTCTGGATCGGAATGTTGTCTAAAAAATTGGTGGATAAAGGGAATGATAGAAAGGGTCTTGTCGGTTTGGTTCAACGATGGCCTTATAATCCGACTGGCGTGTTATTGCGTCTGATCATGCTCTCCCAAACGATCGGTGCTGAAGGCTTGCATTCGCCTACGATGAGACACATGTTAGCTTCAAAGTCTAGAATGGGGGTGCAGGGTAAGGAAGGCAGAAGAGAAAAGAAAGCTGAGAGAATAACCGCATCAACCGCCACACGGGAGAAGGGTTGCTACTGCTGCTGTATCTGTCTGTGATCGGTGCTTTGGCTTGCTCTGCTTTCTCTGGCTCTCAGAGAGGAGGGGGAACAGGGACATTAGGCGGATCAAATTTCCTGCCCGTACACTCCCATGCCAGTCCCAATTCCAGGTGCTTGGAGTTTGAGTGGAGTTGGAGGCACAATCCCATTTCCGTGGCAGCAGACAGACACAGCAGAAGCACACACCCCTGCCCGGCGTGGATGAATGGGGATGATCGACTCCAAGAGCAAGGAAAGGATGGAGGACGGCGTTGCCGTGGAGAGAGAAGGGAACATACCACAAACTTCATCACCCCTATTATTGACGCACGTCAGTATATTGTCCAAGAGCAGAGTCAGAGCGGAAGGGAGAGCAGGAATGACTCGGTTTGAACCGTAAAGATCTGCAAGAGGGCGCATGATGAAGGGAAAAAGAAACGACAGCGGACATACCTATACTCGAAATGTGTCACACACGGGGGGCAGCGTCGTTGTGTGCGAGTGTAGACTGGGCACCACCGCGAGACGATCCAGCGGACGTGGCCGCAGTGGAATTCTCTCTGTGAGGCACCAAAATGTCAATCCAAAATCCTGGCGTAAACAAGAATATCGATTCTCGTCGAGAAAAATGCGTTGATAGGCGGACAGGACCTACTTGAGTGTAGTTGCACATTGTTGCTGCTTCTGAGTGTTGTGGTTTTCGTGGGACGTGGTGGCCGGAGGTAGATCCGAAGGGACAGAAAAAAAAACCAGGCGGCGGGTATTAGTCGAAATGGGTTGAGTGCGGTGTAAACCAGTGGCGGCGGGGATCCGAGTCGTACAGTCAGGGGGGGTGTGGAAGCCAGCAGATACGGGCTTTGGTGAGAGAGAAGATTCAAGAGTTGGTAGACGAAAACAACAAGGAGGGAGAAGCTCCGGTAGAAAGGATCGATATAGAGAGCTGGAAATACGGTGAAGCCGTCGTCAGAGTCAAGAAAAGGGTGGGCGCGTTTGTATTTAAAGGTCGGGGCGAGGTGTTGTCAAGAGTGTGGATTCGAATGGGGAACAAGGCGAGGAGTGAGAGAGAGGTGCTTGGAGGTTCTGTATATAGATGGCGCGCAGTGCTTGGAGACTTTGATGGATGGAGTCAACGCTCAGGGAACCCACGCAAAGAATGTGCCTGGGATTGTCATGCAAGGTCAGGGCCATACAACTACCGCTACGTCGGAGGTATATGTAAGGTAAACTGGACGAAGGGGGGGGTGAGTGGGAGGGCTAGACCAGATAGACAGACAGAGTGAGGGAAAAGGAAGAGGGCGAGTCCGGTAGCAGAGACAAGTGAATGTATGAAGAGACACAAACACGGAGGAGCCACTGATGTGCCTGAGTCCTGGCAAGCCAGACCAAAAGGTATACCAGACTGACGGGCAGATGAGCAAGCATCATGGTCCCAGAATTATGATTGCCCCCTTGGCCCTTGCTCTCTGGCTCTCCGGGCTCCAGAAAGGTTAGAAACCCAGGACGTGGGCCACTGGACCTTAGTGCCATGGAGGTGGCTTGTGAGTGAGTGAGTGAGAGAATGGACGGACGGATCGGGCAGAAAGAGACAAATGATGCGGCAGACCGAATAGAAAGGGTGCGCGCAGTGTTCAGGCTCTTGCTCGTCGCCATTTGGAGCACAATCCCTTCAGGCTCAGGCCCGGTCCGAGGGGGTGTGCGTAGGTTTTTGGGCCGTCCTGGGGGGGAGTGTGGTGCCCGAGTCTCCCCCTCCTCCTCGTAGGAATAGTGTATCCGTATGGATACATACATGGACACGCACAGGTCGAGTCGCACACTCTGCCGCTGCACAGCACTGGATATGTTGTCTGTCTGTTCGTCGGTCACACGTATGGGGTAGACTGCTGGCCCAAAGCCCAAGCAAGGAACCTACACAGCGAGACATGGGCAACTTCCCACCCTCCCAGGTACGCATACCAGACCGGCGGCGCGCAGTCCCTACGTAACTATTATCCCTGTTTCCTCGACTCTTGTGGCTCCGTTTTCTCATCGGTTGCTCGGCCTGGTCTCGTTTGGTTTGGTGGCTAAACGTCTCCCCTCCGCGCCGGTGTGCGTACGTGCTGCTTTACCTACAACCTTTGCCTCCATGTCGCTAGCCATTGATGCTCTCAGCGTCATGGTTTGTGGAAAAAGGAAAAGGGGGCGGAAAACCCACTGGATGGACCCGTACTATTCTACTGGTGGCCGGCCGGGCACCACGGGTAGCCAAACAAACCATAACGACGCTTGAGTTGGCTTTCCACGCCAGACGTATATGGCTTGCCATAGGGCAGTTTTGCCCAAAATTGGCTCCTGAGACTAGTCGGCGCCAGGGGTGATCCTTCTTCACGGACGGCAGGACTCCCAGAGATAGCGAAACAGGCACCGGCTCGTCCCCTAAAAGTACGTCGCTCTCTGCGAGCTTCTATTCGACGACGACGGAAGATTTGAGGAGGAGGGCCACGCAAAACGGGGGACGGACTGGGGGTGGTGAGCCAGCAGACAGCTGTTGAGCTGCTGGACGTGTGTACTTTGGACGGTTGGTGACCCTTGGCTACCACCGAGGAGCTGACGCTAAACACCAAGCCATACCAGAAAGAGGAGGGGCAGAGAAAAGAGAGTTTTCCTCACAGTGAGTAGCTAACCATCTTAGGAGATTTGGTCGGGGATGTTGCACGCTAGTGCGTCTTCACAGCTCTTCTCTCTCGACAAGGTGCCTTGCCTTGCGATGGGCTTGCGCTGGCTGTTGCCTCTCTACGGAGTACTCTCTTTCTCTGTCGTCTCCTTGACCAGGTCTCTCTTCACCAATTACGAATCAGAAATGGGTCCCCAGACACATGACTTTCGAGCTCCCGGCAGGGATTATGGAAGCAAGAGAACGTGCGCTTCTCGCTGCGTGCCATCAATGATCAAGGCCCAGAAACCGCTGGGACATCCACCGGGGACCCTCCCCCTTGTGCAAGGGGTCTGGGTGTGAGTCGTCACTGAACGCGGTAGAGCTGAGAAACGAGACGATCAAGGGGTGCGGAGGAGGGCAAGAACGCGTTCACTCAGAGACGAAAGCCAGATTGAAATGCAACTGAGGGGGGCAACAATGCAGCTTCCCTGGTCTTATTCTCGTCACCTGGGCTGGGAACTTAGGACCTTTCGATGCTACAGAGCCGGACAGGGGCAATGACGAGAGTCCAAGGTTAAGGGTACGGTACTCTTGTGCATAGCCCTAAAGCTCGGTACATTGTACATTTGACAAGACAACTCCCCGCACTCGCGTCGAGGACGTGAAAGAAGGAGGCAGTTCTGACAGAGAAAGAGAAAGCGATGCAGCACAGCAAGGGTAGAAGCAGAACGCAATGCTGGCGCAGCCGCGCGGTGCCGACGCAGGGCTTGGCTTCAAGCACGAACGGTACTGACAAGAACGGTTCGACAGTCGACGTCGAGCAACGGGCAGTTCAGACAAATCCCCTGGCGGAATCCGTACGGATAGGTGCCGGAGGTGGTGCAATGCGCTACTCGAGTCAAGGCAGCGTTTCCCACGTCTAATGAGACTCTGGAGTCTATCCGTAGAGTCCAGTCCTCTCCGAAACGGGCATCATGGCTGCAGTGTGACAGCTGAACGCTTTCCGAGAACGACCTAGTGATTCTGGGGCAGATATTCAAGCTAGTTGCCTCACTTTCACTACGATGAGATGAGAGAGAGAGAAGTTCATTTAAAGATTTCAGTTGCAAAACGGACGTTTGTTCTTGGCTTGGCTGAGGTCAAAAATATTCCGCAAAATGTAACAAGAAGCACGGGAACTCGAAAGTATCTGCCCAGACCACCCAGCCTCTGGATCTCGCACCGTCGCATGCAATGGGCATATACCGGGGTTCAAACTTATGCATGTCTTTGTGCGTCCGCCGTTCTGGCAGGGCCTGGGGGGCATAAGTAGTCTACATCCCCATCCATATTATGCCTCGGCAGTCCACAAGTTCAAGGCTCAAGGGCGTGCGGCGTGCGGCGTGCCAGGCTATGTCAGGTCAGGTCACTTTTTTCTCATGTATTCATTTATTTCATTTCGTCAACCAGATCGATGGGCGAGAGTTTGGGACACAGCCCATCGGTCTGCACGTGGCCCAGCCCCTGTCTTGCGGAGATCATTCAGAATTCGTTTGTCAAGGCGAAACGACGGAGAGGCGCATCCCAATGCCATTTCGTACCATATTACTCGCCCTGACCAGCACTGAAGGCAGTATCCGTACACTACGAATACATGACTGCGTGAGCCTTGTCTCTTCCCAAGCTCCAGCTACCTCTCAAGGTGCCGACGCTAGTGAGAACTTGGGTCTTCCGATGCAGAGGCCATCATTTCCGACGAGATTGATAAGGTCACCGCTTCTTTTATGTGACTGCACTGACGACATCTTCCTAGTAACTGTATGCTGTTTTCTTTGGTTTAATATCGTACCCATCTTTTCCTCTCCGTTTACCCCATCCAGGGTCTTTTGAGAGCTAGCAGTTAGTAGTCACAACTCGCAACTTGCAGTTGTTCGCGTGGCGTCGTCCACCCACTTCATTCCCGTATCTGAGAACCTCCAGCTGATGAAGTGGCTCTATGTGGCTCTCCACTGCGGACATGGGACTCCCGCTAGGCGTTCCCAGACGGGTTGACTATTGTCCCATTCTCGGGGACGTTTCAAATTCGCCTTGTCTTTGTGTGTGCTCGTCTTCGCTCCGCAGCCTCCGCAAGTTGGCGTTTTCCCGACGGGGCTATCCTTTCACCACGTGGAAAATGTCATTCGATTCAACGGGAGAGCCACTGGTCGACGGTTTCTCCCCTTCCACTACTCATCAACCGGCGCAGCCCTTTCCGTCAGCCCCGGCCGCTTGCCGCCCGGCCCCGTCACCGGTAGTATCGCGGATGGATGGTAGCGCCTCGTGTTTAGCAAGGAGCTCGCCCGTTCAAACCCGTTGAGAACGTGATGGGTGTTCCCTTTCGCCAGACCGATGAAGATAGTTTGACGTCTGACCCACCACCGGTCAACAAGTTGAATGAAGGCAAAGGGGGGATGACCAGTCGTTCTCTTTACATCCCACCGCAACCTAATTATCGCTTGGCCCTTCAGGTTCGTCTCGAGAAGTCTCTACTCTTGATGGATTTGCGGGAGAGTGATGCGCTTGACTCATCATACCTGTCGCCGGTTGATGCCGGCTCTGCTGAAGGTATCCGTACGGCATAACAATTTGGGAGGGGAAGAGCAATATTAGGTGACTATTTTGCCCATGTTCCATGGATCCTGGACCGGATCGACCGTGCGCTGCCTGCCTGCCAAATGCTGCAATGGAAATCTACAACGATCCAAACTACCCCCTTCCCCTTCATCCTCACCCATCACCCTCGCAAAGCTTGAGCCCGCAGCAAGTTAACCTCATTATGCTTTTTTGACTTTTTCGGCGATCTCGCCGATGCTGCAAAGAAGACGACAGCACGACGTCAGTTTGCCTGCCCCGAGAACAAAAGAGCCATGTCTGCCAAGTGTCGAGAAGAGCTCGATGCTGCGGTCCGGGTCGGGGCCCGCGGTTTTCCGCCTGCGTTGCTCTCTCGGGAACGACGATACTTTGGTGTTTCGGTCTTGGCTGGAGCTGTACTCCAAGATGAATAACAGACAGCCGCGGCTGGACATACCCGCTGCGCTGCTTTTCTCCGACATTGGCTTCTCCGAGCGGATCCGACGTTTCTCTAAGCGCCAAATCCACACCAAGAGTTTTCTATCAGGATCGACAATGGGCAGTGCTTCACGTGAGACGAAGGTCTCAGTGTGGCCCGGGTGCGTCTTTCGCTTTGACCTGAGCATGAACTCTGTGCTTCAATGACATGACGATGCCCGCGAACTCATCTCTGCTGCACGTCAGCGCTTTGATGGTATGACATATCTGTACCCCCAAACCTCGCTTCTCTATCTTGTAGTCGGTAGGCGCCGGTCTCAACAGAGGAGGTGAGGCGGAAGAAAGTCAGCTGGTCTCTCGGCATGTCGGACGAATTGCTTCCAGTCTTCGCCCGATGATGAGATCGTATGTTGGTGCCTTCAAGCTACGACCGATATGTATGACCGGTGTGCCGAAAGTGCCCAAAACCCGATGTCTTGTGTGATAACTTCAGTAAGCCCATATGCTAGGAAACCGTTCTTTTCCATATGTCCGAGCCAACCGGTGAAATTCAAGAAGCTTTCCAGAGTACAAGACCACTAAGCATTCAACGGCCGAGTGAAGATTGCAGGCCCTTGGGCCTATCCCCGGCCCCTGGGCAGTTTAAACTTTCGAGGGGACCAGTGGTGCGGGCGTCTTGCAAATCCTCTTGACCGCAAAGAGGACTCGATGAGTGCCCTACTCCACACCGGTGAAGCTGCGTCCAGGGGTTTGTGGCCCGCTAAAGATTGTCACGAGCGTGGCCCTGTCGGGGACGCAGGTTGTGAGATTGACCGCTGGACGAGTCAGGCGAGGGGAGGCCCTTGTCCTGACCTTCTGAAGAAGTTGACATCCCAGGCAGAGGTTTCTAGCTCGCTTCTAGCGCGTGGGAGGAGCGGATTGAAGAACCAAAGACACGAAAGCCCTGGTTACCTTACGTTACTGATGTGTTAGGGTAGCAAAATCCTGTCCCTAATCATAATCAAACCCGTCCTGTGATGGACATATCCTGCCGGCATCACACTACTGCACAATAGACAGGGCGGAATAGTCCAAAATAGCCGACGCTGCTATCAAAGCATCGAGCCAAACTTTTTGATGATTTTGAAACAGGCTCCCACTGGCACGCAGGGAGGCGCTTTCACCCTCATACCGCGCTCTGCGATGGCCTCATCGGTGGCCTCCTCCTTTTCCTTTCGATAGCTCGGTGCTGATCCAGCGGTCAACTCCGGGTGGGACTCGGAGGAGTAGATCATTCGTCCTGGCTTTTGGCGGTCGGAGGGCGTACCTGTACAGATACACCATCATGCTACTATTTTCAATGGGTTGCGTGTGTGCCGGTGTGCCCATTCTCTCTGCCTCTGGTGCCCTGCCTGAGCGTGGATTTCGCTTGATGAGTAGCGCCGTGGATCACGACCGGCGGTTCCGTCCCTCTGGTGCAGAGTTTTCTTTTCTCTCTGCTTCTTCTCTCAGCTGGCAGCCGGCGACGGCGTCCGCCATCTGGGTCAAGACTCGGAAGTGAGCAGGGAATCAGCGCCATTCGTCATCTCGTCCCTACAGAATACCCATTCATCCCCCCCTCGTAGAAACTCCACGACAGGGTCAAATCTCGCCTGCCGCCCCGGCAGCTATATCCAGGGCAGCAAAAAGTCCCAGCAGCCTGGCTCGGCTGGCATATGTGGCTGACGCCAGTACCTTTCTATCCCAGTGCTCCGAGCCGCTAGGCCAATCAACGCGTGATCCGCTGGGCTGTCTCGGGGGTTCCCAATGGCATGGTTCCGAAATCTGATTCGTAAAAGAATTGCAGGCTCTATTTCCGATATGGGTTCTTTTTTGCCCTGAGGGTGGAATGGGAGGGGGGCTCTCATCAAACACCATAGCCGGGCTCCATTCCTGTCCGGTCGCTGTACTCCGTAACGTGAAATGATTGAGGCGTGACATTGGCTTCATCTTGCTCTTTCGCTGAGGGGGCGAAGAGGTTGGGCGATGATGGGGGCGTGACTGCAATGAAGATTGACGTGGCCGATCACGATGTGGATGTGCGTCAACACATCAGTCACCCCTTGACCCGCTGGCCTCGGGATATGCAGTGCTGTTCGAAGAAAGATATGCCACGGATGACTGAGGAATGCGGGAGATGCAGTCCAGACTCCACGAGCCTGAGAAACAAGTATTACCCCCTGGTTAGCCTCCTCGTGTCTCTACGCCAGCTAGTCTGGATCTTCAGAGTCTATGTTCTTTCCATGGAGCTGGCCCGGGAGTTTCGTCCGTTCCTTGTTCGGGCCCATCCCGACGTCCTCCGCTCAAAAGACCGTGTGTTCGGAAGCAAATAGGCGGCGAGCTTGCGATTGCACAGAGTGCGAATATTCGTACATCATCCCACAGCGCAGTGTGATAGAAGAGACGGCTTTGTGAGTAGACCGAATTGCCGTCAACTGAGTCATTGCACAGCAAGCCCAGCCGGGGAAAAAAAAGAAACCATGTATGCGGGTTGATTACTTTCCCATCTCTCGCTTTCGCGCCGGCACGCTGGTTCGCCTGAACGGTTCGTCCCACCGCCCGCTGCCGTCCGCATCTGTCTGGTCTGCCACTGTGGGGAGAGCTATCTAGAAAGAGAAGAGTGTGTGTGACTCTGTGATCATCAATGACACCGCCCGGCGGGAATATTGCCCCAGATGTGCCATTCTGCCGGCAGGATACATCATTCACACACCCTTGAACAGGCCGCTGAAACGCTGTCCTCGTACCGAACCTGCGCGAGAGGCGGACCTCTCCGATGTGTGCCTCGCTGCTGTCTCCGTTGATTGGTGAACCTGGTTATGCACGAATATCCATCGGGATCATATGAACCGACGCATCAAAGTTGATTGGTTTTGGCCGGGTGCATCGCACCGAGATCGTCGTTTCGATCCTGTCGGTACCTAGGCGATGCAGACTGCAGCTTGCTGAAGAATGACAGGGGCTTAAGGGGTGGGTAAGGTAGGAGTACGAATCCTACCGTCCTCTGGCCTAGACTTTGAGGCCTTGACCGGTGATGCAGCAACGAGACCTCGCTAGACTTCTAACATACCATAATATACCACTCTCAGGCTCCAATTATTGTCGAGGGTGTGCTTAAGGTCGCCCCAAAGCCAAAGGGAGATGGTTTCCCGTTCTAGATTGTGGAAGGATGCAGCCGCCCCGGCACGGCACAACCTCTCGGGTTACTCTAAGTCTCCTCGGCCCAGTTCTTATGATTGAAGCATTCGCGCACCATCGCGTTTGTGATTCACGGCAGCCGAACAGCACTCAATTTCCTCTCGCCAGATCTCTCCACCGTATCCCTCGGCTGAAGGATCGACCCACGCGGCCGTACGTTCGGGTCGCAACTCCATTCGAGGCAGATACAGCAATGATAGGCGGTATCTACACCACACTAGAGCAAGTCCACAACATGCGGGCAACACACCTCCGCTTGCTAAGACTTTGGTGTAGCTCAAAGTCCCTGAAGATCTCTCAACTCCACAGCTAGATAGATGGGGGCCCGAAGCTTGAAAATGGAGTAGTGATGCCCAACGTCTTTGGGCTGAAGAGGAGACGTGAATCAGAAAGCTGGGGGCGGCGAGATTGAAAGACCCATCATTGAGGCGAATTCCCTGTGTCTGATTACAAGAGCAATACGGGGTCTCTGGAACCATGGGCATAAGATGGAAATCTTCTATTCTGTGGAGGCTATGCTGTTTGACATGTTCCATCTTTGTCTGAAGATCGGGTCAAGGGTTGGGTAGCTCTCACAACCTAAGCTTTTAAACGTGCATACGATATAAGCAGGACTATGTGCCTTTGTGCATATGCCGCTTTTTGCATTTGACTTCATTCTCGGTGAAGCGGATGATTGAATAGCGAGCTAGTTCCTCGTGGATCTAGCAGGTGAGTGTCATTAGAGAGATTGGGTTGCGATGTCTCCGGGCCGATGCCTAGACTGCCATTTTCGGATTCGTCGTGACTCGTATGAAGTCTTGGCCGATCAAGAGATGATGACTCCGTACGGATACAGATCGAGACATTTGAAAGTTAGTTGGCTTTACTCGGTCCCGTGTGTATTGTGTGATCCGGATCGTGAGTTTGGGTTTTGCAAAAAGGGGCCCGGTGCGCTCGCCGAGCCGGCGAGGACGCCGACATGAGCCAAACGAGATGGCAATCACAAGACCTGTCCCAACTGAACATGGAACCTAAAGTCCGGGATACCTAATTTGTTAATACGGTGGTGTGCGGTAGAATCGACCATTGCAACCCTCCCGCCGGAAGCAAATATCGGCAGTATTCTAAGCCTCAATCATCGGCCTCAACTCCGGCGGACTTTCAGTCATTCTCAAGTTCCATTCATTCTGGCTTTGAGATGTCCTCATCTCAGACGATTCAGTGCATGCCAGTAAAGAGATTGTGGTCACGACACACCATATTCAGTAACCTTTATCTTTAGACTCAGGAGAAGGTCTATTTGAAAATTGTCCTTCAGAGAAGCAACTTTGAGGATTCGTCGGAATACATGCAGATCTCAGCCGCTAAAATCAAGATCACAAGATTCAGGGCGAGGCATGTCGTACCCTCAACCAGAATGAAAGCACATCGCTCTTCACATCCAGATACGTCTCGACATGGAGCTTTTTGGAGCGTCTCACTTAGCAATCGTCTGCGTGAATAACCCCATTGCGAAGCCCCGCGGAGAAAGGCGTACACGATCTTAATACCAAAGATAGCGCTAGAGAGGAAGACGTAGTACAGTTGGATACAGGTCTTGACGAAATAGGTTTCTTGTGGTTGAGAGCTTTAAGACAGGACCACGTCGACCGAGCCCCTCTGTCTAGCTCCCGTGTGCAAATCCGCTGAGCCGGTCGAATCTCGAACTCCACAGTCGCCAGACACGGGAGACCAAACACGGGAAAGCATAAGTCGACCGAGTTTCTGTCTTCCCCCTCATCCAGAATGAGTCATCTTGACTGAAGCCGCGAAACTTCTCGGCGCCGAAGTCCATCCCGAGTATAGCCACGCGCTGAGCGTCAACGCTGATTTAAAGTTGGAGGATCAGTTACGGATGCCATCAGACCATCTAATCCAATCCGGATATTCGCTCATCGAACGGAGCCCTCTTGCCTGTGCCTCGTTGGCCCAGGGCTCTTACAGCGAAAGTGCATGCAAACGCCCTGCACGAGAACTTGCTCTTCACGTGATGAGGATAACGTGCCCAATAGCCCTGAGAGGCACGTACCGTCGGATGGTGACCTCAGATACCAGGGAAGATTGATCCTGTTCGATGAGTAAGTGCAAGCTGAAGCTGAGGTCCGTGGCTATGGACAGGGCAGACAGTGCGTATTATGGTGATGATCTTTTGAAGGAGACCCTAGCGGACACTACATCATGGCTTAAGGAGTTCAAGCGTGATGTTGGTCTTTCTTTTTCCCACATCAGCGATATATTCTAGACAACTGGCATTACCGTAATCTGCTAGCTTGAGTCACAAACACCCACATCGGCCTAGCTTGAAAGGTCTTTGAATTTACTACAATAGGTCTTTCTCACGCACGCGATCGGCGAAACCTGTTCTTCAACTTGTCTAAACGAACAGCTCCAGGTTCTACGAGGGTATCACGCTCTCGCAACCGAAATCGACAATGCGTTATTGTTCTGCCCGATGGACTTGATTTTGCGAACGAAAACCCAGCAGGTCTTAGATTAGTGACATGGATAAGTCGAGCAAATTACCTTAGATTGGTGAAAACGAGGCTCTTAAAGCTCGATGGTCGTGACATATTGTTCCTCATGGTTTACCCAGTTTCATACATTCTCTGTTGAAATCCGCCTAACGCACTTAGCCCATGCCAAACAGTGAGCATCTGATTGATCTATTTCATACCATAACCGACGTTATCCGGCTTCGATCAACGGTGGGAAACCAAACGGCTCGATTGACAGGCATGGGGGGCTTGCCTACGTCGTGCTACCGATCCAGCGATCCTTGGCATTTGAGTCAGTAGTTTCAGATGTGGTTGGACAAAGGCTCGTGAACGCAACTTGTAAGGCACTCGTAGCGCGCGGTGGGTAGGTCTCTGATTTTCTCTTTGTCTACAAAGCCAAGAAGAACCCACGAAAAACAATGTTGATACGATGGTCTGTTCCTCCCAGGATAAGCTTCCAGTCATTCGAGTCATAGTCAATGCAGCTCCGGCATCGCCTTGTCCACTAGACACGCCCATACCCTGAATAGAGATGCATGTTTCAGACTTTAGACAGCCTCTTAGACATATACAAGGCTCCGTTGAGAGGGTTGTTGTAGTAAGGGGATGTTTCTTCAAATCCCTCCGAAGCATACAGTCTAACTGCAGCTTGCATCTTGGCCATGGTGTCGAGCACGGCTTCGTCGTATTGTTGCTCCCCCGCGCGCCGAAGTACCTCACGGACCAAAATTCTGGCTACTCGCTTGCCTCTCGCTTCCGGGTAAACAAAAAGTCGTTTGATTTCGCAGTATCGAGCGTCGGGTCGACGGTTCCGGAGATAATGTGACTCGAGACGTAGAGGCCGCATCGCAATGCACCCGAGGATTTTTCCGCTTGTCGAATCTACGGCAAGAAGTAGTGCGCCGGATGGAGGTGAGTACTTCCCCGGAAGACCGCTGAGTTCTTCGGTATAGTTTTGGAAAGAGATGTCTTCGTCCAGCCATTT
This sequence comes from Colletotrichum fioriniae, assembly GCF_027942845.1. Lineage (NCBI taxonomy): Eukaryota > Fungi > Ascomycota > Sordariomycetes > Glomerellales > Glomerellaceae > Colletotrichum > Colletotrichum fioriniae. Next base: position 777,251 of record NW_027076851.1, read on the forward strand.
CGTGTACGCTTCAAAGCATTTCTTGGCGGCAGTCATATCGGCTGGGTTTATGGCTTGCCGAATGATGACCGATGTCGGTACACCTTTGTTGGCTGAATTCTGCATCATGGGCGGAGGATCCGTCATCTTTTGGTTGTGAAAGGTACGCAATGCTGGCTGATGATAGATGTTGACTTTTGCATCGAATACTCAAAGGGTTTAGCGACCCTTTTGTCCTTTCATGGAAGGCTAATTTCAACATTTGCTAAAGACAATCAAACCGGAGTGGGCCTTGGCATATGCATGGCTTGCCGATGTAAACCGCTAGAACAGTCTAGACAGCTCTGAACTTGGCCCGCGGTCCAGATTCCACGGAGGCGGAATGTTGCTTAGTCTCTGCGGAATGTACATGTATGCTGACGACTTCCAGTCCGAGATCGGTCCTCCAGACTGGCAATTGACTTTCCAAGCAGTGCGACTCGTCTACGCAATAGGCACCTGTTGTTGTCCAAATCTAGGATTGGATGAATCGGGAATTTCTTCCAAACATAACAAACACAGTGGATTTTTCAAATAAACTAGTAGCTCAAAGGTAATATTACGAATCGAGTGGAACAATCGTGAACGCCATCCACTGTGCTGTGTAAAATAAGATATCCCGGTGGGTCATCAGTATCACATGCATGATCATCACCATCGATGATAGGCGGGCTACAACTTGTAGCACCCCACTGTAGGAGCATGTAATCACAAATCTTATGTCTTCTTGAACAGCTATCTCTGAGCACTTTACCTAGATGGCTATGATTTAAGTAGCGACCCCGAAAGTATGTGCCTGCGAACCACCAGTCCCCATGACATGAACACCGGCTTGCAGCCATATTATATAAATTTCCAAACAGCTTCAAGAGTCCTTGTTTACGTGTTATACCATATACCTACACGGTACACGTATCAAAGTCTCCGTACCAGCTCGTTCCAACCGCCCAGGGTTCAGTGGCCAGTCTGAGGATAGGATGGCATTAATTCTTTGGCTTCTTTCGACGACATAACTTTTCGAACAGACTCTAAACTCTCTATTAAATGCATCAGAAAAATGATTGGGAAGTAATCTTTATGTTTCAATATAAGTGATGCGCCTATCAAGGGACAAACCCTGTTGGTCAAGTAGACTAGATGATGATCTGACAGGATGAAAAGCACTTGATCTATTAATGGACTCTCGATACTCCAAGGTCGCAATTTTCCAAATTGGCGCCTTCTTTGTAATATTAATGCCACTGCAGACCTTACTCACACTATTAATGTTCTCAGGCAGTGCCTACTTGCGCCTTCTGATTTAGATGCCGAGCTGGACCTGTGTCTCATGGAACCCAAGACTAGAATCAATTCCAGAATGCATTGAACCCCGCAAGATCCTTTCCAAGAAGATGTTTCCATGGATTTATGGAACACCTGCATTAAAGATGCATTAAAATCCGAAATCGGTGCTGATCGTGTTCGGCAGCAAATAATGAGGGCCTCAATGAGGAAAATTGTTGTCTGCTACTTGAGGTCCCTTCTGACTGCGGGTAGGAGCTGACGAGGCCGATAGAAAGAACACTCGATGTTGGTCGATGATGACAGGGTGCTTGCCCCACCTCGATGCACCTCCGACTGAATCACTGTCATAAGAATCCGAACGGATAGCATGATTTCGCGAAGATTCCGACTTGAACTGGATCGAAACAATATTCGGCTACCAGAGGGCCAGATCCTTCTCAAGTTATTGTTGATGCTCCACAAGACCAGCTGCAGGATTCAACTAGTAATGAATTGAAGATATCGGTAATATGCAATTCTATTTCCGAGGTAGTCCGAGATGGCTTCGCTCTCCGGCCGAGCTCGCACCAAAGCCCGTTCAATATGTGGGACGAACTATTTGGCCTCAGAAGAGGCCTAAGGACGACGACAAAGGCCACAAATCCAAGTAGGCATTACGAATAATACCAATGAGATCTTCATGAGCTCGGCCGAAGAGTTCGGACGTCGGTAGAGTGAGTGTGATGGAGATGGGAAGACAGAGCTCAGAGCCACAGAGCCACCTGGACGGCTGTGGGACCGTACTGAGATCTACGGTCGTGTTGTCAAAGCCGCCCGCGTCTCGGGCCCGGCCGAGCTGTAGGTCAAGAAACTCTAGTCAGTATGGTTCCTACTCTAGGGTGACTCTATCCTTGAGGTCCTCTAATATAGTGAAGAGACCACTCAAAACCTCCAGAGTCTGACAACTGCATTAGGCTCCTATAGAGACTTCAAAAGCATATAAGCAGCAAACCACCCGTAGAAAAAAGGAGGCGTCCTCCGTGGCCGGGTCACGTCAGTCGATGCCGTTGAGGGTGCTGGTAAACTCGCGTTCCGTACGGAGCGGAGGATCCATTGACCTCCGGAAGGCCGACGGACTTTTCGCTTGCGGTGCCGGCTTCCCGGATGACGCACAACTTGTTGCAACCCGCTCCGCACGGCTTACGCAGTCCGGTTAGTCTCTCTCTAGCCAGCCAGTCAAGCCAGTAACGCCCGCCGCCCATTCAGCCCTACACAAACGCTTGTCGCGCGGGAAAGAAAGCTTGAGGCCATTTTCGCCACCGCGACGCGAGATGAACTCCTTAGTCTGGGGCCCGTTAGCTCGGAGGCATGGCCATCGACCGCGCGCGGCTTACTCTCTAATGCCGAGCGCGGCGCAGCGAGAGAAGGGGTGATTTTGGCTTGCTTACTACGCGAAAGACTGCATGCTCAGCGTCTCGCAGTGGCGCCGGCGCTAAGTATCTAAGTGTGTAAGACGGATACTTGAGTAGGACTATGTATGTCGAGGTAACTTACCAGTTCTGGGATGTTGGACGATGCGGTTGGTCACAATGTTTGTCTGACTTTCTTTGTTTAACTGTCGAACAGTATATAACTGTCTCGGTCCCAGACATCGTCTCAACTTTGCTAAACCCTCAAGTCAGTATTTGAGCAGCACATCACAAGCTTCATCGTCTCCAACAAACCATCTCAGAGTTCAAATCCATCAATCACAACCACACACAATGCACGCAGCCCTCGTCAACACCTGGGGTTCACCCCCAACCTACACAACCGTCCCGGACCTCCCAGAACCATCCCCAACACAAATCCGCCTCCGCGTCCTCGCAACAGGCGTCCACCGCCTCGTCCTCTCCCGCGCCTCGGGAAAACACTACACCGCCTCGACCCTCCCTCACCTCCCCGGCGCAGACGGCGTAGGCGAGGACCCGACTACCGGCCAACGCTACTTCTTCGCCGCCCTCGCGACAGGCACATTTGCGGAATTCGTCAACGTCGATCGGGCCGCTGTGTCGCCGCTTCCAGAGCGCGCGGACCCTGCTGTCGCCGCTGCGTTTATGAACCCCGTCATGAGCAGCTGGATGGCACTGTCTGCGCGGGCCGCACCGCAGCAGAAAGGCTTCTCTGTCGCGATTTTGGGGGTGACGAGTGCCAGCGGGCGCGTGACTGTTGATGTTGCTCGTGCCAAGGGCGCGGGACGGATTGTTGGAATCGCAAGAAATGCTGCCGCCATGGAGGAGATTCCGATCGACGAGCGGATTGTTCTCAATGGTGGGGAGACGGACTGGTCGAAGCTGGGCGAAGTGGATGTTGTGTTGGATTACGTCTACGGAAATCCTGTGGTGGACCTGCTCAAGGCCTTGCCAAAGTCGGAGAGGGAGGTGCAGTATGTACACATTGGTTCCGTGTCTGGCGACGGGGACATTACTCTCCCTGGAGCCATCTTGCGAGGGAAGAGGGTCGCGCTCCGTGGTGCTGGGCCGGGCAGCTGGCTCATGAGGGAGTATGCGAATGAGCTTGGTGGGATGGTTGGCGTGACTGCTGGGTTGAAGGATAAGGAGGTCAAGGTGATTGCGATGAAGGATGTTGAGAAGGGATGGAGCGAGGCCGGGCTGGGGAAGACGCGTGTTGTGTTTGTGAGCGATGATCTTGTGAAGTCGTCTTAACTCGATAGACTATGAGTAGCGAGATGGAGTTTAAGATGCCTCATCTGGATTGTCAAGTTGAGATCTCTGTTTTAGTCAGAATATCCAATATGCGTCACAAATTTGGACAATTCTCGTCGAATTGGTTGCAGCTTAGATTGACTATCTAGACAACTATCTTTTGTGGCAGTTACATGACGCCAAATACAATCATGCTACAACTTTCGTCAGAACACAATCACGAAATGCCGTCGGAGAGGGCAACTCACAAGTAAACCACGGCGCACCAACAGCCGCCGCAACAGCTTGCGCCACAAGCTTCTGGATCTGCACGCCAGGGTGGTAGTCGTTGAACCACAAGCAACTGACACCATCAGCATTGTAGCACGTGGCGTCGGGAGCGCCGTAGGCAGTCGGGTTGTTGATGGCCTTGTCAAACGCGGGCGTGGTATCGACGACCCAGGACGTGATGCCGGAATTCTTGGCCTTGAAGGCGGCGAGGTTGCTGGTGATGAGGTCGTTATACTGCTTAATCGCAGCTGCGAGTTGGGCGTTGGAGTCGGCGCTGTTGGCGAGCATAAGCGGGGTCTTTTGTGTTGCTGTGTAGATGAGGCTGTTAGTTTGATATGTGGTCTCTGCGAGCTCTGCTTTGTATGACCAGCCATGTCTGAACGTTCTGGCTGTCCTTTCAGATGAAGTGACGGGGAAACGAGGACAAAACTCACGCGGAACACCAAGCAACACAAACTTTCTCACTCCAGCATCATACAAAATCTGCAACTGGTCAAAATACCGCCCCAGAACCTGAACCAACAACGCCTCCCGATTCGAAAGCCAAAACGCGTTTCCCACATCATTGACGCCCATCCACACGCCGACGAGGGTATTATCCGCCGTCCACGGCGCCCAGCTCGGCTTGGACGCCAGACTGCGCGAGAATTCGGCCACCTGGTCGATGAAGCTGAGCACCGTGGTGGCGTAAGGCGCGATGAGACTCGCGTCCGTGGTGGCGCCGCCGTAGGCTAGGTTGTAGGAGTAGGTCAGGGAGGCGTTGAACTGGGTGACCATGAAGCCGACCCAGTCGAGGCCGCCTGAGGCGGTCCAGCCGGGCAGGTCTGGGTTGCCGAGGGGGTTTTGGGGGTTGGGTTTTGTGGAGTTGATGTTGAAGCCTGTTTGGGAGTAGGAGTCTCCGCTGGTGTTTTTGTTCAGTTGTCGTTTCTTTTGCTGTAGAGTAATGTAGGTATGCGGTGTGACTTACAAGGTGATGAAGTACTTTGGCCCGGATGGAGACGGGACGGAGGTGGCCGTTGACGTCGGGGCGCGGGAGGAAGAGGTGGAGCGGACGGATGTGGTAGTCGTCACAGCGCGGCTGGTAGTTGAGGCCGGGACGCTGGTGGCTTTGGTGGAGGAGACGGCCGGCGCCGTTCCGGGAACGCATTGGTCTACAGCCAGTCAACTCTGGGTGTCCAACATCCATCTCCTCTACCAATCCGGGGTTTACTCACAGTACCAAGCATTCTGGGAGGAGCAATACGCTCCAGAAGCGCAGCTAGTCGAGCCCGTCCATCCTGTCCCTCCACATTGTCCCCAGACCGGCGCTTGCGCGTTGGCGGTGAGGGCCAAGCCGGCGGCGATGAGGACGGATGCCGTGATGCGAGCCATTGTCGTTGTGGATTGTGATTCCAGAGGGAACAGACCAACCTAGCAAAGCCAAGATCCCAAGGGGCGTGCAACAAGGCAGATTCGTCTTTATATAGACTTACGAGCTTGCCACCTCTCTGTTGGTCTCTACATCACCCTATCCCGCTTTCAGCGTCTCTGGTGGGAACCTCCATCCGTGAACCCAGTCCGAACCAGGAAGTTGGTCGAGCGGTGCTTCCGAAAGCCACGAGCTCTCAAAGACTCGTTCAAACCCGAGGGATTTCCCTACAGTCATTGGCGGGAAAAGAATCGATGGTATCTAGGGGACCCCTCCCCCTCCGTCGTTCGTGCGGAGATTCATCTCGTACCTGGGAAGAAACGGCAAGCTCGCAGGACCCAGGTCCGCGGTTCACTTTGGTAAACGACCAGGCCATACGAGCAAACTGCCAAACATTGAATGAAGGAGGGGAAGAAAAGCTTGAAAAGCACACCTTGACAAGCGGGACAAGATGAAAGTGGATCATGGTGGGCCGGCAGGCCGGGTGGTAGCGTGGTTGTTGATGCGGGGACGCGGAGGGAGGGCATCCCCAACCCCAAAGAGGCAACGGGTGATATCCACATTGGATGTCACGGCCGGATGAGCGGGATCTTCTTGGAAGTTGGGGTTCGGACGGTTGTGTTGTCAAGTGCCTAGCCCGAATGGTTATATTGCAATATGTGGATTCGGAAAGCTTAAGAGTTCGGGGGCATGGCACGTTTTGATTCTTGATTCACCTTGGTGGGCAATTCCTAGTCCGCTCATCTACGAACGATTCGTAAATGAGGCCCCGTGAAGGATATGGGGACTTAAGCACGGCGACTGAAAGCAGAAAAGTTACCGAGACTTTAGATGGCAAGCACTAATGTTAAGAACACAATCTCTCAAGTGACTCTAACAGACAGCTATAGATATTCGTAGTGACAGTGGTATATCTCAAAAGCCAAAAAGCTAAACCAAACCAAACATGAAGCAAAAACAAACGACTTGACGTAGCAAGTCACCGACCAAATTCCAATAGATCCCAACCCCCAAAGTTGTTTTTCCATCCAACATCGAGATAGCCTTCCTTCCAGCCCAATACACCAAACCATATAAATAGATACAAAAAGATATCATAGCTAACCAGACTTGACAAAGGAACACACAATCTTTTCCCAACCGCATCATCAAATCCATCCACCCATCGAACCTCAAGCTGAAATGCATAGAAAAGCAAAAGCAAAAGCAAACATGAAATGCAGCGCAGACATGATGGTACATAACATATTCCCAGAGGAGGTATCGTAAGAAGATTTCACAGCCCTTCTTAGTTCCCCTCTCACTCTCGGGTCTAGCCCGTAGACTATAGTGTCGGCATTTTATGCCTTGTTCTTCTCCTTGATGTAGCCATCGGCAACTTCAAGACACACTAGAATCAACAAGTCAGTCAAAGTCCAATAGAGGAAAAACAGAAGGGCAGATAAAACTCACACTTTGCAACACTCGCGCTGCCCAGGATCTTCATCACAGAAACATCCCGCTCAATCACCTTCCAAAACCACCCCCTCACCTCCACAGCAACGAGCGAGTCCATGCCCAGCTCGCCAACGCTATGCTCCCCCTTGACGCTTCCCTCGCCCTGGCCAAGAACGACCTCGAGGTACCGTGCAAAGCCTTCGGTCAGCACGGTCGCGACCTCCTCGGCACCGCCCTCGACGGCCTTGATCTTCTCCTTGAGACTCTGTTTGCCTTGTCCCTCGCCTTCGGCACCCTCGTCGTCATCCTCAAAGGTGAAGTGCGAGAAGCGCGGGTCAATCTGCCAGTGGAGCTTGTCCTCGCGGTTGGCGTTGTACCGGCTGAGACCAGTAGTGATATCGTAGATCTGGCCGTCGAGGGGACGGCCGGCGACAATGGCCTCGAGGAACATGTGGTGGATGTCGCGCTCCGAGATGGGCGGGTAGCCGTCCTTCTCGAGGAACGCGTAAATGTCAGTGCGCTCGCGGTGGAGGAGACCAAGGCCATAGATCACACCGATATTGAGGACTGAGCCTGCCAGGCCGCGGATGCGACGGTTGGCCGCGAGGCCGTTCATGTACATGTTGGCTGCGGCGTAGTTGGATTGCCCGCCGTGACCACCAGGTGCCGCGAACGACGAGGTCATGATGAAGAACTCCATGTCTGCCTCGCAGAAGATCTCGTCTAGGTTGCTCGAGCCGACAGTCTTGGGACGCATGACCCTGTTCCAGGTCTCAACATCCATCTGCGCGAACACGCGGTCGTCGAGAACCATGGCACCGTTAATGACACCGGCGACCGGCGGCATCTCCTGTGCCAACCTCTGCTTGAACGCCCGCACGCTCTCGATGCTGGTAACGTCGAGCCTCTCGATGCGCACCTCGCACCCCTTAGCGCTGAGGTCGTCGATCCACTGAGGCTGCATGTTGGGGTTGCGGCTGGCCAGGACGATGTGGCGCGCGCCGTGCTCGAAGAAGAGGTTGCACAGACTCTGACCCATGTCGCGCGTCAGGCCGACGAGGACGTAGGTCTTGTACGGGCGGAGGAGCTGTGTGCCAAAGAGGGGCTTGGCGATGTGCTGCACCTCGCGCTCGGCGCGCCAGTCGAGGATCTGGAAGGGCTTGCTGCTGCCGGTGTGGTCGAGGAGCTGAGGGACGGAGATGGAGTCCAGAGCCGAGAAGCCGATGCGGCCGTTCATGCTTCTGACGTTGGTGATTGCCTTTCCGATGGCCGTCTCCCAGAGGTGCTCAATGTCCATAGAATCACCGAGGGCGACGACGTGCTCGGAAGTAAGAAGAGAGAAGCGAGAGTGGTACTCGCAGTTCTCGGGAAGGCAGTCAAGAATGGTCTCAGAGAGCTCGCTACCTTCGGGTAGGAAGTCGATGACGGAAGCACCATCAGCAGGGAAGAGGGCCTTGAGCTCGCGGTTGCTGGCGTAAGGGTGGATGTAGCGCTGGCCAAAGGACTTGCGCTTCGATCCGTTGGTGGTGCAAGCAATGACATTCGCACCCTTTGCCTCAAAGACCTCTTTCATGCACTCCAGGAGAGCGGCATCGGGCTCCAAGAGAAGCACAGTCTGCTCCATCATGTCTTCGGCGACCGATAAGGCCACGAGGTATCTCAGGACGAGACCGAGGAGGAGCTTGGGCTCAATGTTGCTGCTGCTGAGCTGGAAGACGCAAGAGTTGGGGACGGTGACGTAGGACGAGTTGGACTTGGTCATGGCAAGGCACAGCTCGCCGGATGTGACCTCCTTTCCGATGCAGACATGAGAGGCGTACTTGAGTCCAAAGTTGATGACCTCAACTGAGCTGTACTTGACTTGGATGACACTCTGATCGGGGATTGCTACAGCGTCATCAATGTCAGTCTCCTCGACAATGTTGGCAGTGTAGACAGCGGAGCCATCGCCAGACTGGGAAGAGACAACCTCGACGCATTGCTTCAGAGTGTTGACCTCGTCAGCCACAAGTCGGCGAGGGCAGTTGACACGGTCGTTGCCCTCCTTCCAGGGAAGAAGACGAGGGATGAGCCTCTTGCCATGTTCCATGAAGATCTCATTCTCGTGAGACCATAGCAGCTTACCATCCTGTGCAGCGCTACGCAGGGCCTTCATGCTGAGACGGAGGAAGGTCTCGGCAACGAGGTCGCTCGAGTCACGGCGGGAGTCGAGGTCGAGCATCTGAAGCTTCAGGCTGGGGATCTCGGCAAGCATGGAGCGACAGAAGCCGAAAGTGGCCGCGTGCTCAGGGTTGCCGGCGCGCGAGTTCATGGTAACCCAGAGAACGACCTTCTCGGGCGCCATCAAGGCACGGAAAAGATCGAGACGCTCGGGCGTCATGGAGCTCATCATGGGCTCATCCAGATCAGCAAGGAAGATGACGGAGCTAATCTCGTTGAAGATGGCAGGCTGAAGAGAGTCCAGGTCGGCGATGATGTCGATGCTGCTGCACAACCGGTCCAGCTTCTGGTGCACCTCGGCAGACAGGTCGGCTGTATTCTCCTGGGCACCGATGATGAGGGTGTGGCCCATAGCCTTGGGAACAGAGCTGTTGAGGGGGCTGAGAGCAGCCTGCTTGATGTCCGACTCGGCCTGTCTGACGATGAGGGAGAAGTCGGGAGCGAAGAACTGCTCGGCGTTCTTGGAGACGCGCGCAAAGCCGCACTCGTCAAGAAGGTCGGGCCACTCGGGAGGAGTAAGCGGCAGATCGGCCTGTCTCCTCACGCCAAAGGCGCGACGAAGTCTGTCACGAAGGGGGCTCATTGACTCATGGATGAGGATGAGGAAACCACCAGGCTTCATGAGGCTCTGAACCTGCTTGAGCTTGGAGCGCTGCTCAGCGCCCTTGACAATTGAGGTTGTCAGGACGACCATGTCAAATGGCTGCAGAGACGAGTTGTCCTCGTCGTCAAGGATCTTGGTGTGCTCAGTGTCGATCTTCTTCTTGATCGCGTCGGACGAGACCCTCGCCAGGAGGTCCGGCTCAGTCTCGTTGCCCAACGTGTAGGAAACGAATGAACCCTTGAAGCCGTCAATGACATGCTTTGTGAGCGCCGTCTCGGGGTCGGTCAGACCGAGCACTCGCATACGAGGGTATCGGTGAGCGAGCTGGGAGACGACACGGCTGACGTGGGAGCGGAAACGATGAAGCTGCTTGGCCTCCTGGATGATGGTCGAGAGCATCGCAGGGAGGACATCGGGGATGTTCTCGCCGAGCAGCCGGATAAAGCTGAGGGCGTGTTGGAACGGAGACTGCAGGATGTAGGCATCCAGTGTCTCAGCAGTATCCTGCTGCCAGGGGCTCGGGGTAGCCTCAGATGGCCTGGCCTTGGGAGGCGACAAGGGCGTAGCTGGCGGGGTGAAGAAGACGGGCGAAGAAGAGAGGTCCTTGAGCGAGTCGTCGTGGATATAGAAGCGCGCAACTCTCTCGCAGGCCTCGAGCAAGATACGCTCAGTAGCAACGTCCTCTTGACTCAGGTCGGCAGCAACGATCTCATGCTCAGGGTCCAGATCACAAACAGTGGTAAGGTAGAGTTCCTTGTCGTCCTCGGGCTTAGAGTTGGCAAAAGAAGCGACCATGAGGCCCTCGACCTGTATCTCCATCTCGCCATCGGGGTTGTAGATGCTCATGTCACCCACAAATTTGGTCGTCGCGGTCTTGGTGCGAGGAATCTCCTGCGTGATGACCGAGTCGACAACCAGGGACGCGTTGTCCGCAGGCTTGCCGTCGCAGAGCGCGAGGTTGAAGCGAATCTTTTCGATGCTCCTGGGGAGGAAAGAAGTCCAGAGAGACTTGTCGCCGGGCGAAGCCACAGCGGCAAACACGGAGTGGAAACAGCTATCCAGGGTGGCAGGGCTGACTCCGAGTCCGGTGGTGTCACTGTTGTGGAACTTCTGGAGCGTAGCCGAGCAGAAGTTGTATCTGCGATCAATGCTCTGCAGAGCGCGGAAGGGCCCAGTGTAGTCCAAGCCGATATCCAACATCATCTGATAGAAGGAGTCGGTGTCGGCAGGGAGCGTTTCAGCCATAGAAGGGTCGCGTGTGGGAAGGGCATCTTCAGATGGCTCGCCGAGGTAGATGCGTAGGTTGCCGGTGAAGTTCTTCTGCATGGGGGTGACACCGTCGGCGTAGCATGAAGTGATAGTGAAGATACCCTCAATAATCTTGCCAGCCAAGCGGCCCTTGGTGGAAGGGGGCGCGATGATCAACGACACCAAGATCTCAACACCATAAGTATTGGCCTCCAAGGAGATACCGCTCATGAACTCAAGATCTGTGAGCTCAACAACCGAAGCCTCACGGCCATTGAGAACAGCCTTTGCTGCATCCAGTGCAAGTACGCAGTAGGCAGAGGCAGGAAGCAGAGCCTGACCTTGGAACTTATGGTGCTGGATCCAAGGCACAGTCTCAAGCTTAAGGATGTTGCGCCATCTCAGCTCAAACTCCGTGTCGTCGCGAGTCCGAACACCGAGAAGCTCGTGAGGTCCCTTCTCGCGGAACTGATACTGGTGGGCGATGCGAGACTCGCGGAAATGCATCTGGCTGTGGTCCCACGGGTAAGAAGGCAGCTCAATCCTCGAAGACGAGAGACCAGGCTGAGAAGACTGTGCCACGAGAAGCTTCCAGTCGATGGCGTCGCTGCCGAAGTAGTTCCAGGTGAAGCCCAGGAACTCTGCAAACGCGTGTCTGTCATCCTTCTTGCGGTCAAGCAGGCCGGCATACGATAGAGCGCCACCAGTGGCAGCTTTGACGGTCTGCTGGACGGGACCTTTGAGGGCGGGGTGAGGGCCGACCTCGACGGCACTGGCGAAGGGTCCTTGGGAGCTGAGAGCAAGATCGATTGCCTCATAGAAGGAGACGGCCTTGACCATGTTGTCCTTCCAGTAAGGGCCCTTGAGTTCCTCGATGCTTGGTTCCGTGCCATCAGCATACACACTTGAGATCCAGACGGTCGAGTTGCGCTTTCTCGGCTCAATGCCGCATCCTGCCAAGTCTTCCATGTACTGAGCTGCCGGTCGCTCCATGTGGGCAGAGTGGTAAGCAGTGTCGACGACGAGAAGACGAGCAAACTTCTTCTCCTCAGTCAACTCGACCTGGAGCGCCTTGACCGCATCTACATCTCCAGAGAGAGTGACACTGGTCGGTGCATTGCTGGCAGCGACCCAGATACGGCCCTTGATGTCATCCCTGGCGCAGAGAGCCGACGCCTCAGCGCGGGTCATGCCGACAGCCATCATCATACCCTTCTGGCCATCCTTGCCGCCGGCAAGGTGAGCAGACATTCCCCTGTAGTAGGAGATGAGCATGGCATCGCGGGCGCTAAGCACGCCGGCAGCATAGGCAGCTCCGATCTCGCCGGATGAGTGGCCGACGACAGTGTGGAAGGACACATTGATGCTGCCGAGGAGGTCGATGAGAGCAATCTGCACCGCAGTGCAAAGAGGCTGGGAGAGAGCGGCGATGTTGATGCGGGAAGAGTCCTCCTGATGGATGAGCTCCTCAATGAGGGACCACGTGGGGGGTTGGGGGCAAGTCTTGAGAACCTTCTCGAGGTTCTCAATGGTGTTCCTGTAGACGCTGCTGGAGTGGAAGAGCTTGCGGCCCATGCCGGACCACTGTGCACCTTGACCAGTGAAGATACCGAGAATCTTTACTTCTCCGCCGTCGAGCTTGGCGCGAACTCCAAGCTCGGGGTTGGAAGAAGACTTGGCTTTGGAGAGGAGGTTGTCGAGGGCGGCAATGACTCCATCGCGAGAGTCGGCACTAATAGCGGTGCGGTAGGCCAAGGCCGAACGGTGGGCGTACAGGTTGTAAGCGACCTCGTCGGCCGACGTGTCAGACGACACCATGAAGTCGCGGAGGGCCTGGGCCACGGCAACAAGAGACTTTTGTGACTTGGCAGAGATGACTAGAGGGAGGCCAACAGCGGGGGCTTCGGCGTCATAGGGAGTGGTGGTGGTGAGCGAGGAGACTGGTGCCTCCAGTGCCGGAGCGAAGTGCTTCGCGACTTCATCGTGGATGCTCGGCTCATACCTCTCGAGGATAGCATGAGAGTTGGTGCCGCCGAAGCCGAAGGAGTTGACGCTTCCTCGAAGGGGCTGGCCATTCGGGGCCTGGGGCCAAGGGACGACGTCGACAGGGATGCGGAGGTGTCCGTAGAACGGCTTCACGCTAGGGTTGAGGGTGTTGAGATGCAGGTTGGGTGGAATGCTGTTGTTGATCATGGAGTGGACCACCTTAAGTAAACCGGCTAGACCCGCGGCGCCTTCCGTGTGGCCGATGACCGTCTTGATGGAACCGACGACAAGCTTCGTATCGTCACTCTCGGCAGTAGTCTTGGCCTCGTTGCCGAAGAATGCCGTTGAAATGGCCTCAGCCTCCCTGGGATCTCCGGCCTGGGTGCCAGTTCCGTGTGCCTCGAAGTATTGGGGTCTGTCGACGGGATTTTGAGAGTCCAGACCGGATCTACGGTATGTGTCCCGAATCAACTCGGCTTGGGCGAGGGGGCTGGGCATGGTGATACCCTGTGTGCGTCCGTCAGAGTTGACACCGGTCTCTCTCACGATGCTGATGATGGAGTCACCGTCTCTCATAGCCTGAGACAGTGGCTTGATGAACAGAGCCGCGAAGCCTTCGCCGCGGGCGTATCCGTCTGCACTTACATCCCACATCTTCGATGTGCCTGTAGGGCTGAGCATGTGCAGACTGGCCTCGCTGATGAATTGCTCGGGGGTGATCATCAAGTTGGCACCGGCCACGCAGGCCATCTCGCACTCACCGGACCGGAGACTCAACACGGCCTGGTGTAGAGCGACGAGACTTGATGAGCATGCTGTATCAATGGTCATGGAGGGGCCGCGGAAGTTGAAGAAGTAGGAGATTCGGTTGGAGAGAATAGCTCTTGAGTTGCCGGTGGCGAAGTACTGATTCGATGTGATGTCGTCTCTTTGGCATAATGAATCGTAGTCTGCGGTCATAAGTCCGGCGTATACAGCAACCTTCTTGCCAGCGTATTTTTCGAGTGTGTAGCCGGCCGATTCCAAGGCTTCGTAGACGACTTCGAGGATAATGCGTTGTTGAGGGTCGATGGCCTCAGCCTCCTTGGGTGTGATGTTGAAAAATCCTGCATCCCATACACGGTGATCTTCCTCGAGGAAGTAGCCCTGTGTTGCGTTGGTTGCTCCATGGTACTCGCCGTCTGGATGGTAGAAGCCTTGGGCGTTAAACCGGTTGCTCGGGACCTCTTGTGATAAGTGTCTGGGGTTGGTGAGAAGATCCCAGAGTTTTGTCGGTGATGTTACGTCGCCAGCGAATCGACAACCTGTGCCAACAATGGCGATAGGCTCTGACTGGGGTTTCTTGTAGGTAGACATTGCTGTCAGGGGTATTTCTAGGATAATTAGGTATTATGGGGGGTTGGAGAGAGAAAAGAGAAGAGTATAAAACTCCGTGTAAGTCGTCGACACGTGGGCTGAATTGTCCGATGCGTGAAGGTGGAGGTAAGAGGTATAACAATAGAGAAGAATGAGAAGTGCTGTGATCATCGAAAGGAAAGACATCATACTGGACGGTGCGATATGAAGGGATATATAGACAATCACTCGATGGCAGCAACAATATCAAACCTCGCGATGGTTCCTCCCTGGCGGACAGTGTCGATTACATGACGCCTGTGCCCCCATGTCAAAAAAGTAAGGGGGCAAACCGCCTTACTCCGCCTAGACCCAAGCACCCAGAAACCCAAGACCCAAGATCCCAGATCCCCCACGGTACGGGGTGTGCTGAAGAGGAACTGGGGGGAGGAGAGAAAGGGGAGGGGTGTAGAGGGCGTGTGGGAGTGTGGGATGAGTTGAGTTGAGGTTCGGCGATGGTTTGTCTGTTGGTGGATCGAAAGGGGTGGTTCGGAGTTCCGTGGCCGAAGAATGTCTCGAACGGTCGCCGGGATTATTTGGCGTGCACGTTCGGCGTTGACTATTTTAGCTGCCAGCAAACAAACGGGATTCCGACTATTATTTAGTCAGCCAGTCTCTCGATCTCGGTCTCGCGGACGCCATTCGGCCGCCCGGGAGGCTTGATAAGACGGCGCCTCTTCTTCAACGACGGCTCATCCAACGTGTGTGAAAGTGACTTACGTTTGTTTCGGCGCTGGGAGCAACCGATGTCATCAGAGACTCAAAAGTGTATGAGACTTGAGAGAGAGAAACCTACCTAACGACGAAAACGGTCCTGGGCTCAAGAATTTCGGAAGCGCGATCCGTTCCGTAGTAACTTTTAACTTTCACAAAGTCAATGTATCAACGTGCATATCTTCCTCGTGGAGAATATGGGGTACTTGCACATGAAAGACGTTTCTTTGTCCCGCGTGGTTCAGATTGAGGCTGTCTTGGCTCCTCATGTCTAAAAGTGACTCCATCCGATCCTATGAACTCCATGATACAACTCCATCCGTCGTCCAATTCCCCACACTAAGCATATTGAGAAGCAAACCGAGGCCGCTAATACAACAATTTGCACCATCTAACATGATTACACACCTTGGCTTCGTCTTCATCCGTCGAGCGAAGTCTCCATTGCCTTTCGTAGATCCTTTAGTTCCTTACCTAGGCTCTCTTCTTGCCTCTTCAATGCCTGAAATGAGACATCCACTACTCCAGAGAACATTGAGGCTGCATCAGGGGCCTTACCCGCTGGTGAACCATCCGATCGCAGAGTCGGATCAAGTGATGCAGATGCTCGCCGCATCTGTAGAAGGAACTCTTCCGCTAACTGAATCGTGAGAGACATCTGGAGGGACGGCGCCGAATCGACGGCAAAGGAGCCCACGGTGACGCCAGGAAGTTTCCACGACTGAAACAGATGACCCGACTCAAGCTGATTCAGCTCTGAGTGAATGCAGCTGAAGACCTTCTGGTACATGTCTAGAAGCCGAACATACGTCGAGAGGACGAAGAGACAGGTCGCCGGATCCGACAAGGAGTTGAGTCCTTTGGCTAGTACAGAGTTCCCGCCATCGCTTGCGGGAGAGGCGGCCTCCATCGGTGGAGACATTTCCGCAAGAAGGTCTGCAAAGTGTCGAGAGAGTTTGAACATCTCATCAACAGGGAAAGGCGCCGTGGTTGAGCTTCCGTCATCGGGCGTTGAGGCTATGCTGGATCGGCCGGGCTCCTCGGATGAGTCGATGTACGCGGGTAGGCTCGACGACAGCTCAAAGAGCCTGGAGTTGACTTCGGTGATGCGCGGCATCCACTCTCCAGTCGAAGGCCCTTGGCCAGCAGCATACGGCCGGAGCATGATCTGCCTTGTTCTTTGCTTGACACGCTTCCTTGCTCGCCTCAGTGGAGTAACGTCATGCGGCTTACTCGATCTTGAGGAAGATTGCCTTTGCAACGCAGGGCTTCCGAGATAGACCCGGCCGACCTGGTCTGCTTGCGGTGCCATGGGTGAGGTGAATGCCGAGTCTGAAGTTGCCGAGTGGACTGGGCTCCACGGATGGGTAATGGAATCTCCATGTCCTGACATCAGATCTTCCATGGCTCCGGTGAAAGTCTGGGGTAATTGTTGTTGGTTTGTGCTGGGTTGATAGAGGCCGGCAGAGTTGCCGAAGCCAAAGTCGAAGTCGACCATGTCAAGCATGGCCTCAGGTGAAACGACAGCATTGTCTCCAAATGCCGTGTTACCACAGACGGGACCACCATGTTGGGTCTTGACGATAACTACACGAGGCAAGAATCGTCAGTAAAGGGAGGATTATTCTAGACAAGTCAAAGACACCTAAGACTCACCTTGATCGGACTGTGTGACTTGGGCCGCCCCGCTCTCTGTACGCTGCCGCTTGGGAGTCGGGATGGCTCTTCGTACAACCTCTCCTGTTGAGCCGTATTGGTTGTGGTTGTGGTTTTGGTGGTGGTGGTGGTGCTGCTGCTGTTGCTGACTGTGTTGCTTGCGATACCGCAGAGAAGGGCTCGAAGTGCACTCTTCCTTGAGTCTGATACAGCGCTCACAAGCTTCATCGCCGACGCGCTTACAGCTGAGCTTCTGCCTATGACACCGATCGCAGGCCTTCCGAATCGGACCGTCAGACATTGTCACTGCCATGGTTCGGCGTTTGCAAAACAAGAACAATTTGCGAGGGAATTCCAGAGAGTCGGGGGTGAGGGGAGGTGTGTAGTCAAATAGGCCTGGATCCATTCGACCAAGAAGTGGGCTCCTCTGATCCCTAGTCAATGAGACAGCTACACATGAATGCTTTTCTCTCGACCAGGGACAAGAGTACCGTTGATGAGGTGCAGGGCAAAAAGAGAGAGACCCAGCGAGCAGGCGAGGTACCGGAGAGCATCGACTACGATACGACCCGAGCTGATCCATTCCTCGCCGCAACCATAGCCCGCTCGGTCGAAAAAGCACTGGATGTGCCGGGCCACCTTGATTGGACAATCATTGGCTAGCCTTGGAGCGAGATAGTAAAACATGGCGAATATGGGCGAGGATGCTGGACCTTGTCCTCTCGGACTGGAAAGAAATAGCATCTAGGTTAACCTCCCCAGAACTACGGACCGGGATATGGGAGTAGGGTAAGGTATCCGTACCTCTGGCATCCGTAGGGGAAAGAGGAGGAGGAGGAGGGAGTGGAAAGGGGGTGTACTGAACAACTACAGACAGAGTCAAGTCTCCATCCAGTCTGGTTCGTTCGAATCGAACAGACAACAACACCGCTTGCTCGCCCGGACAACCAATGGGCACTTCCCCGGCGGCCCAGCACCACGGTACAGACCTTGCCTGACTTCAGCGATCCGATGTTCATTACTAGTCCAGACAGTATGAGAGGACGATGCCTGAAAGAAGAAAACTGCTCCACTAGCTCGCAGACAGACAGAGACAGACAGACAGAGACAGACAGAGAGAGAGAGAGAGAGATACACGTCTCCAGTTCTCCTCTCTTCAATCTGCACGCTGCGCAGAGCTGCACTAACCAGCCCAGGATCACTTGCAAGGGGCCGGAAGATCCACCAGGGTCCCTGTCTGTGGAGACGATGAAACATGCAAAAACGAAGTGTCAGAACTCAGAAAAGGTTTGGACACATGTGGGATGGAAAAACGACAAAGAAAGCTCTCTCCAGAGAGAGAAAACATAAAGACCTTTTTTTTTTTTCCCACCATGACGGACCACCATCCGCCAGGTGTGGCGTCTGTCTGAGTCTCTTACCCACCGTCGAGTCGAGTCGAGCCGATGTTCCTAGGTACTCACCACTCCAATCCGCTTCCCCACCACCGCGCGGCATGGCCTTGGACCACTTGGTCTCTCATGGTCTCCTATGGTCGACAGGGACCGCAAGAGCATGCAGAATGTGGCTGAAAGGGCGGGCCCTCGAGTTTGTGTGCCAAGGATTGGCTAAGGGGCAAGTGGTGATCCTGCTTCGACGGCGTCGTCGATGGACGTCACATTTAGCACCCATCTTCTTCAGGAAAACGGTGCAGCGCGGCGCAGGCACCAGATGCTGTGCAACCATGATCGCGATTCGAGCTTTTCGACGCCTAGCCTCGGGTTCGAGTTGGATCGCTTGCCTCTCATGTCAGATGTCACAAGGTGGCAGAGATAACGGCGAAGCCTTCCCCGCCGCCTCTGCCTCGTCCCATCGAGCCTTCTGGCCAAGATCCATCAAGCTATCAAGCGGCTTCGGGAACCTCTTCAATGAGCCAGCCGACCACGTAAGTAGACTCCACGACGGCTTGAATTAGTCTCCTAGTCTCCGTAGTCGCCGTGATTCTCGCAACGCAGCCAATGGAGAGAGCCGTCTTGGCTCGAGTAGAGTCCAGATTCAGTTGGATTGCCAACTTGGAGAGTCGGAGGACTCGGGGATGGACGACACGACCTGACACGACGACACGACACCGGGCAAGCGGGATGAAGCCAAGCCGATGTTGCTTAGCCGATGGATGGGGCAATTTCAGTCAAGACCCAGAAATCAAGCCCAAAAGAACTGTCTAACGGTTTCGTAGACATGTTTGCCCGTTATGCGTGGAAATTGTGAGGATTTGAGGGTTGTTTGCTTCCTTTGCTGGGTTGGTTTGCGTGGTTGTTTGTCACCAAATATTTGCTGGTGGCTGCGAACCCGGCAATCTGGATTTTTCGACCAGGGTACCCCGTGTTTGCGCCGCAGTGTACCAGATGAGATGGGAGCCCCAAGTGATCGATGCAATCTGGAATCCCACGATTGTCACAGTGCGTTATTGCCAGGGGCGGGGGGGCACCAATGCCGTGCCGTGATGACCTCAGGCACGATGAACAGCTAAGACGAGAGGGGAGGCATCCCGCACCAACCGGGCGAGCACGCCTGCAGCTGGGACCTCTGTGCCTCTTTTTGCCTCGCTCGGTGAAGTTCGGAGTCAGCACCGGGGGCAACCAGGGCCGAAGTTGACGATGGGAAGGTCCAGTGACAACATCTTCATCGGGGAAAACAAGTAATGCCGTAGTCGACTAAGGAAGTTATGGTGGGAAGTTGTCATGGACTAGGAGACAGCCTTGCGACGAGAGGCCGTTGAGTAGGGCCCGTTGTGGGTTTAAGCAGGTTAGATCGGTAAGGATACGGCCGAGAAGGTGGCAGGAAGGCGCCGTCTCTTTGTCGTGCGGGAAGGCCAAGTAAGCGCTGTAGGCGGGCAGTTGGCGGGCGCGGTTGGATGGCAAGCGGGAGACGATGTCGATGATGAGCAGAGCATGAGGGTAGGCTGGCGCGCCGTCGACGGTGAGTAACGTGCATTCCCTTAGAGCTGCGTGCCGGATTGGGGAGAATGCAGTCTTAGTGCGCGATATCGAGGAGCTCCAAGGTGTGGGTGGCTTGATTGCTAGCAAGGATCATCGCCACTACCCCTCAAGACGGACCCTTGCAAGCTTCTGGTATCCGCCGTGCCTTGGTCAAATCCGGCCGTCAGAGGACGACCCGACGTGATGGCGCAAATAGCTTAAGGAAAGCTAGCGATCTCGCACAGCTAAGAGTTGTTGTTTGGGCTGTCAGACCCTTGCCATTCGATTGGAACGGGCGGGATTCCGTACGGAGTATCCTACGGAGTAGAGGAGGATGATACGACGGACGGCTGATACAGTCGAGAGTCCTCGGGCCAAGTTGGGTACTCCTGTCTGCCCTGGCTGGGGACAAAATTGGAATCTCTTTTTGTGTCAAGGGAGGTTTTGAGGAACACAACGAGACACAAGAAAAAGGTACGAGAAACCGAGGTGCGTTGCACAAGGTGGGAAAGGCGGAAGAGGCCGCGTCGCCCAGCCTTCGACTCGTGGCAGCCCAGTCTCCATGACTACTCTGGGACTCTGGGGGATCACCAAGAAGTCAGTCAGCGGCGTCATCACACCAATCTGTGAGACAGGGTCGAGTGGGATGTTGTGATTGGGCACTGCGTAGCCCCGGGTTACGGGTAACGTCGAGGCTGTATTGGAAGCCGATCAGAGTATGACGCCTTCCACCGGCTTGTCAATGCGATTGTTGTTTGATGTTCCTGCTTGAAAGAATAAGTTTCTTTGTTTTAGTTGTTGCAGATTGCGATTGTTCAGGCGACTGCGGCCGAAACGAAATGACAAAAATTGGGTCGGATGAACTGGTGTTCCAGACAGTCCAGACAGTGCCATGAGCGGTGCCGGCACGATGCAGCCAACAGCCAGCAGCCAGCCAGCACTTTAGTATAGTAGTCGGCGGTCGCAGTGCCAGGTGCGCGAATGCGGGCCGTTCCACGGAATGAAGCGTCAGATCATGCAACTGCCCGTGCTGTTGAACCACGACTCGCGTAGGTATGTTGACAGCTCAGCTCGAGTCCCATCTTCGAGCACACTAGGCATCATCGCAGCGCCTCGACCATCCGTCAGAACCGGTAGCATGGCATGGCATGGCATGGCATGACATAATTTGATAGGGTTGCGTTGAATTTGCGGTTTGGTGCATTATGACAGCTGCCCTCCCTTTCGGACTTGGCTTGTCATCTCGCGGGTCCTTACATGGCGGGATGCGCGCTCCCGCGGAAATCTTTCTTCAGCTTCGGCAGAGACGAGACCCCTAGGCCAGTGCACTGCGACATCAGGTGAACGATATTGGCCTCGAAGTGCAATATTGGCGGGGGAAGGACCCGAAAGAGGTTCTTGGGCGGCTTTGGGGCCGGCTGGGTGAGTTAAAACAATGGAGAGAGGCGCGCTGAAGGACCCTCACGGAGCGTGGGGTGCTAGATAGTCTGCCAATCCAGAGCCCAAGGTCAAGTTCGGCGAGGCACACTATTCCATCGGCGAGGGGCGACATCTAGGCAGCGGTTCTCGACCACGGAGGCCGTTGGTCCATAAACTCTAGAACAGGCGAAGGGTCGGTTGGAGATTGGTCATTGGAGAGACCCCATGCTGTACACGAATAATGTTGAGCTCCAGGCATCTCCAGCCTCCAGGCAGCTCCAGCCCCAAGGTAACTCGACCAAGTATACGAATACCTAGCTCGCAGCTTCCAAGTGTCCCGTGATGGGGGGGAGGACTGATGAGGTGTGACCAAGATGCGCGGATAGAGTTTGAGTACCGGCATTCCAAGTGGCCATCCTTGTGATTCGTATCCCCTGAGAGGGCGATGGGTTTCGGCTGGTCGCAGGATGTTGGAAGGCAGGACAGGGCGTGAAGGGGCATCGCGACGGAATGCAGCTGACTCTTCCAGAACTCTGGCCCTTAGGCCCATCAGGATTCCACTCAATTATTTCTTCCCGAGGCCCCTGGAATGACGACGATGAGTTGAAAAATGATCAAGGTGAGTGAGATCATTGGACATGGGGGCCTGGCCATGCCGGGACAGTTCCGGAGATCCATCGATCCATCGAGCAAGATGCCTGGGTCGATGTGAGCAGTGAGCAGTCGAATATGACCGTGGCCGAGGCCATACCGTGAGAGAGTTAGCGTAGGCGATTGACTAGGAGAATAAGAGGTGGGAGGCGATGAATCTGATCGTCGGGACGGGCGATGGAGCCGAGTGAATGGAAAGGAGAGGAAGGGGAAGAGAAAGAAGAAAGATAATTGAGAAAGGAAAAGATTAGTGGTGCCAGATGGATGGGAATTGAGCCCCTGTCATGTCGGCGGGCCCCCTGTCCTGACGCAGGGAAGCAAGAATGGGCGAAAGAGATGGAGAGGCGGCGTCCGAGGTACACGACTGCACGCGCTCAGCCACGTACGGAATCTCTAGCGGGAGTTGAACATTCCAAAGGGGAAAACGGCAGTCTCGTCGGCGAGTGGACGGGAGGATGTTGGCATTAGTATTGAAATTGGTGTTGGAGTTGGTGAGAAGTGGAAATGACTGAGGTGGCAGCGTTGAGCGTGAGAGGGACACGCCCGAAGATAGGAGGAAGGCACGCCCGCCCCGGATGGCAGCACAGAGTACGTACCTGTTTCCGGCCGACGGATCCGGGGACGGCGACGGCAGGTGGGGACTTGCCCGGAGGCCGAGGGCGGGAGGTGCAGCTTCCGTCTCCCACCTCAGCAAGGTACATCTGCCCTCGCAACTTCCAGGTTCCTCCTCAGGCTCTATTCTGGACTTTAGGTACCTACCTCACCAAGGTAAAGCAAAGTAAGGTAAGGTAGGTCCTTCCCTAACGTACAGCCGCGTACCTCTTGCCTCCCATTCCCGCAATACCTACCTACCTACCTTAACGTGACCTGGACCGTACCTGGACCACTGGTCTTGCCTGTTTTATTCTTAGCGCTCGGCACCGGAGCCCCGACTCCCCGGGCACGTGGTCTCACCAATCACGGCCGAACTGAACCCCTGGGCCGATCCAGTGAGGTCTTGCCCGAGATGTAAGTCACCTACCACGTCAATCTGGAAGGAGAGGTACCTTACCTCACCTGAAGGTACGGATACCTCAATCCTCACAAGTCTCGACGCGTCTGCGTCTATTGGCTGCAAATTCTTTACTCTGACCTCACATCCATCATCTGAATCTCGCCCACCTCGCCCGTCTCGTCCATCAGCTCCATCAGCTCCATCTTGGGCTCCTCGAGACTCAGACATTGGAGACAAATTCTACCAAACTAGCATGACCCTTGATCCGGATCTATCGCCAGCCGCCTCGGCTCCTGCTCCCTTCAGGTTTACCGTCAAGTAGACTAGCTTTTCAACGTAC
Organism: Colletotrichum fioriniae; assembly: GCF_027942845.1. Classification (NCBI taxonomy): domain Eukaryota; kingdom Fungi; phylum Ascomycota; class Sordariomycetes; order Glomerellales; family Glomerellaceae; genus Colletotrichum; species Colletotrichum fioriniae. The sequence continues at coordinate 800,536 of NW_027076851.1, forward strand.
TGAGTATATCTTCTTTTACACCCCTCCCACCCCTGCGCTGACGTTCATCGCATCTCACATTGGATCCGAAATCCCATCAAGGCGGACCCTGATGAACGGGGAATATGCACCTGGTCGCCTCCTAACTATCCATGTCGATCCGATGCTCCATGGGTAGCTGCTGGATCGTTGGGTCGCTGCATCGCAGATCGACGGACCCAAAGCCATGATTCCGCCTCCCTGCTGGTCCCAATAACATTAGCTGCCCTCCCGGATCGCACCCGCTCCCGCGCAAGCTCCCGCTCGGGGAGCCATCCCGCCTGCAAGCCTTGTCTCGACGCCTGGTCCTGGCACCCATCGTCACGATGCACAACTTGGGCGCCAAAAGCCAAGTTACTCGTCACTTTTCTGTGCTGAGAAAAAGCAAAGTCTACCGGGAATACGACCTTTCTCTGTGTCACCCAACCCATTTTTCCTGGTCTCGTCCAGTCTTCCCTTCGTGAACGCCGCGAGCCTCGTCCGCACACCCTTTCGCCTTAACCTATGAACCATGGACGAAGGCTTCATCTCAACGGCGGGCAGCTTACTTGACGAATTATAGCAATGGCACGAACGAGTCGCTTGGCTGCTACACCGCAACGCCCAAAGTTAGAATCTCAAACTCTGGTTCACCAGCGGACCGTCCCGATTTGATTCAGCGCCTAGTCGATAGAGGGCGTAATATCAACAACGCTCGTTCCTCGATGCCAATATCAACTTCATTCTCTGAATCTTATCAACTTGCTACAGCCCAAGATTCGACTTGGCGTCTAGAAGCCTTGTTTTTCAGCCTGTGCGCAAGATCGTGTACAATTCTACACGTCAGAAAATTTTCGCAGAACCCATCGCCTCGAAACAGTGCAGCTGGGAAAAAGAAAAACTTGGACTCGCACGGCCGAGGGAGGGCCAAGTCACGAAAAAAAGGACACAAGACAAAAAAGTAACGATTCCTCGACACACATCTTGCCGTTCACAATGACAAAAATGTTGAAAATTTCAGAGAGGTATCTATCTATCCATACAATTACAGTTCAAGCAAGGCGCGCGCGAAGGAAAAGAACCTCTTCCAGTCCGATACCAAAACTTGTCGCCCCGCCCAATCATCCCTTCGCAAGATCCCAGCCAGATCTATTTCTTTCTTTCTTTCTTTTCTCCCCCTCTCTCTCAGCCCTGTCTAAGCTGATACTCAAATCTTTGCTGTTGACTGACTACTGCTCGACGTCACCAGTTGCGAATAGCTCCAGCTTCACTCTCTCCCTCTCGACGCCCAAACCTTCCAATACAAGTCTCACCTTGAGCATCCAATCCCTCGGCCCGCAGACGTAGTACTCGGTTCTCTTGTCGACGAGGCCGAGCTCCTCTTCCGATAATTGCTTCAGGTCGAGGTGCTGCTCGTAGTCGTACTCCTGTCCCTTCTCGTCTCCTGGCTTGACCTCATTGAGGAAGATATGCGCGCTGACGTTGTCTCGCTCCCGTGTCAGGTTCCGGATGTGCTTGGCAAATACCAAGTTGCTGCTGTTGCGTGCCGCGTGCACCCACTTGATCGGCCGGTTCGGCGTCTTGGACTCCGGGCTAAGCACCGTGTTGAGGATTGACATGAGCGGCGTTGCGCCGACACCTGCCGAGAGAAGCACCAACGGAACGTCCGCCTTTTCGGCTTCTTTTGCGTCCAGGAAGAAGTCTCCTTGCGGGTGCGACACATCGATCTCGTCGCCTACCTGGTAGCCATCGTGCAGAAGGTTGGAAATGAGGCCGGGGACCAAGCCCTTCTTCAGGTCGTCTTCCGGCGCGTCCACAACTGTCGCCTCACGCTTGACACTGATGCGGTAATACTCTCCCTGTGTCGCCGCGTCGCTGAGACTGTACTGTCTGGGCTGAGTGATGCCGCCGAGTTGCGGTACTGGGACCTGCACGGAGATGTACTGTCCCGGTAGATACTTGGGCAGGGGCAGCTTGCCGTCCGAAGGCGCGAGGTAGAAGCTGGTGACGGAGTCGGACTCGTCGATGCGGCGGATGATCTTGAACTTGCGCCAGTTCGTCCAGGTGCCGGCTTCTTGGTACATTTCCTTCTCGCGGCCAATGAACACCTGCGCAAGCTGTCCGTAGGCTAGTGTCCAAGCCTCGGCGATCTCGGGTGTGAGTGCGTCGCCCAAGACGTCTCCGATGGCCTTCATAAGGTGGTGACCGACAATGTCGTAGTGCTCAGGGCGAATGTACAGCGACGCATGCTTATGAGCGATGCGCTCAACAGCGGCTTTGAGCTTGGGCAAATCGTCGATGTACGTGGCATAGGCGAGAACAGATTGGGCGAGTGCCCGGGGCTGTTCACCGGAGGCCTGGTTGCGGAGACTGAAGATGTTCTTGAGTTCGGGGTGGGTGTCGATCATGTCCTTGTAGAAGAGGGTCGTGATGGTTTCGCCGTGCACCTTGAGCACGGGCGCCGTCGACTTGACAATGTTGATTTGGTCTTGCGTGAGGGCCATTCTGGCGGATGAGATGGAGAATGCTCGGGCAAGGTTGTTTTTGGGACGAGCCAAAGTTGGCAGAAGACGAGTGGTCTTGAAAAGAGAGAACATCTACCAAGGGTGGCAAGTCGGAGGTGATGTTAAGGATGACGGTGACGATGATGATATGCTGCAGCAAGTGCTCAGCAGTCTGAAGTCTGATGTTTCTTATTGTCTGTGTGACGAAAGTCTGAAGTCTGAAGTCTGGGTAGTGATACCTCCTCTCTTCTCTCTTTCGTTTCAGCAGCGGGAGACTCGGGCAGTATTTATTTCCTGGGACAAAGGTGCAGCATTTCCACGGGACGTCGTTGACAATTGACAAATATCAGGCTTCTCAATGGTCGACGATGTGTGCGGACCGCTCATGGCCGCTGGCCTCCACAGAAAAACCGGGCGTCCCGTAACATGGCTCATTGCCGGTGGCCTGACATTCGGGTCGGAGTTCCACATGTCGTTGAATCTTGCATCTCCGCGGCGCGCACCCGTTCAATGGGCCACAAGGTCGGCAACGGGATCCATTTCCCAGGACGGCCGGGGGTCACCCCTGACCAAGGGACCATGGACTAGGTACGCCGACGAGGGGAGCGGAATCGTCAGCGGCTCGGCCGCTTTCGCGTGGCTCGTCAGAGCTGCCGACTGGGTCACAGAGTTGCAAATGCTACTACACGGAGAATGAGTCTGGGCCTTGGGTTTGTATTTTGGCATTGGCTTTGCAGTTGCGTCACTTGGTGATCGTCACAGCGACGCTGAGTCGTTCAATCGTGGACACTCATTGATTAACGAACCCACTGTGGATGAAGCTGCGAAACACTGACTGCGTAGATTCGGTGAGAGCCGCCCCAAGTTCAAGACCTCATTCACGTGCTACTGCGTAATGGCACTGACCTCTCTGCCCTGCCGGTGACGGCCGGTAGCAGCATGCAAGCTGCGAGATGGATCGGGACACTCGTCCTTGGAGTCTGAGAGCTTGCGGAAGCCCTCTTCTCTGTCAAGAATTGTCACAAGCGCGGCGCGGCAGTCAGGCATCTGAGTCCCAGAGGAGCCAGGAGTATTAAACCTCTTTGGTGGCGTAGGTGGTTCCTGGCACTAATTTGATTAGCAACGCTGCCTCCCTCGCCTGTCAAAGCCTAATTCTGCAGGCGAGAAACAGCTGTGGCGTGTGTTGGAGCAGGGCACATGGGATGTTAGACACTTGTTTCTGCTCTTCCTCTCAGTTAACTCCTCTATCGAAGGACGGTGGCGTCTCCAGCTATCGATTCCGTGCCTGGAATTGAGTCTTGACAGATGATGAGGAAAGGGACGGTGGAACATGGAGGGTGAGGTGTACCGAGTGGCCGACGCCTCACACATCTCACAAGAGTCAAGCGTTCAACAGGCGAGAAACATGGATTTCAGAGACGAGAGACAGCAATGTCGCACCGCCACTCCCGTTTTGAGTGGCTGGTGATTAGTCCTGTTTGTATTCGTCCGTATGTATGTACAGCTGGGCATTTGCGTCACTTTTGATGGCAATTACCGTCCTGCTAGTTTCGCGGAATATCGTCCGAAGCCTTATTGGGCGCCCATTTGTGGGTGGACCACGTACAGCTACAGTAAGGTAAATTGTGACGAGAGAGGAGCACTGGTATTCCTGCTGACTCGATTCGGAAGCAAATTGATTTTTCTTGGACAACAGACACCAGGGCTGGAAAAAGATCACCGCCAGGGTTCCCAGTTCCAACTCTCCCCGAGCCGACGGGATGGAGGCTCCATCGGATTCTATACCAGGAGTTAAATTCCTATGCTTTGAGCCTATCCTATGCGACTATGAGTTGACAAAACGTCTGGCTCGGTGTTTCTCGTCCCTTGACGGCATGGCAATCCAAGTACCTTCTACGCGTAATACCTCAAATGCCAGTTTCGAGCCCATGACCGATTGACCGACAAACCCCCAACGGCGCGCCTATCCCCAACCCGGCCACAACGCTAAGAAAATAATCCCGCTGCGCTTTCCCGCGTCCCGCCGCCACATCAGTGCACCTTTGCGCCGCCAGCTGACACGCTTACTACGTAGGCGCTGCGAGTGTTTTACATAATACATCGAGGGATTTCCCGAGATGACTGGTGAGAAAAAAGGGTTGCCCAAACGCGGAACCGCAAAGAGAATCTAATGCCCAAAGAAAATTCGTGGTTCCACGATTCGCCCCGATGATCCTATCGGGCTAGCGGAGGGCCCATGACCTGGGACCTGGGGAAACCTTCTCCGCGGACCGGGTCGTGTAAGGCGTGATGCGTGTCAGGGAAGACGGCGGTACGGATAGATCGTGGGTCGTGATGTGGCCATCGCGGTGACCCTGATTTGAGCCAGGTGTGACTGCGTGCAAATGTTCTAGAACGATCAAGACCAATCACGCTCTTCTCATTCAAGATGCGTTGATGAGAGTTTTGATGCTAGGCAGGATTGGATAGGTCACTCTCAGCACGCCGTCAACTACCAGCATCGAGTTCATGTCTCCTTTACCTTGGACTTGGATCTAAAGCAATTATTTTCCTTAACGCTGCCCTTCGTAGTGAAGACGTGCTTACTGAAGGCACCGTTACCCCAATCTTGGCGTGATTCCACTTTTACACGCTGCTGTGGTGCGTCGCAAGTTTGCCAGTGCACTGAGTCGTGACCTCGCAGATCTCGCTATTGCGAAATGTCCGAGGTGCGAGCTTTGTGGGACGATTTTTTATGACTCTGGCCAACGCGACGACACACAATTGAAATGTCAAACGTCAAGGCCAGCGTCAACCGTGGATAAGATAACTGGGTCTAGATTTTGGATCTTTGGATGGATTTTCACGGAATTTGGAATCTAAAGGGGTTTATTTTGAATTTCGCATCTCCTCGGTGAAGATTTTTATTTTCGAGATGATTAATGCGGATTTTTATCTATGGATGTAGATTGCGGCCGAGAGTCCATCGGCGTGATGAAATTACGAGACATAGTGTTCTTGCAACTGCTTCTTCTACGTTAGAAATCAGATATGGTTCTAGTAGAGATACAAGAAATAGTAGTTGAACATCGCCTATCGAGGTTCTTTGCTTGAATCAGAACGTTGACTCGGTAGTTACTGTCCTCTTATCCTCATCGCCATCAGGTCGAGCTCAAGAGACGGCACAACGGAAAGAAAACGCCAATGCTTTAATTGAAGTGATCAAGTAACACGGTGGTTTTGGAAAATGGTGCCAAAATATTTCCGTCATGAGATTTTTATTAAGGCGAAAGATGGCCACCTTGACAACCTGCTCTGTTGGTAAAATGTCGATCCAGGAAGTCACATATCCATGGTGGACGACATCTTGAGTAGAATGGTTGACGGTCAGAACCGTTCATCTTCAAACGTATATTCCTTGGGTGATGTTCACTGTTGTGTGTTTCTCGAGCCGGGCTCGTCGCCGCTAGGAGGCCAAAGAGCGCAAGAGGGTGACAACAAAAACATCATCCCCTTTCCCGGCCGAGAATTTGCATCACGAATCTTTCAGACGACACATAGCATTCAACGGAGGAGCAAGAGATATACTGCCATCATCTTGAAGTGCAGATATACTAGCTAGTTTTGATCCGGTCAGGTTGTGTGTGATCTATCATCTGTCTCTCCAGTTCAACAGCCTCACAATTGTTGAGGAAAGAATCACCAAAAGTCATTACTTCAAGTAGGATCGAACAGAAAACGAAGCGTCAGATCCGACGGTCGAGGGGACTGAGATCCACACTCGGGTCTTTCCCCATGAACCTCTCGACCAACCTAACCGAAGCGCTTGGTGTCAGTTGAGAAGGGAAAGAGACTCGAGTATTCTTTCTCATTGAGATGAATACACATCACCGGCGTCATATTCACCCAAAGCAAAAGTTCCAAGTTAGCTCGTGTCAGAATCTCGATAGAGAAGTAAACTATAATCTAGGAAACATCTCGATCAAAAACTAATTACCACCGTAATATAAACCGCCTCCCATTCCATCTAGATCACCCTCAAGGCCTGGGCTCCCACTCCCAATACCCCTTCCCAGCGCCCCGTCGCCCATCTCTCCCTGCCAACGAACTCCGGTTGTGACAGCTCGGATGGAAGTGATCCTCCTTCAGCCCAAACGGCCACATTGCAATGAAGCAAATCTCTCCGACGCCGCACCCAGGCCTGCACTTCTTCCACGTGCTCCACCCAAGATCCCCCTTCAGCGCCTGAATCACCTTGCGGCCCTTTGTCACCGCACCCTCGAGCTTCTTGTCGTCATCCTTGTGACCATGGGCGTTGCCGTCAACGACGCGCCGGACCTCCGCCTCGGAAACGGCCCCCACCAACGCCGGCATCGCCCGCAGAACCAGACCTCGGACGTCAAAGAGATCACCGCAGAGTCTCTGGACAACAGCCTCGACGGCAACGTACACCATCCCGTCCTCGGGCGTCCACTCGGCCCTCCACACCGTCGCCGGCGTCAAAAAGTGCTTCACGCACCGCTCCCTCGCCTCTCTCACGTACCCATCCTCCCCCTCCTTCGCAACAACAACAGAAGAATCGTCCGCATCCCGCGGATAATCCACAAACGTATTCGTAACAGTCAAAACCTGTGCCACAAACCCCTCCTCACCACCATCAGCCCCCTCATCCGCCAACGTCTCAATCCGATCCCCGTGCCTCGTAACAATCATATCAACAACACCCTGCCAATCAACCCTTCCATCATCCCACCCCGCCCCCTTCACAATCTCCCCCAACCCGTCCAAGCATAACCCCCTCTCCCTCCGTCAACCGTCCAAGGCGCGGCATATCAACCCTCCCGTTCGGGTTACTAACATTCAAAGGATACCACAGCCCGCTCACCATCCCCCCAAACCCAAGCCTCACCCGCCCGCCGCCGATCCCGTCATACCGCTGCCCGACGGCCCTCGCCCACTCAAACATGTCGATCCCACCTCCTGCCTCGGGGACATCGTTCCACGGGCGCCTCAGCACGCTCTCGAGCGCTAGCCCGTCGTGGAAGTCGCAGTATATCGCCTCGAAGCCAATTTCCATTCGAATTACTCCGTCTAGCCCCCCACGCCTTGACAACCTCACATATTTCCGCTGCGCGATCCCACTCCCCGAACCCGGGCGCCTCCTTGAGACCGCGTAACAGGAAGTCCTGCGTGTCGAGCGTGCCCATCCCCGTCTTTCCCGCCGCCATGCCGTCGAGGTACAGCAGCTTCAGGTCCCGCTTCGCGCGGTAGGTGTGGAAGTATCCCCGGACAGGCTTCCCGTCGCCGCCGCCGGGTCCACCAGGTCCCCTCGGAGGAGGCTTCTTTCTGTCATCGTCGTCGTCGTTGTTCTCATCATCACCTGCCCCAATAGGCCGTTGAATCCCCTCCGCTTCCATCATGAAAATAGGCTCGGACCCATGCGGACCTTCCGGCGGACCACCACCACCACTACCCGGTGGACCACCCCGGGACCCTTCCTTCCCAGGCGGCCTCGAGGCGGCGACCCCTCCCGCCCCGAAAACTCCTTGCAAACCCTTCCGAGTGCTCCATCTCGAACGCAAGCCACTCGAAGCTGTCGGGTGTACTATTCGACCTCGTGCCGTGATACATCAACGTACCCTTGGGCACCGTGGCAGGGATGAGACCCAGCCCGTTGTGGTGCAGCGAGGAACCCCATTGCCGCATGGCGGAATGCACGGCGTTGAAGATGTGCGCCGCATTCTCTCGTGCATGATCCGCGCTCGGCGCGAAGTCGACTGACGATGATGATGATGTCGACGAAGGTGGTTGATGGTGAGGCGATCGCGGCGCCGAAATTGGCTCGGCCGAGACGAGAGCTGTTGCTGGAGATAAACCCAGGCCAGCAGATAACGCCAAGACGGCGGCGGCCGAGACGAGGTGAACCATAATGTTCACCTTCGGACAAACTTAAGGTACGGATTTAGAAAAAAGAACACACCAGAGATCTAGAAACGCTGTTGAGCCATGTCCAGTCGAGATAAAACAAAACGAAAAGAAGGAAAAGAAAAAAAAAAAGGCACGGCTCGGGAGGGGGCAGCTTATGGCTTCGGCTTGGCTTATCAATCGGAAGGATCAGCTCCCAAAAGGCCCTGGTTCGCCAGGTACCTTGCCTCACGCCGGTGCGTTGGGTGCGAAGTACGCGCGGCTGGCCGCGACAACTGACTGATTCAAGTGATTCGCGGTGAGACTGGAGATGTAGCAATCGGAAATCCGACCGGGGCTTGCGGCTTGCGCGGCGCACTCGGCCGTCCGCCAGCTAAACCTGTCACCTGGTGTCGTCTGGGATCACCCCAACACAAATTGCCCTCGTCGAAACATTTCATCCCGCATCTTCACACCATCTCTTTGATTATCTCTCGCCTCTCGCCATCAATCAGAGATAACATCTGCAGTTTAAAACAATGAAGTGGGGATATCAATTCGAGTACTGACGAAGAAAGCCATCTAGCAACCATGCATCTCAGTCTATGGAAGACCCCGAGAAACGCCGGTTTTTTTTTTTTTTACACGATACCATAACTTCTTAGCGACCCAAGTCCTAGCCGCAACATTTCACAACCTCATAATACGTTCATTCGCAGAAAACCAGCCCTAGAATCTCAGTGGCTATCATCACCGTTCTGGCCATTAGTCTTTCCAGAGACGACAGGAATCTCCTTCTTCTCAGTGAAGTGACGTGGCAGACGGTTTTCGCTGTCGCTGTAAGGCTTATCGGCCTCCTCGCGAGCCATATCATTGACCCAGCGCTCATCACCGCGCAGACCAGGCTTGACGCCCACTTCGGCCCACTTGGCAGCAAGGTAGAACCAGCCCAGAGCGTTGCCGACGGTACCGACCTCGTCGCTCACGCCAGTAGCGGCGGCATGGCTCATCTTCTTGTGCAGGTCAGCATCGGTGAAGAGGTTCAACAGGTGACCTGCAACGGCCTTGTAGTCGCCGGGCTTAACCAAGAAGCCGTTGACATTGTCCTTGACCTGAAGCGGGATACCGCCAGCAAGAGTTGCAATGACTGGGCGGCCAGCGTGCAGCGCCTCCGAAACCTTGACCTCAAAACCCTCGCGGGTAGAGAGCTGAAGGACAACGTGAGCGTTGGCGATGACGGTGTTGAGGAGCTGGTCATTGGGCTCGAGGCGCATGATGCTGCAGTCCTTGACGAGGTGAGGATAATGCTTCTCGAGCTGATTCATAGTCTGATCGTAGATCATGCTCGCGTCAGGGTCATCAACCGAGCCATTGCCACAGACAACGAGTTGAGGGATGTCCGTCTCGCCCTTCTCCTCCAACAGACGCCGGAATTCGGCATAGGAGTCAATTACGGTGGGGATGCCCTTGGATGGGTCGAAGCGAGCCACCTGGATGATGTACTTGCGCGCAGGCCACTCCAGCTCAGTCATTCCCTGGCTACGGCAGGCAGTGTTATAGATGTGGCCATAGTAGCCAGTGTCCCACTTGTTGAGAGGCTTGTTCAGACCGTCGAGCCAATCAGTGGTGGCCGGGAGGTAGACCACCTTCTCGCGAGGCACGTTGTAAGGGACGAAGATGGGAATGGGATGACTGATGAACATGTCGGCATGCTGAATGTTGCTCCACAGGAAGTTCCAGATGTCTTCCTGAGGGGAACCAGCTTTTCCAGTAAGGTCGCTGCGAATCTGGATGTGGGATCTGTAGAGGACAGGACGATCCGGTGTAATCTTCTTGATCAGGGGAATCAAGCCAGGCATTTGCGGGTCATCAATCTGAATGGGGCATACAGAGTTAGTAGCCGTCCATGATCGTAGCTGGGATGTGATGCAAGTGATGTCCTGTCAAACAGTAAAGGGGTGGGGCAAACCCGACGACGAGAAAGCTCCTGTGGAGATGATTCCACATTGGATGCATCCGTGGAGGGGTAGCTGTGCAAGCGGGGGAGGGGTAGCAAAACTTGGGGATAGCAGCTAGCTGCATCAAGCGGGGGGAAACTAGGTTTGGGGAAATCTTACCATGACAACGTCGGCACCGCCTTCTTCGGGGGGTCGCAGGGGACCTCCCTCGGAAAGCCAGTAACGGTTGGCATTGTCCGTGATCCAGTCGATAATGGACTGCTTCTCCTCAGCCGAGATGCGCTGATCGGGGTGGCTGACGCCCTGGAGGATGTTGTGGATATTTTTGGTCACCCTGAAGACGCCAGGCCTTGGCTTGGGCACTAGCTATGATGTCAGATCCGTACGATTCTCCAACAGCAACGTGGTCTCGGTCCAATGCGGAAAACAACATACCATACCAGGTCAGGTCGACACCAATAGTTCGAGCAAACCTGACGAGAGCATGTCGCATCAGGGCGACTCCACCACCTTGAGGGGTACTGCTGAAGAAGGCAATCTTGGTCTTGTTCTCGCGAAGCAGCTTGGCAAAGAACATGGTGGCATCCCAAGTCGGGGCCCCGCAGGTATCCTTGTGGTTCTGGATCGTGTTGAGCTGCACACGGAAGCCCGCGTCAGTCTGGACGACACCTCTCCAGCCAACCTGGAGAAGAGGAACGAGGGAGGGACCAAAGTTCCTGCAATATCTTGTCAATCACAAAGCACATGAGGCAGTAAGAGAAGTGCGTCTCACATGATGCACTTGCGGGCCATGGAATCGGCCTGCTCGTCAACGCGCTTGATGTCCCAGAAGCTCTTCTCCTTGTGCTCGTCATCAGGGCGCAAGACAACGGGAACGATGTCGAGTTCGAGCCAGAGACGGGAGCACAGAGTCTGGCTCATGTACTTGAGAGTCATGGGCAGACCGGCACCAATGAACTTGGAAAAGTTGGCATGTTCGTAGTCTTCAAGAGTATTGATAACATAGTCGGCAATGGCATCGTTGCCGGTCTGGGAGCTATCGTCAAGGTTGATATGCTTGACAGTGAAGTCTAACAGGTAGACAGTGTCATGGATCGCAAGGGCAACCACAGCAGTGTGGGAGTCGGCGAAAACAGCAGATATACCGCAGTAGAGGGTCTGTAGCAGTATTGTCAGTGAGGTTCAATTCCGTTCACAAGCTGCATAGCAAGTAACAAAAGGAAGACGGCGACAAAAGTGAACAGAACTGATAAACAACCAAGGCAAAAATCAATCGATCGAGCGGAAGCTTCGGTTCATTGTCTCATACAATGGGTGAATGGACGCATCAGGCCATGAAAGTGAGACATGCGGGGAAGGGCGATATCCTGAACAGGCGCGAGGGGTCAACTCACAGTCAAAGCAGGACCAAAATGATTGCCTTGCTCGTGCATGTTGCTCATCTGCCTTCTTCGGTGAGCCGAAGCTCCCAGTGAGAACTGGCGACCCGGCTGCTTAGGGTTCACCATGATGGCAGTGTAGGGAGAGATTGAGCTTTTGGGTAAGGGATCGAGTAAGGGGAGTGTCGTCAGTGAAATCGATGCCTCTCGTAGGGCAGAGTTTGAGGTTTGTTGAGAACAATCGTCTACCTTACTGAGCAGTAGACTTGAGAGATGGATTGTTGATAGAGAGAAGAAGCAAAGCAGGGAGAGAAATTTTCGATGCGAGGGGAGGGAAGAGTTTTGTGGCGAGGCAGATTGGAGTATGGAAGTGAAGGAGGTAACGTGAGCAGACACGGTCAAAGGTGAGGCATGGCAGGCGTGGCATGCGCGGGAGGCGTGTCACGTAGGCTGGGGGAAGAAGGGGGGCAGACGGGACACGGAACGCAGGTAGGTGGACGAACATAATTGGGAAGGATCAACTGGGAAGCAGCTGCCGTAATGAGAAGCAACTGAAGCGAAAAGCAATGCGAGAAGGCACGACGAGAAGACCTCGGGAGGGCAGGAAGGCAGGAGGCCAGGCTGCCAAAGAGGTTGGCCGGGTTGGGGAAGCCACCGTGGGACGATTCTTGCCGTATCTGCGCCCTCGGACAGGAAGAGACGTTGTCAGAGAAGGAGTGGTTGGACATCACCTCACCTGCCCTCACCTTGCATCTTGCATCTTGCATTGGACTGAGTCCATGGATGTGTCTTGGGCCGTACCGACCGTACCGACCATACCTTGCTTCAGGCACATGTTGAACATGCGGTATAGAGTGCCATGTAGCAAGCGAGTAGAATGAATGATACCTAGGCAAGGTCATGCAAATGGTAGAGTATCAAGGGGAGGAAGGAGAAGGAGGTGCCCTGCATGGGTATGTACCTACCTTACCTAGGTACACAAGGTGACAACGTAGGGCCAGGAAGGAGGCATGCAGAGGCTCTTCCCCGACCGGTACGTTCGGACGGGTAGCGGCCAGGTGGGGCCGTCCGCGAACGGTCACCGTGAGGTCACGCAACGTCAGGCCAGATTCGGTACGTATTCAAAGTAAGGTACCTTACTCGACTTCCAGGTTCTTCCTCAATGGAAGGAGGTATGGAGGGGCACGGAAGAACACCATCTCAAAATCTCAACTCGCAGGTGACGCATGGCAGCTCAAGACAGGGGCGACACCCCGCGTGGGAGCAAGCACGTCGGCATGGGTAAGATGCCCTGTCTGTGGGGGGAAACATCCACCCCGTGTTTTACCTGAGAATTAGTATCTTACTGTTCACACTCTTGTCTACCTTAAGGTGTGCCATGAATAAGGGAAATTTGGCATAACTGGGCTTGCTAGGCTTCATATCCCTGCCTTCTTGTTACCTTCCATTCAAAGTCGCTTACTCGGTACCTCATTCGTTTACCGTATTTTCCTCTTGGAGTGCCGTTTGGTACTCCACGTTGGAAGCCACAGTTACACCACCTCTCTCATCTCCGAGTACTGCAGCACCTAGCGTTACCTAAAGCACCTATCATTAGGTGCAGTAGGATAAGGCAAGGCACATGAGCGTGTTACCAGAAAGTCCGAGGCGTAGGCTTGTTCAAAATTCAAACCATAGCGTTGCTTCTGGACTTGAACTATCGAACCCTCTTGGTTAATTCCTCCGCTTACTTCGACACCGCATCTGTACCTCTCAGTATCTCCCCATGCCGGTGATAGTTGTAGTGTCTGAGGGACTTGGTGATACCTCAAACCCGTCTTGGCTGATGTAAGTACGTACTGTCCGATACAATACGCCACTGTGCCACCACTCCACTTGCTGTTAAGATACCTTAACTTTCAGGTTCATGGAGCTGCTTCATCAAGTGCAATGTCAACACCGCCAACCTCCACCACCTGATCTGATCTCGATGAACACTTGAGTACCTTACTCCAAACGCGAAAGGTACATGTTTCTCTTACAATCTTCTCGTTCATATGCAAAAACGATAGCAGGGAGAACAACAAACGTCGAGCGAAGCATCAGACCCATGGCACACCAATTGTATACCAACATAGAGACACGAGCCACCACGGCGGGACACATCTCCCACAAGCAGCACCACCACACCGCATCTTATCTCATACACCCTCAAAAATCATCGCTGCCATCCAAGCGCTGCCTCACCCACCAAAATCAATAGTCGGTGAGCATATAGTCATCTTCAAACCACTGAGGTTCAACCCTGCCAGCCGTGGGGGACGCCGTCATCGTGTTATGAGGAACCTGGGAGCTCATTCCTACTGAGCCACACCACCCACCAACATTGAGCTGAGAGAACAGACAGTTGAATGTTAGAAATGACCACGCGCCTCATACAGATTTTTCATCTTACATGAGGCCGACATGCGGCTGCCGGCAGCCATTTCGACCAAACACACCGTCTTGCCTCTGCCAATCCGAGATTGACGAGAAGCAGATGAACATCACTGATACCTGCCAACCGTCCGACACCGGAATTGCCCCTCTTCGAAGAACAGCGGCATGAAGAACATAAAGAGTCCCTTGGCTGTGGTCAATATGACATGTCCTTCTGACTAGCTACCCTACTACTTTCTGCGACTTTGGCCTTCAAGTCAATGAAGTATAATGCTGTTTTCAAGCGCTATCTCTTCCCTTGACCATGTCAAACGTTGTAATAATAGACGACTTACTCCAGCACACCGAGGTGGAGAATAATGCGAGGGCCAGCTCAATTCGACCCCGACCTGTACCCCAATCGTTAGCTTGCCCATGCCAAAGAGACTACGGCCTACGACGCTATTCTCGGCGCCCCTTCCAGTGCGGAAGCGGCTAGTTTTGGGTTCCAGGTACTGCAACGGGTACAAGGGCCACGGTTGCGGGGGTCCTGCACGTCGTTGAGAGGTCTCGCAGGAGTTCCTCCCTGGATTCATGTCGACGACATCAGAGAGCCGCATCACAAGTCTCACAAATCATCGGTCGAGGTATTCCATTATCGCCGGCAGATTCTCTCATGGCGTTTGGGGATTTCAAGACTCCATGACCTTTGGAAAGCATAGCACGGCACCTCAAAGATGGTTCTTCAAGTACCCCGGACATGGGACACCTGGGTTCCACCGCCTGCGTGCTATCCCTGCCCCGGCCAACTTTCGCAACGGTTCTCCATTCCGTCGACCCCGCGATTCGCTGTCGTACGTGCTTATAAGGGAAGTTGAGAGGATCTCCCGACTTTTCCGATCTTTCTGACTGCTCTTTCGTGACGTTTGTTTTGCTCAAATTCACGGCGAGAGAGATGTCTCTAGACAGGTCTTATACTGCTAGATCCACAGCAGCGTCATCACCGCGATGTACCGGACCAAGTTTCGCATGGTTTTACGGTGCAGACTGGGAGCTCACTGTTCTCAGGATCATACGATCGATGCGCATCTAGGTGGCGAATCATCTCAGCCAAAGCAACCCGAGGTTCCAATTTTCCTCAGATCATGTCATCCATCAACTTGGCTCCATACTCGGCTTCTTTTCCCGTTGTTCTAGGATCTCCATGCCAGGGCGCTCGCTGATGTGGCGTGGAATCGACAGTGCGACAGCTCGGCCCCCATTCTGTGCATCACAAGCCAAGACTCGGGCAACTTAATCACGAGCCTGAGCTGAGCCTTTGCAATGAGATACGTCAGGCCCAGCTTGGATTGTCCTGTGAAGCTCCTCTTAGTTTTTGCAACAGGTCTTTGGCAAACGTTGCAGCATTTGCGCGATTCGGCTTTGGCTAGGTAATAGAAAGCTAGTACTTTATGTATGGGGAGTAGGCTTTCCTGTGCGCAACGCCAGCATGAACACCCGCCGCCACCAACTTGCTATGGGAATCTCTGTATGTCTGCGTTTCCACTGGGACCAGCCGAAATGCCTATGAGCAATATCTCTAGGGAATTCAATGTGAAGAATCGAGCGAGATCTCCATACGTCTGATGCAGGATGAAATACGTTTTCTAGTCCAATCCCAATAGGATCGATGGAGTGCGATTGAACGGCATTTGCTGCCTTTGAGAGCACCCGATTTCTCGTACCCTAAGGATGGCATATCTGAGTTAGCCGTGACTAGCCGAGAATCTCACTTTGAACCATCATCGTTCCTTAGTATACGGACGGTTTCGCATATGGTAAATATCCAAGGCTAGCCTGATGCAACCTCCAATATCTCTGATGTCTTCCCTTCATCGTTCTAGGTTCATGCCCCCCCGTGACTCGGTACGTCGTACAAAACCTCAATACTGCGCCCAGAACCTACGAGAATATCTCACTCATCCCATGTCCCATACTCACACCATCCTCACCCATCAAGCGGCTTCTGCGCAGCAAGAGAATGAAAATGCACATACGAATGCACACTCCGATCCAACAAATCCCTCCTTACCTCGATCAGGAAAACCTCCACCTCCTCGGGCGTCCACCCCAGACCCCTCGTAAACGGCCCAATCGTGATAGCATGCAACCCATCATAAATCGCCGCGCGGCAGTACTCCCCAATCTTCTTCAGGTCGTCGTCCTTCGCCCAGGGTCCCACGGGCACCTTTTTCACCTCGTGCGCCAGGTTGACGAACCCCGCGGCCGCGACGTGGGACGGGTATAGTTCGGCCGCGTTCATCTTGACGTCGAGCTTGGCGAGTGCTTCTTTGATGTTAGCGACCATTTTTACGGGGGCAAAGGTGGGTGGCATGGTGTTGTCGTCGCAGCCGTAGACCCAACGCATTTCTTGGAGTTCGATCCAGCCGCCTGGTTTTGTGACGCTGGTTGGGCGTGTGTGTTAGTCCTAGTCCTATGGTTCTGAGGGATGCGGGCGAGAGAGTGTGTGTGGCTGTCCCGAGGCATGTCCGGCGGACAAGGGGTATCAGCACGGACACGGTCGGGGCTTACCGGTATGCTTCGGCGAACAGCTCCGGCCACTTTTTGATCGAGGGGGCCATGTTGCGGAGGTGGACAAAGTCAAAGTGGTTGTCCGGGTAGACCCATTCCACCTCTGCGTCGTCGACCATGAACCGGACGTTGGGCGGCACGAACTCGGGCTGGATCGGGCTCAGGTCCACGCCAATGATTTCGGCCTCGGGGTACTCGTCGCCCACTAGGTAGTCATATTCATTAGCCCGCCATCACCATGCCGCGCAAGATCTTTCCTATCAAGAGGATGTAAATAGAGTGAGGGGTACGCACTATCGATAGCCCATATCCCCGTCCCCGTCCCAACATCGATGATTCGCTGCGGATTCTCCAATGGCGCGCTGTGCAGCTTCCCGCCGCAGAGATGGACGACCATGGTATGCTTCATGTCCTCGCGCTCCTGCTCATCGTCGTCGTTGGGGAAGTGGTACTGGCCCTCCTTGTAGCGGTGGTACCGCCGCCGGTTCTCAAAGCTGTAGTCGCGCACGTGGGAGGCCAGCGACGTGGAAGCCCGCGAGGAGCCGGATTCGGTGCCGCTTGCGTAGCCATCGTCTGGGCCAGGGAGGTTGGGTCGGGGGTTAGTTCTGGGGCTGGGGTGAGTTGATCGTCAGCTGGGATCGGGGTAGCAGGGGCTGCTGGTGCTGGTGCTGGTGCTGTGGTGGAGCTGTGAGCATCGTGAGGTTGCGATGCTGCGGGGGTCGCAGTGGGTGCGGCGGGTGCAATGTCTGGTGTTGAGGATGTTGGCGGCGGTTGCGCTAGTGTTGGTACTGCAGAGGAGGGTTCTGAAGTGTTTTTGGGTACCGCTGACGCGGCTAGGGTGTCTGCCATTGTCCTCCAATAGAACCTTTCGACTTATTTGACCAGAAAGTGCGAGAGGAAGAGGGAGAGTTGAAATGGCGTGAGATGCGTCGATGGAAGGGAGCTCAGGAGGAGCTTTTGGGAAACAGTGGAATGGACGGATGGGTAATCCCCGAGGCGGGGGCAACTAGACCGAACAGAACCGCGGATGCCTTTACTATGGTACGGATAGCTCAAGGTAATAAGTAAGCATCTGGTCTTCTTAATGGGCCTCGATCTGCAATAGACGGGAGTCTGCGGTTGCGACCTTGGACGCCCTTGGAGACCGTGGATGGGGTCTTTGGGGTCTCAGGGGCGGACTACTGGCGCCATCGCCCACTACTTTTTCTTTATAATCGAATGATAAATGCCGAAACCAGACAACCATGTCGCCGCCATTAACAGCCGAGGAAAGCCCAGGGGCACTAAACCCCACCAGTTTTCATCGTGAATGTTAAAGCTAACGCAGAGGCGATGCAACGTAAAGTCGTTTGAGTGTGAGTAGAACATAAATCTAAATGCTCCCTGCATCAATCCCATTTAGGCTTTCCCGCATGAGTTGTCTCCTTCTCGTATCCGTACGGAGCAACACAGTAGCACAATGGAAGCCTTCAAACTCACCCTCCCGGACGGCAAGACCGTCTCCGGGCTCCACAGCATCCCGTCAGCCGCGGCCTCCAACCCGCTCCGCCCGGCGCATCCTCCTCTTATTGTTGGCCTCCACGGCGGCACCTACTCGGGCGCCTACTTCGACGTCGACGACACCTACACCGCCCGCCATACCAGCGCAGCCACCGGTGTGCCCTTCATCGCCCTCGACCGCCCGGGGTACAACGACACCACGCCCGTCGGCGACGACATCCCCGCGTCCTCCTCCTTTTACGAGGTATGGGGCACAACGCTCCATCGTGACATTCTCCCGGCTCTCTGGGATAAATTCGCCGTCCCGAACGGATGCGCCTCTGTCGCGCTGCACTGCCACTCCCTCGGTGCACCAGGCGCATGTGTCGCAGCGGCGCTCTGGTCCGAGGAGACATCCTCCGCCTACCCGCTCGCCGCCGTCACCATCTCAGGCTTTGGCAACGCAGTAAAGAACTGCCGCACAGGGGATTTCACGCCGGCAGATGACCCCCCTCCGTCACACGTGCACTTCCCGCATGCGGTCAAGGACGCGCTCATGTTCCCGCCCGGTACGGCGGACCCTGCGATGCTGACGCACACGGCGCGCCTGGACCGCCCGATGCCGTACCGCGAGATGGCGGACCTGCGCGGGAAGTGGTTGGCGAACTGGGAGGACAAGTTTGCGGGGCGGATCACGGTGCCGGTGCTGATTGGGCTTGCGGGGCGGGACGGGCTGTGGTTGTCGAGGGAGGAGGATGTGAGGGAGTATATTGCCGCGTTTACGAAGAGTCGGAGAGTGGAGGGGAGCGTGATTCCTGGGGCGCCGCATAATATCGAGATGAGTTATTGGTCTCAGGGGTGGTATGCGCGTGTGTTTGGCTTTGCGATGGAGGGGGCGGCGTCTTTGGCGATTGGAGATGGTGATGGGGAGGGTGTTGAGGCTGGGGGGCATTGAGGATGGTATGCTAGAAAGACTGCCTTGAATTACGAGCACCTGAATTCTGAAAGCTATATAGAGTGTTATACGTTTCACTTTGGTGAGAAGTGAATGAGATGGCTATCTTGATGATGGGCACCTTGGTCCATTCAGTCTCTTTTTTACTTATCTCATCTTCACTCATCGAAGTATGCAGGCCTAGCAATTAAATTGGATATGACGTTGCCCGGCTGCCAAATACGGCCAGCCCCATCGTAGTGAGTGAATATCGAGCTATTCAACGATGAGAGCTGCATCACGATACCTGACTTGTCCTGTTCTGGTGAATGTAAGAGATATACATTGCTAAGGAGGCGGGCCACGAATGAGAGAGTACAGAACAATGCCACTGTCTTTAGCTGAGGACACCACATCAGCTTGGCTTGCTCTGATCACCAGGAATCTCATGAGGTGTGCCAGTGCAAAAGTTTCTGACGAGGAAAGGCAATTACTGTGAGCCCTGTCCAGTGTCCCAGCCAAGCACGCTGTCAAGCTGCGCAGCGGCATCAATGACACGACTCATCTCACCAGCGGCAAGGTGTCGTCCATGAAGATTTGTGTAGAACAACCATCAGACGAACGATACGTAGGGATGGCCGGACGGACCTGCATCTCTTCATCGCCGGTCCAGTGTTAAAGAAGACACCTCATTCGGTGGAAAACGTCCGATGATCGATCCCCACCGATTTTCCCACTCTATTGACGCCACTATGACTAGTTTCCAAGTTCTCGGTGAAGGACACTCTACCTGACCTCGCACACACCCCCACCTTCACCGAGCTCTGATTTTTGAACCCCGCACACACCGGGGACCCTTACGCCGAAGCTGAAGAAAACGCCCAAGAAAAAAAGTCTAAACGTCAACCACACACACCAATACACATCATTTGCCTGCCCGATGATTGAGAACCAGTCAAGCTAATCTGCTGAAGAACGAGCTAATTCAAGAAGGATCCAGAGTTCCAAGATCTGTGCCTTGGATTTAGGCCCGGACGTAGAATTACTCGCATTGCCGGCGCCAAAAACGTGAAGAGGCTATTTTAGCTCACACCCTGTCACTGTCACTGTCACTTTCACTCTCACAAACTCATTCGTTCACATCTTCACTCTCATCCACACAATCACACTCACTCGAACTCAAAGTCATACACAAGTTCGTTCACTCACTCACTCACTCACTCACTCACTCACTCACTCACACCTCCACTCACTCACCACTCACCCCCTCCACGTGCACACACAGCCAGCCCAGCCAGCCACGATGGATGAGCTAGTCGACTGGGCAAAGTCCCACGGAGCCGCCCTCCACCCGTCAGTCGAGGTCTACAATGACCCCAACACCGGCAACTCCTTCCGCGTCTCCCCCGACGGCGCCGGCGTCAACCCGGGCGACACCGTCGTCACCTGTCCCCTGGCCCTGACCCTCTCCTACCTCAACGCCACCACCACACCCAACCCAGGCTTCCATCACGACTCCTCCTCCTCATTCCCTCCCTCGTTCCTCGAATCCGTCCCACCGCACGTCATCAGCCGCTTCTTCCTGATCAAGCAATACCTTCAAGGCCCATCCTCCTTCTGGCACCCCTACATCAGAACCCTCCCCAGCCAGCAAACCTCGCCGCCTGGGCCCTCCCGCCCTCTGGCCCGCAGACGACGTCGAGCTCCTCGAGGACACAAACGCCCACATCGCCATCGCCGAGATCAAATCCCGCCTCAAGGCCGAGCACAAACACGCCCTCGCCGCGTTCGGCGACGACCCGTCCAGGCACGACTACACGCGCCTCCTCTACCACTGGGCCTACTGCATCTTCACCAGTCGGAGCTTCCGCCCGTCCCTCGTCATCCCCGCCCATAGGCAGCACACCCTCTCGCTGCCGGAGGGTTGCGCCGTGGATGACTTTTCCCTGCTGATGCCCCTGTTTGACGTGGGGAACCATAGCCCGACTGCCCGGATCGCGTGGGAGACGTCCGATGATGCTGTGAGGGACGAGGAGGCTACGGTCGGCCTGCGCACGCTGGATACGTACGCCCCCGGCGCGCAAGTCTTTAACAACTACGGCACCACCAAGACCAACGCCGAACTCATGCTGGCGTATGGCTTCACCATCCCCGAATCGGAGGTCCTGCACAACGACTACGTCCACGTCCAGAAGCGCGGCGGTGGTGGCGCCAAGGCTGCGGCGGAGAAAGGCGACGACGGCGCCGGGGCAGCAGCATCCGGGAACAACAAGCCCAAGGATTATTTGATTTCTTTGAGGCCTGTGTCTGATCCGAGCTCAGTGGCCGCGCGATCTGGATGTCTGCTGACCGATGTCGATGGGGATGCCATCTTGCCTCCGTTTCGGCATGTGCAGGATATCATGGTGTGGGAGCTCGTTCTTGCGCAGACGACGGCTGAGCAGCGGAGCGAGATGATTCCGGTGCCGGAGGGTAGTGGTGGTGACGATGATGAAAGCAAGGCAGATTTGAAGAGGCTGAGGATGATCTTGATTGGACGGGTCCCCGCGGCCACGCAACCTTTACTGTTCCAGACTATTGGCATCATCCAGCACAAGGTGCTGCAGGAGCTTGAACGGCTGGACCAGTCCGAGTTCGAGATGGAAGAGGACGAGGCGACGAGGAATCAGATCATGGCGTATCGCTATAGGAGACAATGCAGGAAGGTTTTGGAGAACGTACTCGAGTCTATGGAGATGCCCGACGAGGCTGACTCATAATATGAATCACAGGTACCTCTGACATAGTGCATAGACCTGGCACCACAAGCCTACGATGTTCTAAGAAGCTCGCCGTAGACAGCTCGCTCCAAATCATCATACAACCTCGTCACAACCGGATCGGCATGAGGCTGGGATTGAACAAGAAGCACCCCGGCAACGCCCGTCTCCCGATCCAGCCACCAATGACTGTTACACATGCCGCTCCACTGTAGACTCCCCTTCTTGCGCTTCCCCGGCACGTCACGCATGTTGATACACCCAACCAGTCCGTGATTGAGCTCCATATCCAGCTCAAACTCCACCGCCAGCGACCCGCCCCATTCAGCCGTGAGCTTCTCGAATTGTCTCGCCTGTCGCTCGTCAAGCTGCGGCCGGAACATCTCGTCTGCCGTCTCCTTCTTCACGAGCGTGTTATTCAGCAGCGCGGATAGGAAGAGGCTGTAGTCTTTGGCGGTGGTCCATAGACCCGCGCCGCCGCTGTCAATTGCGTTGGGACTGACGTTGCGAGGACTAGACCCCAGACTAAGAGACGATCCGTCGCTGCCGCGGATCTGGAATGCGGCGGTCCGCTCGGCGACGTGGGGCATCTTGTCTGGCCAGAAGCCCGTGTCCTTCATACCAAGTGGATCAAAGATATGTTCGGTGAGGTAGGCGCTGAGACTGGTCCCCGTGACGCGCTCCAGGGCTTGACCTGCCCAGTCGGTGGCCGTGCCGTAATACCATCCTTCTCCTGGGACGAAGAATAGGGGCGTTTTGAAGCCTTCGAGTGTGCCCGAGAGGTTTGTCACGGTGCGTCCTATGGATTTGGACCATTTAAGGAGATCTGGCATGAGGTCGTAGCCCAAGCCGACGGTATGGGTTAGGAGCATCCTGGGTTGCTTTATGTTAGTATGCCACACAAAGCAGTCAAGTAGCCTTTACTAATGATTCTAGTACCTGAGTGTGATGGGCGTGGTGTTGTCCTCCAGAATAGGCTTCTCGTTCTCGTCGAAGCCGCGGAGGATCTGCATGTCTCCTAGCTCAGGCACGATCTTGCGCATGTCGTCGTCGAGACGTAGGCGGCCTTGCTCGACGAGCTGCATGACGGCGGTGGAAGTGATGGCCTTGGTGAGTGATGCGACGTAGGTGAACGTGTTGAGGGCCCAGGGGCGCGCCTCAGTTGGGAAGTCAATGCGGCCTGCTGCGTTGCTGTATAGTGTTCCTGTGACTGCGGTCAGACTCGCATGTGTGAGGATTGCAACGGGGAGAAGTCATACCATCTCTATTGATGACGATGAAGGAGGCGCCTAGCAGCTTGTCTTTTGTGGCGTTGGCGGAGGCGGTGTACTTGGCGAGGACGGCGTCCAGAGTGTCGGCCATGATGTCTGTAGTATTGGGCTGAAGTTGAAGCAGCTGATATTCCGTTGAGAGAGTTGAATAAGACGCCTACAATCAATGGGCCAGCTGGTTTTTATGGGAGTGCTCAAGATAGAAGACTACGATGCCGAATGTGGGAGTCAACACGAGACGTTGCAAATGACGCCCAAAGGACACGGTACCAGGCCACGTTGTCGGAAAGGTGCGAGTTGACCGGGGGAAGTTGCGCTGGGCGCGGGCTGCCGTGTTCGGGGGCCAAGTGAGACGGGCGGATTCGGTTGCCCCGCACCTGTGAACCCCGGCGTTCCGCCTACCACACCTAAGTACGCCTGAAAGGCCAGTTTGCGTGGGCAGTCACTGGAGAGTAAGTAAGCAGTAAGATCAACGTTCCACTTGGCCTGCAGATTACTCATAATGACACCGGCCAGATCGCCTTGCATGCACGTAATTCACCTATTCTGTTGTTCACCCTGAGTCAACAGCTTAGGCTCTTCATCTCTAGGTCTTCCGCTTGGGACATGACTGAAGAACATATGATGAGCTTAATGTTTATTTTGCCGGATTCTCTAAGTCCACCCCTACTTGTGGTGTTCAAAAAGCCATCTCAATATGTTTTCAATTGAAATGTAAGAGAACAAAGTGAGTTGAGTTAGAAGTAGATGAGATGAGGAAACACGCAGTGAGAGCGCTATCGCAGGCTCATAGTGGAAGATGTCAAGGTGATTAGAAAGAAGCATAACTTCAAAACTTGAGATGAGCAAAGCCTTGGAAAACGTACCGCTCTCAGAATTCTCTGCTACAGATAGCCGACGCTTCAAGACTGTGTCTGCCACATTACATACGGCGTTCATTTCTTGAACCCTGGCCGTGTCGCCCGCCGGGGCCAAGCGCGAAACTGCCCGGCTCCGGCCCTCGGTACGGCCCCACTCAGACCCTGCCCCCTCCGGCGCGCACGAGTCAAACTTGCAATGAGGGCGGTCTTTAGTCGTATGGGCTCCCGATAAGGACATCCTATCGGTAAAATATGTGCTGAGCCGCCTCCCAGAACCTAAAAGATGCGGTCACCGCCACGATGAGACCATTCCAACAGCATTTCTGAGGCTTTCGTGTCACCATCTAAGTGTGGTTTCTCATCTGTCATTCCATTGAGCGCCTCGGCATAGGTTACTATATCTCCAGGAATATCTGTCTCTACCACATGTACCGGAAAGTCACTGCTCGATCACCCTGTGCAGACAGTTCCTCTGCAGTGAACTTGCTGTCCTCCCCAGCCGCCATCTTTCGGTCGCGCTTCTTGTTAATTCCAATGTAGCTGAAGATAAGTATCAACGCTGCAATAATACCGACCGATATGAACCCGAGCTCAAGGGCATGGCCCAGGATATACCGCGGCCCATCCTTTTGGCGGTAAAAGTTGGATGCCATGGCCTTCTCAAAGTCAGCACTTTTGCTCTCATCAATCCATACATGATATTGGGATGGGGGTGTGTCTTACGCCACCGAGATTTCCCACGCCGATTTGAACCGCCATTCCTGCACTGCGCTTGTAACTGCCGGCAAGGTTGTTGGAGAGCCAACTGATGACTCCTGGAAAAGCGGGATAGATGGAACAAGCAGCTATGAAGACGCCTCCATAGACAACTTTGGGGTTCGAGCTTGAAATGCACCTGAGTAGCGAATCTGTCAGCTGGGGAGTTCCCGCCCAAAAAGACACGGTAGGCAACCCACATTGAGAATCCAACAATCATCATGCACAGGAATCCAACGATGAAGGGGCTTCTCTTGCCAACCCTGTCTGATATGTATGCCACAATGACTGCGAGAATTGCGGCCGTGATGTAGATCGGCACAGTCATCAGCTGCGCCGTGCTGGACGTGTAGTTGAGATTTCGAATGATGGTCGGGAGGAATAGGCTGATTCCGTAGAGCGGGCATACGATCTGGTAACCAATGTCAGCATCCACTCATGAGTGGTAGTGGTCAAAGACAGCCTTACACCCCAGTAAACAAAGATGTTGATCCAAATCTGCCAATCGGTAAACGCGTCCACGACATATTTCCACTTGAACTCCTCGGCCTCGGCAACTTGCACACGATTTTCTTGCTTGCCCTGCACCTGGCCCTGGTATTTCAGTCGGAAGACGATAAACGCTCGCTCTTCCTCAGTCAAGAACTTGGCTGTCTCGGGAAAGTCGTGGAGTGCAAAGAAAGCCATAACGGCCACGAGAACGGTCACAATACCCTCGAGGATGAAGATCCAGCGCCATCCCTCCAGCCCACCGATGCCGTCCATCTTGGAGATCGCAAACGCGAGGAGACCGCTGAAGGCGCCGGCGATAGAAGCCGCCGAGAAGAACATGGCTTGGCGGAGCTGAATTTCATGGCGGCAGTACCACATCGTTAAGTAATACTAATTCTTCACATTAGCCAAACTGTCACCCACGCCGACCGAGATGATGATGGAAAGTGATATAGAGAAAACCTACCGCGACGCCAGGAAACAGTCCGGCCTCAGTCACTCCGAGAAAGATGCGAGCTATCAACAGGCCGTGGTAGTTCTTCACGATGCCCATCAAGGTCATGACGACGCCCCACGCAACCATGATGGTCGGCAGCCACACGCTCGGACGGAGCTTCTTCAGCAGCAGGTTACTCGGGACCTCGAACGCGGCGTATGTGAAGAAGAAGACTGTGAGGCACCAGTTGTATTGATCGGCAGTCATTCCTAAATCTTCTTGGAGGCCTTCGATCTTGGCGTTTCCGATGTTTCCACCTGTTTTGTCTGTCAGTCAGAAGTCTTGAAGGAAGGGCAGGATGGAACTTGCGGTCGAGGAATGAGAGTAGGTAGAGTAAAGCCAGCATCGGGATGAGTCGAATATCCATCTAGAAGTTCAACAGTCAGTCTCTCCATGCGTTGACGACGGGAATGGGGATGAACCCCGCACCTTTCGCAGGATCTTCTTCTCATCCAGATGCGCAAAGGAAGCCAGTGTTGTGCCTTGCGCCGTAGCTATCGCATCGATTCGCTCAATCTCCCCCTTCTTCGTTACGGGCTCATGCTCTCCATTTTCAAGCTCCGAAATTTCAAGTTTCTCGTGCCGCGAGACGTATGATGAGTCCATCGTTGCAATACCGAATTGGCTACTTCGCTTATGCCGACGGTCTCGAACTAGAGCTTGGATGCAACTATCGCCGGGACGCTGAAGAAGATGTGGTCAAGCTGGTATACGTTGACGGTTAGTCGAGCGCAATCACATAGAATGTCTCCAGTCAACCTCCATTTTCGCGTTCCATAGCTTGAATATAAACCTTCGGGTATCTCTCCGTGGTTCGGACGCAACCCACACAACCCAAACAGGTTGCCAAAGGTTCCCGTCGTCAGCGGCTGGGGTGCGTGTGAGTGTGAGCCCCATCGGAGAAGAAGCTCGGCAGATTGAAACGTCCAATAGAGAGGAGGGGGAGCGGCTACTCTCCGTTCCGTAAACCCACCAAATGGTCGAATATCCACGCCCGAGGGCGGCAGTCTACCTACCCCGCGTTGCTTATTTCGACTAAGGTGAGCGGAACGTTGGCCGCACTGACAACGGACCCACGTGGAGCTGGGGGAGGGAAGTTCTGGGATTGGGTAGCATTTGCCTCGATTGCATTAGATCAATGTGTTGAGGGATCGGCGGAGCGGAGAAAGATGGATTGTTGCTTGGTCCGTCTTGGTTGTCTTGGTTGGGATCGTGATGTCACTTGGAGAATGCGGGGGAAGAGGACGATGCTCGGCCCGTGGTCTGGAACTCTCCTCACTTAGCTGCGTGCGGCAACGGCACTGCATTCCGTTGGCTTGCATTGGGGTAGCTCAACGGGCTCAAGATCTGGGCTCCGAGAGAGGATGGGAGAAGAGCTGGTGAGTCTAGCTAGGTCGAAGTCGGGCTAACAAACAAGCGAGTTGCAATTAGTAACCGAGGTGTATCAATCTCATTTTGATGTACAGAGTTCAGAAGTGTAAAGGAGTATCATCAAAGCGCCAATAGTCTCTAACCCATGCCTTGCGCCAGCATAATCTAATAATCAGATTGGAAACAACGCAATCCCAAAGTCTTTAAACGCCTGGATCCAATCAAACGTATCAACGCCCGCTTGCTCTAGTTCATCCCGTCTTTCCCATAAACGCTGAACCACCTTCCACTGCGTCCGGCTGTTGGCAACCCGGTAGCACTTGATCCTCTCCCACCAGTGCTCCCACGGTCCGCGATCGCTGGCGTCGCACGAGGCTACAAAGGCAGGCCACGTTATGGGTGCCATGAAGTTGGTCTTTGTGGATTTCGACCGCGTCTTGATGTCCTCGACGGCGTGCATGTGTTCAGCAATTTCGGCGAGGAGCTGCTGGTGGTTTTCGCTGTGGCACTTTTGGATGCGTCGGTGGTAGTAAATGACCGCAGCCAGATGCCAGGCATTCGCGTGGTGTTGAAAGATTTCCAGGGTCTCGGCATCCTGGTTCATTGCTTGGTGGACGTCTTCGAGGCCTAGAGACCAGTTGCATAGCCGATCGCCAAGGCTCTCGCAGACCTCGAGCAATCCCTCTGGGATGGGCTCTTCAGTGCCTTCGTACCAGAGGAGATACTCCGCCAGTCGGCAGGTCTCCTCGATATCCACAGCGATGGCGGGTGTGATCCCGTACATGTATCCGAAGCAGCTGTCGGGTTCTGCCTGCGACGCGATTGGTTCGTCTATATCCTCGGCCCCCTCTGATGGCCACGGTCCTGGTGTAAAGGAGAATGAGACCGTGCGAGTGAGGAGGTATAGAAAGTCGCTAATCTCGTTCAGTTGCCGCGTGGCTCTGCTGATAACCTTCCATCGGCGTCGCGTTTTCCGCAGCTGTTTTGTGCCTTGGAGGTGAACGACGAAGTCGGCATCACTACCTGTCGTGAACTGCGTGGTAAGGCTCAGCATATATCTCACGTCACTATTGAGTAGGAGAAAGAACCTACATTGCTAATGGTCACCATTGACAACATGGCCACCATGAGGAGTTTGTATTCCGATGTTGCCATGGCGGGGTTGATGGCGGACTGTAAACAATGCAGCGCTAGTTGGCGATGCTGCGACCCTAGAGTGAGAAATCTCGTCTGCTCGGGGCCGCAATTGCCGAGATGAAAGGCAGACGATGCTATTAGAGAGTGAAAAATGACTGAAGAAACGGTAGGTGTGGCCATCTTTGCTTTCGGTAGCCATTCTGATATTGCCTGGAGAGCTGCCGGGACGTACAGCTTTCGGTAAGGGTTCTGGGGATGTGGAATGGGTTGGAGTAGACTCGCAATATTTTCCACGTAGTGATGCATGAGTCTATCGATGACTGCGTCGCCTGATATGCTGGTAGATATTCGTCGCGGCAGTCTCATGTATGAAATTTCGGTTTGCGGCTGCATCGGCAACAACTCAATTGAGTCTTCCAATAGCCCTGCAATGTCGCCCAGCGAAGAGTGAAACTCTTCTTGGAGCTGATATTCTGGCGTGGCTTGGTCATCTTCTGAAGTTCTGATGAGCTCCAATTCAAATCCAATTTGATTGGGAGATGCGTCCTCTCGTGCCGTAGAGAAAGAAGGACTTGAGCTTGCGCAGTCAGTGTAGATTGGAGAGGCTGTTGCATCCTTCTGGGACCGGTTTGATTCTGAGCTGTTATGAGCACTGGTGGCCAATGAGCAGTCAGAGACTGCAACATCGGGACTTCCAAGGTCATGACTCTGACTAGATCCATGACGACCATCATGGGCCTGGAAGAGAGAGAAAGGGCCCTCTTGAATGGTACCCTTTGAGGTTGGTGCTTCTTCGAGTGATGCCAAGAAGGAGTCAATGTCTCTCATCTGATATTCAGGCCCTGCATCACGGCCTACATGGGGCACACCGAATGTGTATCAGCCACTAATACCAGGACATGTGGGCAGAAAGGGTAAAGCAAGTAATTTGATGGAATGGGAATCCTACCAATCCGTATTCTTCCTCTGCCACTACTGCTACTGCCAGGCTTCTCCTTCTCGAGAAATGGATTCGAAACGTTGATCCACTGAAGCTTGATGCCGTAGCCTTCGCAAGGGATCTTCATCTTCTCACAGTTCCCGCACCCAGAGGATCTCTCATCACACTTGACCTTACGCCTCTTGCAGGTCCAGCACCTGTTGTCGCCCAATGAATCGCGCACAAGTCAGCCCACACCCCTGTCAAAGTGGTCCGAGACATTCTCCCACACACTCTCTCGGAGGGGCAGAGCAGAAAACGTACCCGGTAAAGGTCATCGACCGCTGTCCCGATTTAGGCGGCGGCATCGTGGGGTCATGCTCGGGAGCGGATCGCCGGTGGCTGGCTCGGACGGGCTCCTCATCAAGGCGCCTGCGGTGAAAATTCCGGGGTAATGCCCACCCGTGAATGCAAGGTCAGCACTCGGAGACTTTGATTGATGTGAGGAGAAGTTGGGCATGGCGCAGACGGCATACCGGGAGTTTGCGGCAAGACACCACACCTTGCTCGGACCGCGTCGAGATAAGCAGGGCCTCTTGATGAATACGGTGTTATCACGGAAAGCTTACCCCGCTGTGCACTGTTTAGGTACGTGTTCGAGGTGAAGGTTTGCGCGAATTTGTGCTCCGAACACAGTGCGGTCTTCAAACCTTGTTGCAAGCGTGGTGACTAATGATCGCGATCACCTCATCCGGATTAGACTACGAAGCTTTCGTCTGATTCTGAGAAGTGAATAAATACCGCCCAAAGGAGCGCCGTATAAATAGCTGCAACTGTGGTATGGGGTTCCATTCTTATCATATCATACACAACTTTTATCTTCCAATACTGGATTTCACAGATCTTTTGTTGCCAAAGAGCTTCACTCTTTAGTCGAATCCGCGTAACTAGTGCCTACTCAGCCTCTGTTGGATACGACTCAGGAGT
Organism: Colletotrichum fioriniae; assembly: GCF_027942845.1. Classification (NCBI taxonomy): domain Eukaryota; kingdom Fungi; phylum Ascomycota; class Sordariomycetes; order Glomerellales; family Glomerellaceae; genus Colletotrichum; species Colletotrichum fioriniae. The sequence continues at coordinate 830,686 of NW_027076851.1, forward strand.
ATCGTTGACTTGAACGCCCCCTCTTTTAGCATACCTACTATCAGCAAACGGCAACGGCCATCCACCCTCCTCTTCCGAGGTAGCAAGCCAAAGTCTCTGCAACCAGCGTTTCTTCGTAACGTCGTTATCATCCTTGTACGCAGATCGCGCATGAAGGTTATGAGTGTTGGCGACAAATTGGATATCGCCCTGCTGTAGCGTCATTTCCAACGACAGTCGGCGGCACATCTCCTCCATCACCTGGATCGCCTCACGCTGGGCATCCGTGTATTGCGGAAGGAGACCAGCATCCCAGAAGCGTTGTAGAGCTCCGACGTAGTAAGAGTCCCACTTCATGCTGAGCTTTCCCTTGTAGTAGTAATAGCCGGGAGTGCGCATCCACTCTTTCTCTCCCTCGCTCGTTTCCCCCTTTCGATCGTAGAACCAGTGTGGCAGACATAGCTGGCGGAGTACGTCTGGTCTTTCTCGTCTGAGAGTGTTGTAGATGTTGTGACTGGAGACCACCTGTGACTCTCCGCCTTCCATTGCTTGGTGAAGGCACAGCAGGCCCACGATATCGCTTTCGTCCGTGTGGTATGTCTGGGCTTTCTGCGTGCGATAGATTCTGCCTTCCCCGTTGACTTCTTTGCCTTCAGCAAGATCTTTGATGTGACCGAGCATGTGCCCCTGTCTGTTTTGGCTCAATCGGCGGCCGATGTAGGAACCGATGCCAAGGTATGCGATTGAGGCTTGTCGAGTTGTCCAAGATTCGATGGGAAGACCACGCAGCACGACGAAGCCGATTCCGTTGACCAGTTGGTCTCGAGTTCGATGTAGGAAGTCTACAAAGGGGCCAGGGAGCTCGAAGGTAGCCTTGTTGACTTCAGAGAGTTGAAGGCCTCTGTCTTCGATATCGTGGACGGCAGCAATGATAAGTTTGACCTGGTCTTCTGTGAAATGATAAAGCCAGCGGCCAGTATCTTGGCTCAGCTCCTTCTTAGTCCAGACGGTTGAACCAGAAATCTTCTCTGGCATGCTTTCGAAGGGCTGCAAGAGATCGTAACCGGGTTCTCGTTGTCCGGAGCAGAGTCCAAGACCATGACCCCAGGACTGTGCTGTCGACATGGTGGATGTTTGAGAAATGATGTAAATTGATGATAAAGATAAAGATAAAGATAAAGAGTTTAGATGTATCTAGTTGATCGTGGTGGCGATGCCCTGTGCCGTCCCAGTGACAAGAACATCGTGCCCGAGGAAGCCATCGATTTGTATTCGAATGGCAAGAGCAGTCGATGAAAAGATCGTATTTCTTTTGTGACCAAATAGTCTTCGTTGTTTCCTTCCCTATGGGGATGACGTCTCAAGTTGACTGAAGTATGGTATCTCATGTTGTGATGGCGTTGTCTAATCTCGACTACTGGAGGCATTCACGCTGATGTATCTGCAGCTAAGGTAAGTATACAAGATACGGTATTAGTTGGAACAATGGGTAGGAAAAGTTGTGTAATTCCGAACTTGTCACTCATTGTATCGCGCTGCGATAAGACAACGCCCGCAAGCATGTCGTGGGGAAAGAGACTCCGACAAGATCCACCTTAGCCAATTTGGGCTGAAAATGGCGTCAAGATAGGGCGTCGCTGTCAGCTGCCCAAGCTAGCAGTTCCAGGTAGCTGGATTGATTCGGGATCTCTTGCATTGATACGCATGGCAAATGTCGTGCATGCTTCCGGCCGGTCGGTTCGCCTCCCTGGGTCTGGATGAGCAGATTCTGGGGTGTCGTAATGGTGGTTGGAGCCCCTGGCATGGTGCTCTCAAGAGAAACCCAGACTGACATCAGGACCGGTCCAGTCGGTATCACAGCTGTCTTGTAAGTCACACTCCAGACCATAAAACATTGAATTCACAACATTTCTTTTCCATTTAGAAGAGCAAAATCGTTTACCTCCGAAGTCCTAAAGATGGCTACAACTACCACTGTATTGCCGTCCATTCAAATGCGAACCTCCATGCCGATTACAGAACGTCGGGACACTGAAATGCAAGCACACCGCCCAAGAGTCGAAGACACATTCATGGCTGGCTTGTCAACTATTGATGGGACCGGTGCCACCATTGGCAGAAGTGCCCCCATCTCGGGCATTCCCAGATTCTCGGATCCGTATCAAAAACGCCAATGGATGCTCGAACGTATGGCCGGTGCTTTTCGAGTTATTGCTCGCAAGGGATACGTTGAAGGTACAGCTGGTCACATCTCGATTCGTGACCCAGTCGACCCTGACACCTTCTGGATCAACCCGTAAGTTGCACGATCCTCAGTAACCTACAGTACAGCCATCTCACTACGTCCTGGTATTATTAGCCTTGCTCGCCATTTCGGTCTGATGAAAGTCAGTGACATGGTCCACGTCAATGTTAAGGGAGAAATCATTGGAGGAAATCACGTGAGTCTAGATTATCGTGCCTTCGTCGGAACCAGGATTTGCGGATCAGTCAACTAACACTGCTTCTTGTAGGCATGTATCAACAACGCAGGTTTCAACATCCACTCCGCCCTTCACGACGCCCGACCCGATGTCAATGCAGCATGTCACTTCCACAGCATCCACGGCAAGGCATGGTCCGCCTTCGGGAGACCACTAGAAATGCTCAACCAAGACGCGTGCACATTCTTCAAAGATCATGCCGTCCACGACATGTTTAGCGGCATTGCATTCGAAGCCTCAGAAGGAGAGAGAATAGCTGAAGCTCTGGGCAATAATAGGTGCGCTATTTTAAAGAACCATGGTCTTTTGACGACAGGGAAGACGGTTGACGAGGCGGCGTTCTTATATACCTTGATGGAAAACTCCTGTCGTATCCAGCTTCTCGCGGAAGCTGCTGTAGCATCGGGAATTGAGAAGCACCTCTGTCCTGAACCCGAAGCTGAGTATACATACCGGTTGACTACGCCTGAGGCCATGTGGTTGGAGTTCCAGCCGGATTACGAATATGAGTTGGCTATGTCGGGTGGGGACTTTCTTTTGTGACTTTGGCTTTGAAGACAAATATCCTTTTAGGCCAAAATTCCAATCATTAGTACATCTTCTTACTTACTCGAAATATGCTGTATGGTTGGGCTGTAGGGTTGGAAAAGATCAGAATGTGTCACACACGTCTCCAGGAGGAACACGAACTACTTTTCACTTTGTTCTCAAAGATATGCGCAGTTTGATGGTTTGAAACTATGGGCACTAATGACGGGGCAGGTAGGGAAGGGAATCCTTGCAGTTAAATGTCTCCAAGTGCTATCAGCTGACACCGGATTGCTTCACAAGGCAGATCGTAAATTGACAAATTCTAACCAAATGAAATGGGGCTATGAACCATCAGATAAAACCTGCCTGCCGAGCCCTGAGGTTGACTATGTTTAATTCCAACGAACTCTGGGCGTCAGCTTCAGGTTGAACTTTTGGCCCCCAAATCAGAACGATTGGTTCGGATTGATGACTTTGATGCAAGCGCGTCTCACCTGCCGCAAAAGGGACGAATAGATACGTGGGATTCCACGATGGTGTGTAGCACAGTCTCTGCGCCTCAGTTCAGCCTGCTTGATCCTCCCAGCCCAGTGAGACATGTGCGCAGCTCTGATTGGATTCCTGGTCTTCGACTTCCACAAAAGTCGACAGAGCAGTGAGAGCACCAATGACCGTAAATCCTTCGAGATCCTGTGTCTCCTTGTGAGTATGATACTACATAAGCTGTCCCTCGCTGTGTAAGCGGTGCCAATTTGCCTAATGTGCCCATTTTCTGCGCTGTTTCTTTTCTCTCTTCTGTTCTTCCTGGATGAGGTTCTCGAGAACTAAATCCATGCCTTTCCTTCACTCTACGCACAAAAGCTCCGACGCATGATGGATTCTTCCGGCCCCGAGACGTATGTTCCTCATATTCCCCACAAACAAGTAGTTCCCGAACAACTACGGCAAAATGAATCAGCGTACTATGCGCCGACAACACCTGAAACGTATTCATCAATGCCCGTCGAAAAAGAACGTACGATTTGCGGATTGAGACCAGTGACCTTCGTTCTCAGTGTCTTGCTGGCCGCAGTGGTAGTGATAGCCGCCGTCGGTGGTGGCGTTGGGGGTTCACTGGCAGTCCAAAAAGCGAGGGAGTATGATCCAATGTCAATTCTTTCCTCCCGCCACAGATTTCTAATGGTTGACTCATAGCAATGCAATGTCGTCCGTATCATCGCCCACTACAGTTGTCACAACCACAGTTACCGCGCTGGTGCCTGCATCGACGGACAGCGATAGCCCGATAGTTGTTCCAACACGAGGGAAAATCCAGCTTGACTGTCCCGCCATGGAGGGCGAAACGAGAGCAATTGCACTATCTGACGTTGATGCCAAATTTGTTATGCATTGTGGCATGAGCTTCGGGGCAAAAGGGTCCCTAGACATTGTTGCCGTTGTAGTCTATTCGTTCTTGGACTGCCTCAGGGCTTGTGCATCATATAATCGCAACTCAGGGTCGAAAATATGCGTTGCGGCGACCTTCAACGCAGATCTGGGCAATGTTGGCGCGAACAACGGAAATTGTTGGCTTAAGAATGCGACTAGTCCCCGGTCGATATCTGACAATTCTGCTGTAGGTGGCATCTTGGAATGAGCACTTAGTCCCCTCCTCTCGTAAATATTATTATCGCTGCACCTGAGTCGTGAGGCTCTGCTCCTAGGTCGACTCCTATGACTTACTTGAGAGACAAGACAGCCATTAAAGGTATAATCAAAAGGCAGTAGTTGAGTTTAGTATCATAGAGTAGATAGCCTTTAGTGTCAAGCTTTTCTGGTCCCCTGTTTCGATTATGAAACTTCTCGTTCGTCCAGCTTTAAAACACCGAAGAAGGCGCGGTCAATTTGCCAGACATCAAGGCGTTGGCATTAATTGCAACAGTCGCCACCTTAATATATGGCACTGTCTACCCAGGTAGCTAAGCCCCTCCCCTTTCCTTCCAGTCTAGCTTTCCTTCCAGTCTAGCCCTCCAAGTTGTCTGTTTGCAGGCGAATATACTTCTTGGTACACACGCACGAGCCTTAACAATAGAATAATCTAGTCTGGTAGTCGCTATAATGACGGAGATAAGCACGAGAAGAACCAACGAAACTCCCGTACAAGCATCAGTGGCCAGCAAGCGTCTTTTATGGACGCACGCTCAGCGGCTACCTTGAAAGCGTAACTCTTACTGAACTGCATCAGAGTCCATGCAGATGAAGTGCCAGACGGACTTCAAGTCTGAATTGACTTTATCAGAGGGATGTTGAATCTGCCGGCTTCATCATCGAAATCTGCATACCGGCACCAGCTGATATGAACCAATATGAACGCATCGTTGCACGTTATGTCCTCGCGGTTTGGCACCTCCCAGAGCTATTCACATTCATCGCATTATATCTCGTCATTCAGTGTTCCGATGATAGGGCATACCCCACTACTTTCGACAATCGTTGAGGCACAGCATTTTACTGTACATCAGACTCGGCCTACCTTGGCATCAACTTCGAGTCGCACCTTTCGCCTATTGAGTGCTGCGAGACTACTGGTACGCTATGATGTACACGTTAGAATCTAAATGCTTAGCTTCATTGGATTTAATAGACGAATCTGACGCAGAGTGGCCTGACACGCTGTACAACGATCGAATGGCTTACGTATACGAAGAAGGATGCCCCATGTGGTACAGCCATAGCACCAAAGCCTATCCAGCTTGATTGTTATCGTACAGTCAGACCTTTGCAGAGCTTTTTCTGAACTTCAGGTGTTTATTTTTATGGATAAGTAATGTCGTACAGCTGCTGCGTTTGGGTTCAGTCATGACGCGCAAACCGTACATGTAGTCACATATGAGAGCAGTTCGGGTTGTATGGGTGATCACCAGACTTCCAAGAAGGTGAGAAATGTTTCAAAATCGATGTTAACTTCAAAATTGCTTGCTAGGAATCACTGACTAGTCAGTAAGTAAGTGAAGAAGCAACCCTTTTTTTACACACATGGCATGCGTTCTCAGTCTAGTATTTGGTTGTTTGACTCCCTCGACTCCACTTCTCATGATCTCCTCCTTATTCCATCAAGGTCGCTCCTCTTCCTATCATCAACAGCTTTTGCTCGTATCTTCTCTTATGACAGCGGGCTTGAAGTTTTACGCCATACTTCGTGTCGGCGGACAAAAGCACACCATGGACTCAACCGGCCCTGAAGCTTACGTTCCTGATGCCCCCGAGGCCTGTACTCCTGAGATGATTCCCAAGCAACAGGCTCTTGCGCGTGATCCCCGGAAACAACATGAATCGGAACCGAATAACTTGGAGTCTCCAGAGAAAGAACGCGTAATCTGTGGATTGAGGACAGCGACTTTTGTTCTCAGTGTTTTACTAGTCATACTTGTATTGATAGCAGCTGTGGGCGGCGGGGTAGGTGGTACACTGGCTGTTAGGAAAGCAAGAGAGTATAACCCCCATGCAATACGACTTCATATCCTTGACACTTGAAATATCTAATAGCCAATAAACAGGGATGCGACTTTGGCTGCCACGTCTGCGGTTCCCATCACAACGATAACCGCAAAGATCCCTGCAGCCCCCGGAAACCCCATAAAAGTGTCAACATTGGGGATACTCGATATTCCCTGTCCGGAGTTAGATGGCAAACCGGAGATCGTTGAACTGTCTGACAAGAAGATATTGTTTGATCTTCATTGTGAGAAAAACTACGGAATGGGGCATGAGAACGACCTACTTGCAATTAAGGTCTACTCATATTCGGATTGCCTGAGAGCTTGTGCATCGTATAATCGGTATACAAAGACCGATGACTGCGTTGCAGCGGTCTTTAATCGAAACCTTAGCACGGCCATGACCTACAATGGGAATTGCTGGCTTAAGAATAGTCTGGATCCTATGGTTAAGACAGATGGCGGCGTTTTGAGCGGTCTCCCATAGGATTTGACGAACAAGTTGAAATAAATCCTACCCTATCATGTATATTGGAGGGTTGAAAGTACACGTACTCCTTACCTCTGATATTTAAACATTAGACTAACCCTAGCTAAGGTAATCTCTTGTGTTACTTTCAGTAAAACCGTAGCGCGCTCATAGCTTTAATTATTCAGCTTCTTGCAGCTCAAAGGGAAATTCGCATCGAATTTTATTCTTGGGTAGTTTCATGTCAGTTGCAGACAACGGCAGAATAAAAATGAATCGAGACTTTGGCCTTGATACGGAATCGGACACTGAAAGATCTTTAGAAGAATGCGGATAATTGACGCCAAAGGCAAACTACACTGCTCCTGCCCGTGAGAGCTAGGCGAACATGCCCGCAATGTTTACAATAATCGACAATCCGCTAATTGCCATTTAGATTGATAAGGAAGTCGGCCTTCAGCTCTGGAAGGTACTTCAGGTTTCTTCAAAAATTCCACTCCAACTGTTCCAAAATGTAGGGCTTCTCACGATCAGCCATAATGGGGACGTTTTCAAAAAGCAACACGCTTCGGGCCGTTTCAGCGGGTCCTTTCGCTCTATGCTTCTAAGAGCTAATGCCCCGCCTTGGACCTGCTTATTCGAACAAGTGCTGATACACCGCCACTGGGTGGTGCCGAGACCCATTCAACTTAATTTACACCACCCGAGCGAGCCTATGGGAAACCTGCCGAGATCTCGGATTGCGGATGCCTAAGTAAGATCCCCACGTTCAATTGCGAGATGTCCAATTGGGCTCTCTCCGGCTCTTGTAACCATGGGTGCGTCTCTCGTGTTGCTTATAGTCTGGTCCTAAGCTCAAGATAATGGCAGGTTGCCAAGGGTAGCCACTCTCACCCGTTGTTGCCGGTGAGTTGTTGATCTGACTTTGATACTGGGGCTGCCATGTCACAAGTGGGAGCCGAGACTTGGCGCCTGTTACTCGCGTAGAACACGAAGACTTCATATTATTAGGCAAGGAATCACTGTGATAATCCAGGCCTTAGCAGAGATTGGGAACGCGAGAAGTGTCGCGCAGTCACTCAACTATTGGGCAGGAATATGAAATTGCCAACATCAAGGTCCAACACTTTACCGGGCCTATTGTTCGGATGCGAGCTCCTCAACCTGCTGACACGAACTCATTGATGGCAAGAGTGAGGTTGTATTGGAGTCTTGTGGCCAAGAGACTAAGACGTGCATGTGTTAAACCGAATACATAATTAATGATTTGAGGCGACATCAGCCCCATCGTGAGGATTCAATTCCTTGCAGCTGAGCCAGCCTTCCTCGGAAACTCTACATCCGTCGACAGCGGGGCAACTCTAGATGTCCAGAAAACTTCCAGAAGTGGCAAGCGTGGCATCCTCTCGTCTGACGTCCTCCTCAGTGACTTCTCAAGGCACCTTAAGAATGTCATCTCAATACGTATAAATAGGTTAATGGCGGACTCCTCCTTGTGCCTTTTCTCTTCAGACCATCGCCCCAGCCTATCGTCTCCTAAGCAATATCGATCAGCGTCTCTTCACTCACAAAATGGTTAACCTCATCCGCGCCGCCGGCCTTCTGGCCCTTATCCCTCTCATTGCCGCCGCCCCTACTGCTGCCGAGGCGACCGAGCAGAACATACCCTTTTCTTTCGAGAAGTGGGCCGAGGAAATCATTGCCAATCCCAACGGACAACATCCTTCCCCCGAGGAGGCCATGGCTCTCGCATTCAACCAAACTTCAAGCGGTTCGTGATACATCCTTGAATTATTGCTGTCTTATTGGCAATGTAATCAGAAGCTAATTATAAGTATCTAGACGGTCTTGGGAAGCGCCAGCAAGATGTTAGCTGCACATTCAACGACAACGACAACGCTGCTTCTGTAAGTCACTCCAGGATATCCCTCCCAACTTATCACAGGACGGTTGCATATTTACACAACGATGATATATACATAAGATGCATTCACTAATCTCGATCACGTATCATAGGTCGCTGATGCCGTCTGGTGCATCGACTTCATCGCTGCCCGTGCCAATGTGCAGTGCAAGGCCGTCGTCAGCGCCACTGTGTTCTGCCACCGTGGCCAGGCTCAGATCGCCGGCGTTGCTACCGGTGGCAACCCTCCCAGGGATACCTCCAGTCCGTGTGGCAATGTTGCCCGGTCGGCAGGCCAGATCATGGATGCTTGTACCCGTGGCAGTCTCGTCTTCGGACAGAACAACGCTTGGGGCAACGGCAACATGAGAGTGCATATCCGTCGCTAGGATGTCACACGTACTTTTCAACGACGTGAAGAATGAAGGATGAAAAAAGATATTTTGACTGTACATAGGTTCCGATGAGTACACAAGAATTGTTGGAAACGTGATTCATTTCTCCAAATTCAAGAAACTCCATTGCTTGGTTTGCAAGAGACTGTAGAGAAATTCCAAAGTCGGAACCGGCACGCCGAGTTTCTTCGCGGTTTTGATAGGATTCCCCAAGATTACCTCGATCTCCATTGGCTTGTGTCTCACCGCGTCAACCTGCATACTCGGCTTCAAAGAGGCTTCTTTGGGCGTGAATGCAACCATGTCATCCAAGATCTCATCGGAGAAGATATTGCCCGCTGCTCGGGCAACTGCCACAACATCTCTCATGGCTGGGCGGATAAGGCTGTCAAGACCACCAGCGTCCTGAATGGCGCCTGAGTCCAAGTTTGTTATGGCACAAACGGTGTTGAATGAAGCATTCCATATAAGCTTTCGCCATCGGAACCACGGGATATCCGTTTGGATATTGCATTTGGCGCCGCCATTGTTGTAAAGTTGAGCAAATGCGGTGCACGCGTTGCTTTGATCCTCGAGGGTAAACCTAGGATTTGACCAGTACGCAAGCTGAAGAATATCTGGATCATTATGCAACATCTCGCGCCCGTTGAGCTCGCACCCTATCAGCGGGACGCCTGAGAGTAAGATATTGTTCGGAAAGGCTTCGAGTAATGGTTGCTCAATATCAATGCCGTTCTGAACGAGCACGATTGACGTCTGGGCTGAGATTGCTGGACCAATAATATCCGAGATCGAGTACACATCGGGCAAGTTCTTCATGGCCACCAAGACAAAATCGAAAGGGCCATGCTTGAGTGCGTCTCTTAGGGATTTTTCCACTGTGCCGCGTCAGTATGATTACGCTAACGACAGAGCTGAACTGATAATGACTCACTGTGATGGGGTTTCCAGCCATCGATTTCCCCGTGGTCTATGCTGTTGATGTGATAGCCTTGGTTTTGAACTGAGTCATAGTTAGAACGTAGGATTACAGTGACCTCCGCGTCTCCGGAGTTCTGAAGTGTGTAGGCACACATGGTTCCGACAGAGCCGCAGCCCACTATGAGAACTCTGGCTTGTTGCATCATGGTGTTGCCGTCGAGGTAGGAAGCTAAGGTAGGTCAAGGAAAAACGGAAAGATAAGGACTTCTCGATTTACTGAAGCCGAGAAACTTGCCTGATATTGTTCATTCTTTATCTAAGATTACCATGTGTTTGATCAAGTACCCGAATCATTATCGCTGTTAAGCCTCTAAGACGCCTTAGCCCCCTACTGGAGTCGGGCAGGAGACTGCGACGCTATATCGCTCATACGTCTGACATTATCCTAGGATCGACGTACATGGCGCTTGAAACGCGCCCGCAACCCTTCCCTGGGCTCCTCCAACGACTCCTCTGCCTCCAACTCTGCAAGTCCGGTCTTGAGGTCCACCTCGTGAGAGGAGATGGCCCAGGAATCGGCGCGATGTAAGAATCGATGGACAAAGTATATAATGACAAACAAAGGCAGTCCGATGTACGCAGACAGAAAGTCTGCCACAGACCAGCGAGATGGGAAGAAGACGGTGAAACCGTTGAGTAGACAGAGAAGTCCGAACATGATTAGCGAGATGTATGATCCAACAGGCTGTAAAAAGGATCGTGCGACAAGAGCTGATTTCGGTAAATTCTGCACGTCGCAGGCCTTGCGGAAGCGGATGTAGATGATTCCGCAGCAGACCCAGGAAATGAAGCCTCCAGTGTTGACAAGATTCAGCAGCCAGTTGAAAACGTCTGCTGCGTTGGAGTTGACGTTCATATAAGCCAGGAGCGAGAACAACGAGCTGGCTATGACGGCGTAGATGGGAACTCCTTGCTTGGTGCACCGCTTGAAGATCCGCGGGGCGCTACCCTCACAGGCCATCGAGTACAGAGATCGGCTTGCCAGGTAGAGGAATGAGTTGCCGGCGGACCAGGCGGCCGTAACTACGACGGCATTGATGACGCTATCGAGTCCCTTGATTCCCGCGTTCTTGATTCCCACAACCCAGGGAGAAGCCGCGGCTCCAGAGCTTCCGCTAGTAAGAGCCGGTGCGTTGGACGGGCAGATGACGGAGATGGCAATGGTCCCGCCAATGTAAAAGACAATCAATCGCCAAAAGAAGTTGCGGGCGATCTTTGGCAGGTTTCGGCGAGGGGACTGAACTTCTCCAGCAGTGACCACAACCATTTCGGGTGAAAAGGTGAATGGAAGCACACTGCTGAGAAGAGTCGACAAGGCAGCAACGAATCTGCCGGCGTCGCCTTGAACGATTAGCTCCTTGGTAGCGCCGGGATCTTTCCAGTACCGGAAATAGAGTCGCTCGTGGGATGGACCGCCGCCGAAGAACAGGACGATTGAAAGGATCAGCAGACCGACAATGGTCAGAACCTTCAGTCCAGCGAACCAAAACTCCGTTTCGCCGTAGAACTTTACAGGGAGGAGGTTGAGGCCGACAACCATTACCAACATGATCGTGATCCAGACGGCATTATTGACGTTCGGGTTCCAGTACTCAATGACCAAGGCCGATGCCGTGAGCTCGAAGGGGACGAAGATGGCAAATGAGTAGAAGTAGAGCCATCCCATCATGAAACCGAGACTTCGCGAGACATAGCGGCTGCCGTAGTAATTCATGGTACCGCCTGGCAACGGAAGGTACGTCGAGATCTCAATAACTGCAGTCAAGACCATGTAGATCAAGGCTGACATAACAACATAGCTGCCAACGAGGAAGGCCGGTCCGCCGCGGGCGAGGGTGCTGCCGGAACCGACAAAGAGGCCGGTGCCGATGGTTCCACCGAGAGCGATGAATTGTGCATGTCGGGCAGAGAGGCCGCGCTTGGTTGAAAGTTCTGCAGTTTCCATAGCTTCGATGGATTCCGGGTGGGATGATGCTGCAACATGGCTTCCGACCTTGTTGTCGCTGTCGCCTTCTGTCTTTGTTTCCATCATATTTGTTTGCTGATGTTCGCAACAAGGAGAGTGCGACGGCTCGAGGATTAATGATGCAGAAGTTTGGGGACAGGGATGTTGATAGGGTTCATTGAACAAGCTTTCCCGAAAAGCTTCACCCTGAGTCTCTGACTAACATTAAACGACTTGAGATGTTACCTCCCGACTGCATTTATATTTATACTTGAAGAACCTTGTAGATGTTGAACTCACCATACTTTGAAGATATTCGCGACTCATTTGTCTAGCTCAAAGAGATAAGCCAACCTCTTATCTAAAGGCGCGCCTTAGCCCATGATAGCGCGTGAAACATTCCCAAAGATATCGGAGTCGACTTCCAGGAGTCGGCTTGACCGATGTGGGGGCCCTATTCCCGGCCGTTGGAGCCGTCGGAGTCTCTTGCCTTTGATTAACTCTAATCGTCTGATAGGTGCATCAAGGCTTCAACCTATCGGCCTCGAATCGGCGTTGGTTCTCCTCACTCCAGTCGTCATCTGAACATGCACGCCTTGTCGGATATTATTTAAGCAAATCATACGATGGGCATCATACAAAAATGTCACCTACCAAAGCCAGATCGACTGCGAAACATTCAAGCCAAGGAAACCAATACTCACGTTCAATATGCGTCTTGCAGATGCAATCCTACTCTGCGCGGGTGCTGACCTTGCAGCTGCCCTAAATGTTGGCCCGAACTATCAATATCCCCTTGAAGGTATGTTCAGCTGTCTCGGCGGTTATTTGCAAGGTTCTCAGCTAAGCTTCTCCCCAGATCTGGACAAAGATCTGCCTTTTTCCCAGCCTGTGACATTTGCGCACTTGGAATGGCAACGTTGTTTAGCGGAGTCGCATAATAAGGTATATTACGTGCAGCTCAAAAGTAATGTGAAGTTTCATCTGACCCCGAGTCCAGCCTCTAGACATTGCCGTTCTGGGATTCCCTTATGACACCTCTACTTCCTACCGTCCAGGAGCTCGCTTCGGCCCGAGAGGTATTCGAGCTGGGTCGTCCAGGGAGAAGAAAGGGCGTAGTTACAACACCGTGTGGGAGGTTGACCCTTACGAGCAGGGGCTGGAGATTGTAAGAGCTTATCTGATTGAACATCTTCATGGATCATGTAGCACTAACACAAAGCCGCGGCGAAAGATCGACTGTGGAGACGTGCCCATCACGCCATTTGATGCCAGCCATGCGTTCAAGCAGATGGAACAGGCGTATCGACAGATTCTTTACCATCCGACCACAGATCAGAGTAAGCCTATTGATGTTGGCAACAACAGGCATGAAGAGTCACAGCCGCTGACCTCATTATAGATGAATGGGAACACCCCCGCATTATTAGCCTTGGAGGTGATCACTCTATAGTCTTGCCAATTCTTCGTAGTCTTAAGACCGTTTATGGACCCATCTCAGTCATCCATCTCGACTCGCACCTTGACACGTAAGGCTCTTCTCATCAATCGATACTGGCTTAAGTCATCAGTCACTAACAATACTAATACGTAGATGGGATCCTTATGAAGGCTATACAGGAATCGTTTCGAACCAGTCCGCCATCACTCATGGAACCTTCTTCTGGCATGCAAGCCGAGAAGGATGCATCAGCAAGGGCACCAGTGTTCATGGCGGTTTGAGGACCAAGCTCTTTGTGAGTAGCGAGTTGGTTTTATGGTTGTTACTTTGATCTGACAAATTGAAGAGCCCGAAAGACTATGAGATCGACAGAGATGTCGTCGGATTCACCATAATTGAAGCACATGAGATTGACGATATTGGCATGAGTGGCATCGTCAAGAAAGTCAGGGACGCAGTTGGCAACACGCCAGTGTATCTTTCCATCGACATTGATGGTAAGTTGGGACCATCCCACCATGACAAACATTCAACTAATAACGCTATAGTCCTCGATCCGAGCATTGCCCCAGCTACTGGAACGCCAGAGTCAGGCGGCTGGACAACGAGAGAGCTGAAGCGATTCCTTAAGGGTCTTGAAGGGCTCAACCTGGTTGGTGCTGATGTCGTTGAAGTTAGCCCGCCCTATGACTCTGTAGCCGAGACAACTTCCGTCGCTGCCGCTGACTTGATTGTCGACATCCTGGCTGGCATGACGAAGAAGAAGACCTTTGATCCGCCCAGAAACGAGAAAGACGAGTTGTGATCATTGCTCTTTAACCTGGAGAGAAACGAGAGGTACTCACCGCGAAAAGAGAGCGCCTAGAGGGGAATTTCAGCTGCTCGAGAAGAACGAAAAAGACTGAGCTATTAAGTCGATGAGAGGGAAAGTTTTCAGGACCTAGATCGTGTTTGTCCGCTCACATCTCCCCTTTTTGGCAAGTTATCCGCTATGCCAGGGGGCTTGCTGACGGTGCTTATGGCGATTTACGTAACCTTGTCATCCCCCCTGCTCCCTCAACTCAGTTGAATGTGAGGATGCTTGAGGTCTACTTTTTATTGCCATCAGCCCTATTGACAAAGGTTCTTCTGGGACAAGAAAGAATCAGCATCAGGGGAAGAGAAGATCATCCAAACTTTGAAAAGAAGCATAAATATGTCTGGGGCTACATTCCCTAGGGGATCGTTGCAACCTCACCGAAAATCCGTTGCAATGGGCTAATCCACAACGGTCTTCAGTGGGGTTGACAAGGCCTCAACGTCGTATTTTGTAATTAATATCCACCTTGAAGAAAACGGTGCTGGATAGCCATCTCCTTTTCTTCCGGAAATCCCATCCTGTCAATATGGTTTTCACGTTCTCTACATCTTGAAAGTGTTGGCCGATCGACACAGCATTCACTTCAACGACATGTCGCCATCATCTGCAGCCCTTGCCATGGTGCTCTCTGGCCTGTTGCCCTCAGTCCTGGCAAGCACTTGCAGCAACGCAACTCAATCTGCGCCTCACGCCCTCACATCCCAAGGCCTGGTTAAGGGAGACCACGACGCGAGTTGCAACTCGGTGTTTCTGGGCATCCCATTTGCTGCCACAACAGCTGGCAAAAACCGATGGAGGGCGCCGCAAGATGTGCCAAAGTCCAACACGACGTTTATTGCAACTTCATATGGTCCTACTTGCCCTCAAGCAATTCCAGGCACTCTCTACAGCCAGCAGGACGAGAATTGTCTTAACCTCAACATCTGGGCACCCTCGACAGGCGAGAATTTGCCTGTGTTCGTATACATGTACGGAGGTGCAATGGTCACTGGTTCAAGCAGCAATCCCCAACTCCAGGGGTCCAACTTTGCTCGCAATGGTGTGATATACGTCAACTTCAATACCCGCGAGAGTATCTATGCCTCCCCGCACTCGTCAGAACTCAGCGAAGCGTCTCCTGAGGAATCACAAAACTTCAGTATTTTGGACGTCGAAAAGGCACTCGACTGGGTCCGTGCCAACATCCATGCGTTCGGAGGCAATCCCGATCATGTTGTATTCGGTGGTCATTCGTCCGGAGCCGTGCAGGTCGATCACTACCTCTGGAACCACCCAGATTCGTGGCTCAAGGGAGCAGTGCAGATGAGTGCGAATGCCATGTCTGGACCGGCATACGCGCCACTCAACCAAGGACTCGATGCTGTAGCGGCCGGGGTTGGCTGTCCGAAGACAGGGGATAACCAAGTCAAGTGCCTGCGCAGCGTCGACTCGTACGCTTTCCAGACGGCCGACTTCAACTCAACCTTTCATACCTGGTTCACTCCAGTCATTGACAATGTCACAAGGCACTCCGATTATGCTGCAAGGTTTGCGGATGGTCAGTATGCATCACACGTGCCCCTCCTTACGGGAACTTCTGATGGTGAGGGCACCATCTTTAGTCTGGTATATGGCGCCGAAAACAGCAACTTTAGCTCTTGGATCAATACTTTCGATGCCGATAGTGCACACATTGAAGATGATGTCCTACTAGCGGCGTATAATGCTTCCGATTACGAGACAGAGTCCCTCAGAAGCGGTGCTCAGTATGGCGACGCCCGTTTCAACTGCGCCGTCGACTATCTGCTTGACCTGCGCAGTGCCAAGCAAGACACCTGGGTCTACAGATTCTTCGGAGCTTACGACAACGTGGTTGGTGTTCCAGGGACGGCACCCACACACGGAACCGAGGTGCCCTTCTTCCATGGAGGCAACGAGTGCTTCGGTTCACTTACGGGCGTAACTGAGGCACAGCAAGCGCTGGCCGATTCCATCCATAGCTGGTTCGTGGACTGGATCAAGAACCCGGCTGCTGGGCCTAGATGGGCCAAGGGGTCACCTCAGTCTGGAGCTTTGGTCAAGCTCGGAGTCCCTGGAGATGAGCTGTCTCTCATTCAGGGGTCAACCAGCGATTTCAATGCTCGCTGCAAGTCGGTACGTATCCTGCAATATCTCACTTGCTAGATGAGACATCTTACTGATCACATTTCAGGTCTACGCACCTGCATTTCCCAAGTACCCGGTCATTCAGTCTCCTCTCTAAGTGGTGTTCTGGCGTTCCTGAGCATGCAAGTCCAGCACCGACTCTGGAGATAGAGGCAGGACTTCGGAGATATTACATGTAATGAACAGGGCTGGATCGTAAGCATGCACGCATTTTTAATGATCATCTTGCTGGCTCGGTCTACAAGCATGCTCCTTCATAATGAAACCACTACTTAGAACGCACTGTTCCTGTATCTACTAAATTCGAACATGTACATCTCACTTCTGTTAGACGAGTAAACCCGGAAACTTCATGTTGCAGTAAGTGATATCTGCCCATACTGCTGCGGCTTTCACTTATAGCAGGCCCAATTGTGACGGTATTCTCAGTTCAAGTACACAGGCTTCTCCAAACAACTGGGTGTTCTGTTCATAGTCCGTGGAGAGGCCAGATGAGCACCGAAGATCCTTTGGGAGCCGCTACCCTGCCACAGTGAATCGCGAGCTTCCGACCCAGCGGGATAATAGGAGAGGGGGCAATCACTGGGTTTGTCTCTCAGTAAAGTAAAGAAACTAGTGTCTTCCAGGAGGTCGATATCCAATTTGCAAGGTTCATCAAGTAATACATTCGTAGAAACTCCTTCTTTCTATTTGATAATGATTTGAGGCATTAGAGCACGCCTCACACGCAAGTACCTTATTGCAAGCAATGCCTCCTGGTTTTAGCACAAAGTTCACGACAGATAGGTAACGACATGGACCCTGGTCACCTGCTGGTCGCATACTGGCGAGCCTCCCCTTTTCCTTCGTATCTTTGTTCTTTGGGTTGTTATTTTGCTACATGGCTACATGCCTTTAAGTTGTAAGCAGGCGCTCTTGTTTGTCATGTCCCAGACTTGATGTGCTACGGCTATCCTCATATGTTTTCTTTCTTTCTCTTTTTTTTTCTGTTCCCTAATCTGACGGAAGGATCATCGTTTATGAGCAGACATTGATAGTCCCCGGTTCAAAAGGTTGGTCAAGTACAATTGCCCCCGGTTCCAACAGCAAACGGCCTGCCAGGGGTTTACGTGGTCCTTGTTCGCGTGCAGAATCGAAAGACGCTCGACCCTTCACTTTCCCAAGCGGAAAGACTTTCCGAGAGGTTCCCTTGCCGACTCCATTTACCCTCACATGCAGTATGAGAACTGGACTTGAGTTCCACGACCCTTACAGAACAGCCCAACCGGAGAGATGGATATGGCCTCCGTCGCCGGAGATCCACTTCCGCCCTGGGGTATGACAGTAAAGTGGGATATCACTTCAACCGCATATGACCCGTCATATTTGATGCTTTGATTTAACAACAACCAACAGCACATTCTCCCAGTTCAGAACGTATTCCGCAAAGCTGCCAGGAGCCTAGTTGCCACTATCGCCAAGATCCCACCAGTCATTTCTCATGAAAGAGAAGGAGGAAGAACTCGGCAACACATTGCCAATGGACAAGATGCACATGAGTGGGAAGTAGACTTGCGGTCTTCACGCGGTCAAGTAATGCGCAAAGATTGAAGGGCCAACATGTTTACTAGATTATTACATGTACCCGGTTCTCCGGTTAGATTACTCTATTCGGCAGGTTCCTCTCTCATGCAGAATCTCAGTTGAGATAACAGGTGAATTCTCACCCAAACCCTACAAATAGGATTCAAAGATTTTCTGGAACTTTTCCCGCGTAGCCTGACTTCCTACCCACACATCCTGCTTCCCATCGACAATCTCGATGTCGGTACCAACAAATGTTGCGACCATGCCGTTACCAAAGGCACCCTTGTCGATGAAGACATGTTCATCAGGCTCAACAACAGCAAGGTAGTAAGGATGAGAAAGCATTGCCGTGAGGACCGCGGGAGACTTGTACAAGAACATGGCAATGCCGTCAAAGTCAACAGGGACGGTAGACGCTGGCACGGTTGAACCTGCTTCGGTGGGAAGAATCTGGCCACCGACTTGGATCTATGGCAAGATCAGTTCATGTTCCTTGCCGGCTCGCGGTAATGCAAAATCGGGGGTTCAGTTCACAAACCTGCTGGTAGCGCGTGATGTTGAAGTGCACAGCCAAGGGGGCGACCTTGGGAGCGTGCTGGGTCTGCCAGTAGTCCCAGAACTGCTCCTGGGTCAAGTTGGTCGCTCGCTTGACGTAGGTGACCATCTGCGCCTGCCCAGTGTTTGAGCATGCAGCCATGCCGCTGGCGATCAGCGTGGCGGCGATGGTGAGAGGGGTGGAGAGGCGGACCATCTTGGCTAAGATTAGGTTGAAGACGAGGGTGAGAACGGATGGAGGAGCTGCCCGAGTACCTGGACTTGACTTGTATCTCCTGGGGTTTCAGAAAGAAAGAATGGAATGGATCTGAGCCTTTATGTCTTTCGATCTTGGGGTACTTTCGGGCCGGGGCTTCAGTTCAGGTTTGTCGGAATCCAATATTGTCCACGATACCATGCTCCATTGAAATTGGTCTTCAAGGGTTGCTGTTGTTTGCGTCGTTTTCTTAATGGACAGCCCATGGTTCGGTTCTCGCGGTTGGCCGATAGAGCGTCTAGACTCGTGGTCCAGAATTAATCAACTGTGCTACTCATGGTCTCACGGGATTGTGATCCGATCCATTCCGGTTGATAACGCAAGGGTTGAGTGGCCAGGTATCACATCCGTCAGGACGTCCAACTCACATTCGCGAAATTTGCTACATGTAGGCAGCCCTATCCTGCGTTGCTTGGCCATCTGGTGCGTGAGAGTACAGGGCAAGGCTCATCCGGAAGCAAGGACCCATGCGGTTCTCCAGGCCAGGGGCGATGCTCGTGTTGGTTGCCAGAAAACGACAATGTGATAGCTCAGCCCGCCTCGGAGTCTCTCCCAGTCGCATCAGTCATGTCTAATATAATTCGAGGACTGAGTCCTCGTCATTTGCCATGATAAGGTTAGTACAATGAAAACCAAAGCTCCAGCAGATTAGAGGATGGAATTTGCGCAATGCTTAAATATTGAGGGGTGCAGCTGTTTGTTCGCGTAGTTTGCAGGGATGGATTTATCGTCAGTCTGTCTTTTCTGAGTTTCCGTCTTCCTTACCGTTGGTCTGTTGAAGGCTGTCAGCACTTGGTGATTCTCATGGCTGAGTTTCCGGTCACCAATGGCATCACGACTGTCATCAAGACCCCCGAGGGTTACCTGGTAGACTTTGAGCATCCGCAACAACAGAAAGTGCTCGAACACTACCTGGTGTTTGGAATCCTGGGTCCTTTAGCATTCTTGACTCTAATCCAGAGATTCTACACAAAGTTCTGTCTGTCCGATGGCCCAAAGATCGATGATTGTGAGTGACTTGGCATCACCTACCATGCTGTTATTGACGTGCATTCTCCACAGTTTTGATATTCTTCGCATGGGTAACCATCTGACCTACCGCTAGCTGAGCCCGAAGGAAACTGACTTTCTCAAGATCTGTTCTATTGTCATGCAGTCGGTGCAGATTTGTAAGATGCTAGACGTTCAGGTTCTCGGGGCTCAATCAAGACACTGACATCGTACTTCAGGGTCTATATCGATAGGAGGTTTGGGCCACCATGCTTTTGAGATGTCCATACAGATATACGAGAAGCATATGCTGGTGAGTTTTCCGGTTGATACCATACCGGACGCTATCAATGTCAGCTTGCCCTTAGTACTGACATGGCCCCATCATAGAGCTCTTACATTGTTGCCCCTGTATTCATCACCTGCAATGGCTTGACGAAAACCTCACTTTTGACCGCCTACCTCAACATCTCACCACAAAGGTGGTACCGGAATGCGATATTGACAGCCATTGCGATGGTCGCGACATACACTATCATCATCGCATCACTTCTCCTTTTCCACTGCCAGCCCATCCGCACAAACTGGGACCCGTACACCTCCGGAACATGTCTAAATTCAGCAGTACTTTACATGGCCATCGCCGTTTCCAATATTGTTTCTGACGTCGTTCTTTTCATCATACCAATCCCCATGGTCCTTCGTTTACAGATGCGGCCGGCTGTCAAAATCGGAGCCGTACTCATGTTTGGCATTGGATCCATGTATGAACTCCATATCCCGGCCGACCGAGGGAAAACATACTTACTGATCCCCTGCCCAGAACTGTCACAACATCTGTCGTCCGCATGGTTTACTTGCAGTCACTCCTTTCAAGCAACGACATCCCATGGGTGGCAGCCCCTGCTAATGTCTGGTCGTACGTCCTCAACTCCATGTCCCTACCCTCTTTCAAAGTCCTCAAAATGTCAAGCATGTTACTTACCACTTCCTGTTTAAAGTTTCGTTGAGGTGAACCTGTTTATCATATGTGGCTCAATGCCCACCCTACGCAGATTCTTCCGGGCAATGGCACCCAGACTAATTGCCTCCGAAGGGTCGAGAGCGAAGGGAAGTACACATGCCAGCGCCTCTCGAGGGCCGCGTAGCAGATACTCGCAATTTGACGTTGAGATGGACAGCCTTTCCAGTGAAAGTGGAGTCCTAGAGGAAAGTAAGGCAAACCAATCGAAGGTAGGAATGTAGATTGCGCGAAGTACTATACTCAGATTGTTTTATTACAAGAGACTCAATTGGAATCGTGCTACAGATTATGCCAGCTTCCACAGTGTTTCAGTCATTCTGACTGCCCGAGTTTTCGCCGTAACGAATTCCAGCATTTATCATTCAAGACACACTTCCCTTCCAATTCGTTCTCAATAATTTGGATACCGGCTTTGGGGATATGTATTGAACTGTGCCCTCTGTATTGAAAGTAGAGCTCAAGCTCGCTGCCTCCCTAGCCTCCCCTCGAGTGGAGTGAGACTGAGCTAAACGGCCTGGAAGCTGAGCCCGTAGCTCTGACTTTTGTGTCGAGGAGTGCGGTACTTCGCAGCTAACATCGCCTGAACAGAAATTGTTAGCTCAGTCTATCTATCAATATTTTCTAGCTCAAAAGTGTAAGCGACGTACTTGGCCAAGAACTATTCCAACACTGTTTGGGTCCTTGACATTACATTCGAGGTATTGAACAGCACCCAATTGCTTCGCAGTACTCATGCCTGTGTCGTGCAATTCATGTGCCGAGGGATTAGCTATTTTAACCCCGGGTTCACTGCGATATGCCCCTACCAGAAGACACGAAGCATCTTGTTGTGCCGTGGAAATTTCATACATAAGACGAGACGCCCCACACAGGTCTGACTTGTTGGCCACGATGAGAAAAGCGTCCGCATGTGAATAGAGCTGTTGTCGAAGGGAATCGCACTTTTCTAGTCCTATCGTATCGCGCAGCACAAGATTCATCAACTCACCGCGGACACTGACAGTATTAGCACAAGAACGCTTGGGGTACCCTGGATCCGTTTGACTGGAGAAAGCAAGCTTCTTGGGATAGAGTCAATGGCTGGAACGTACCGAACTGTACTTCTAAACGAGTCACTACCCGCTGGAATATACGCGCTTTCCCTGGCTGATTCTGGGCGTATGAATGTGTTGATCATATCACTGTTGAGCGGCGTTTCATCTCCAACCACCATGATCCTGAGCAAGTTAGTATTAAGTCAATCTTGGTACGATTTACTTACGTAAAGGTTGGCAAGGTATGACTTGAATCAGGCTCTCTGTACACACAGCTATCCTGGAGACTCCTCAAAGGCATCTGCTCGCGCATGCGGATGATGCGGGATGCGGACTTGTCGCGTGGCGGTGTTGTTGGTGGTCCAAAGTTCATGTTGTTCCCGACAGAATCGTATTCCTTCAAGAGTCGTGCGAACGTTGACCCTGGTGCGATCTTGTTGATATCATTCAGAGATATCGGGAGTCTGCAAGCGGCCGCAGTCGAAAGATTACTGAGGCTCAGCATACTCCACGAATTTGTCGGAGCTGTTGAGGTTCTGGATGAGGACCTATCAATTTCGTAGCCTTCAGTCCGACTGTACACTCTCGATTGTCCAAGAATGAGCTCAAAGCTGCGATTCGATAATGCCATGATGATTGACCCTGCCACGGAGTGTGGCCTCTGGAGGGAGGCTCGAGCAGAATTGCGAGGAATGCCAGTAAGGCTTTGTGAAGATGTAGGGCGGCTAGTTCTTGATGAAGCACTGTCCTCGAAATTGACGGACCGCGTGTCCCATGATGTCTCGGTGCCAGTCAAGTCCAATTGTTCTGCCAGTGATCGATTCTGTTCAGAAACATTATCCATCTTGGCTCGTAAAGCGGTGTGGGAGCGACCAGCTTCTTCTAGAGTCGTGCTGTGGTTTACTGTCAGTCAAGTTGGGTAGAGAATTTTTTTCGGACTGATAATTTTCACCTATTGAGAATATGCAGCATGAATGCTAGTGCCGATTTCCGATCTTCCAAGTGGGAAACAAGACTTATAATCTTTTTTTCATGGGATAACACCCATAAAACTCGGGACCACAACCCGTCAAGACGAACAATTAGGTATTCTACTCTAGACATTATCAAGACCGAATGGGTCATGACGTTTACGAGGTCATCTAGTGGAATCATGTCTCTCTGAGCGTTGGGAACAGTCCCAAGTGAGTCGATGCGTCTTTGGACCGCTAATAGGATCATCCTCATCTCACCAACAACGTAGCGAGCTCGCATGATCGACTCGGGAGCGTCATCGAAGTTGTTGATCAGATTGGAGGCGGTACTGCACACTTTGAAAGCGACAGTCAACAACCCAACAATAGAACCCGCAATACTAAGAGGATCGGCCATTCTGCTATGGTGAAGGTAAACGATGATAAGTCTGAGTAGATACTAGCGCGAAACTCGTGAAAAATTCTTTAGTTATAAGGCTAACGTTTCTGAACTATCTAATTAATCTTGATCTTGCCAAATGCCGTGTAGGAACTAGATGCTCAGCGACGATTAACCCCCGAAAGCGAGGCTGTCGATATATATCGCGAGTTTCACCTCGCAGTCGTGGCTGGGTTTTGATTGGCCATCCTGACACTACCAGAAGCAAGATGGAGGCTTAGACGAGCTGAGTCCCGCTTCGATGACGAGATCTGCAAGAATTTCTTTGGCTGTCATGGTCCTGATGTTGTGTCAAAGTGGAAGGACTGCCACACTGCTTGCCGGCAGTTGCCTTGCAGATTTTGAGGTTACACAACGGCGAATCACTGGGCAAGAGACATCGATTCAGCCACCGCCGCTTGTTTGCTTGCATAAGAACAATAATTTGAGGGAGATCTTAACCACAGGTGATATCAATGGCAGGATCCCGCCAGCTCGAATGCGCGTACTCCATATGCGCATTCGCTCCCATCTGTTGTTTCGGTTCCTCTGGAGTCAACCACGCCATCTGCCAGCTTTGCATCGTTAGATGGAAGTCTAGTATTATTCACATACAGCTAATAATGCTTCTCGAAAATTAGTACGCAACCGCAATCATCTCGATTACGGTGGCGGAGTGCAGCTATTCGAGCATCTCTCATAGGCTGGCCATCAGTGTGCCCACCCTCTTACTCGGCAACACCGAAGGGAAGCCGGTCTTCAAGGCATCCAAGCCTTATTGCTTGATAATGGGCGGTTGGCTCAGGGGCGTTTAATATGCGGCATCTTGTATTCTGGACGAATCCGGGAATGAATTTTCCAATTATTTACTCATGCGGCCGTCGTGGTGTGTCCACCGCGGGCTGGACCGCCTTTCGATATACGAAAGTGCTCAAGCGTGGAGGAATCAAGGAGTTCTGCACGGGATGAGAAAATTGGTTCTCAAGTCATACGTCCTTAATTAGTCGACAAGCGAACACCCGCCTACTTTTTCCTAAGAAAACGGTGCTATACTGTAGCCATGTCAGTTGAGTACAAAGGGGCACAGCAGATAAAGGCACTCTTGATGGGTAGTAGCTATCAGATGTGGGAATTGAGATATTGCATTCAGATCGGAAAGACTAGTTGTACAGGCTTTAAAGCAACAACATTTAGTTGGGTAAGGTAAGGTAGGTATGCTACCTTACTTTTAGGTAGAGTGGTAACCAAGCGTATTTGCATCGTGGCCGGTAGTACATCGCCCGCGTAAGACACGGCCGGATCCCGAGGCCCACTCTCGGCACCCGAACCAAGCTTTCTCATCCGGACTTCCCAACGTCAAAGCTCTCCCTCCTCACACAATGACACAGTCAAACAGTCCACCGATAACTCAAGTAAAGGAACCCCCACCGACTTCCAAAACCTTCCAACACGCTCAACGCTCCAAAACCAAACACATGAGCGAGAAAGTTGGTCTGATGTCCCCGCCACACGATGACCTCACCTAAATCCCCAGACAACCGGTAAGAAGAACCTTTCGCAAACCCCTCTTCTTCACCCACGGCCCCCGGCCTTCGGGAAGACTCAACCACCTTACTGTGGCTTACTGTGCAGCATGTACGCCTCCTCAACTTACCGACTAATTAACTTTCCCCGGCAGTCTACAGCCAGAAGGAAGGTGTCAAAACTGGCAGTCAATGACACTTGACACCGTTGTGGCCCGCACGTAACGCACGCGGCACGCCCGCACCACACCGCACAGGTGCAAGCTGTTTGGACTGTTTCTTGCGATCCCCTCTTTTTCCCGATCCCAACTTTGATGCGGCCGGTGGAAGCATGGAGAAAAAGCTTCTTTCGCCTTCGGTGGGTGGTATAAGTCCCCCGGGCTCTGGAACTCCCCCACCACCGCTTCACCATCCAAGCCCAAGAAACCGCGTCAATTGTCGTTGTCACTCGACTCTGAAGCCATCATCACATCGACCACATCAGCTAGACACCACAACACACCGCAAACAATGCATCTAACAACATCCCTCCTCACCCTCCTCCTCCTCCCAACAACCCTCGCCCTCCCCATCGCAAAAGACAACAAAGTCTTCGCCCCAACCCTGGACACACAACCCCCCCACGATCTCGGCATCCACACGGGCAAAATCGGCGTAGACAACGTCGACCTCTCCGCCCTACGCGTCGACCCCGTCCGCGTCATCAGCAGGATCCAGTCATCGTCACACTTTACCTCGTCTCTCCTCACAAAACGGCGAGACGTGCTGCTCGAGGAACAAGATGGACGGATTAACATCGCGAAAGAAAAACGCTCGCATATCCAGGTTGATCCGGTCGAGGTGGATGTTCACATCATGAGGCCTTCTGTTCACACAATGCCTGTTGGAGGAAAGAATGCCAAGGTGGAGGAGGTGCAGAAGGAGAAGGAAAAAGGAGAGAGTGAGGCTGTGAAGGATGTGGAACCCAAGCCCAAGTATATTCCAAAGTTCATGCTTGATTATAGTACGAGTGGGTGGTTTCGGTATTTTATTCGATTCTAAAGGTACGGCTTCATGTATTGGAGGGGGATAGTCAGGTTTGGTTGAGGGCGGTCCCGACTTGAATTTCTCAGCCACTGCGCAACATCTTCTTCTTCTTCTCCTTCTTCATCCTGTGATTTTGGGCCCGATCAGCGAATTATTTGTGTACACTAAGCGAGCTACATCGTGCAATCCGCGGTTTTGAGGGTGGTTTTGATTTTGGGCGTATTGGACAATGGGATGAAAAAGAACTGAACGCAGATGGGGGCTAGTTTTGAAGGTAGTCAATTGCCGCAGATGCAATTCTTATCCTAGTTAGCTAGGTACGATGGTAATGTTGCGATGAGGTCGACAATAATACACTAGCAACTACCAAAGCTCTCATATCTTCATGGTGACTGGTATCGCAGACTCTTATTCATAATCATCGTTAATTAAGTACACTCGCGCCCCTCGAGGTTATACAAGCGAGCCGACAATAGAGGTGAAAATGCATAACTCATACAGACGAAAATTGCCTGTCCCAACTGCAGGCCGGAGATGAGGTATGGGGTATGCTTCCGACGCCAGTGATATGCAACCAAGAACACGCAGGATTCCCCCCTTTTGAACCGTGACCATTACAAACCCCAAGCAAAACCCCCTTCATGTTCACGTCAGTATCCAGCGGGCCATCTGGCACCGGGTGGTTCAGTGGTCGAGCTCAAGGACGGGCAAATCCTTGTTTCGCCTAAGAATTGTTAGTGATGTGGAATAGATGACACCGGATCAAGAGGTGAACTGACCTTCATTTGTTCAATCCTGGCTTTCAGTTGGCTAGTCACTTCAGCTGCACGCTTCCAGCTTTCCACACCGTTGTTGTTCGAGTTCGTGCCACCGCCTCCACCGCCGCCGCCAGACGAGTATGAGGGTGCCGGTATATCATCAACGGGGGTGGCCGCAGAGCTTCTGTAGCCTCTAGCAGGGCTGCCGCGTCCGGATGATGCACTACCCGTATACCTAAGTTCGGGACTGAGTGCCTTTGAGCGAGGGTAGTGGTGATCTCCGTTTTCCTTCTCCTCGGACATGTTGCTGGCGTAACTAACACGGTTGTGTCGAGCTGAAGATGAACCGTAGGACGCGTCGCGGTAAATACCAGCGTCGTCATGTGTAGGCGAAGCAAGACCTGCGTCTAAATCAGCACATGACCACATACTAAGAGAAGAAGCTGCTATCTATCTTACCGGGACTGCCCATGCCTGTCCTTGAGTTCAGCGCCTCAGCGTGGTTGAGCGCTCTCTTAAGGCGGTCCAGCTCTCGTCTGAGGCGATCGTTCGTTGACTCCGTGGCCTCTGCATCACTTCTCGCGCGAACCAACTGCGTCTCCTTGGCCTTGATGCTGAGGACATCGCGGGTATGGTCTTCGATCAGACCGGCGTTTTGGTTCTTCAACTCTTGAATCTCAGACATGTACTTGCTCCTTTCATGCCTCATTTCCTCCACTTGGCGTGTCAGGCGCTCGTTTGCCGATCTGAGTTCTTCGAGCTCAGCCCGCTCCATTGCTGTGAGTCCACTGGACGGCGGTGGCGACGCAGGGGGCATCTGAATAGGAGCAGCAACAGGTTTCGCAAGAGATCGTCCCGCAAGACCACCTCTGCCGAGACCAATGCGAGGCTGAGGTGGAGGAGGGGCAGGCTCATCATCGTCAGGCATGATTGGTGCGGCAGCAGGGCGTCGAGGGGATCCGGCCGCTGGTGCGCCGAGAGGGCGCTTCGATTTGAGGCCAGCCAAGCCCGACGGCTTTGGCATGCCCATCTTGGTGCCGGCGGGTTTGGGACGAGATGAAGCTTGTGGGGAGAGGGGTTCCGGATCGGCGGGCGGCGGGGCGCTTGCGGCCGGCATAGCCGGTCTCTTCATTCCCAGGGGCTTCTTCCCTCCAACGACCTTCTTCGGAGGTGGTGCCTTGGCAGCTGGCGGGGGAGGCTTCGGCTTCTCCTTTGCCTTGACCTCAGCCGTCTCGAAGAACTCCTTGATCTTCGTCTTGCGGATATCGTCTAGGCCTTCCATGTGCGGGCCCATACCGCGCTCGCCAATAATCTTCATGACAGTGCCCAAAATCTCAGCACCGCCTGAACGGAGGCCCTCGCTGGACTCGGTCAATAGCTTCTTGCCCGCCTCGACGATGGACGCGATCTCTGGCTTGCTCGGCACATCGCGTGTCGTTCTCAGGCAACGAATCAAGAACTTCATGGTGCCTTCTTTGATCTGGGGGTTCTTGTGGACGAGGTAGGTGTTGATGTCCTCGAGACAGTCAGTCAGACTTGTCGCCAGGAAGACTTGGTCAAGCGCGGCGCCGAGAGCATCCGCCACCGTCGCCTTCTTCTCCTTCAAGCGTTCCATGATGGGTTGCATGACAGTAGTGCGGTGTTTCGCGTAGGCTTGCCTCAATCCCTTGGCCAAGACCTCGATACATTGCGCGGCTTGAGTCACAACAGCAACGTTGGCGTCCTTCATGCATTTTGCCAGCCCTCGGTTGATCTCGTTGAAGTCACCATCCTTGATTCTTGGCACGTTGATTGCCGCGTAGAGACCTTCCACTGCTTCCTTTCTCTCCTTCCATTTGGACGAGGCCAAGGCTTCGTTGAAGTTGGCGGGGATCTTGCCAAAGACATCCTGGGGTTCCGCCAGGTCAAAGGCGTCCATCTCGGCTGGTTCCTCGCCATAGTCTCCGCCATCATCGTACTCGTCGTCGGCTCCGGGGGGAGGCGCACGTGCCATGGCGGCTTGTTGTGAGCGCAAGAATCTTTCTTGCTTCGGGGCAGGTTCGGCCTTGATCTTCTCGAATTGCGCCTCGAGGTCGGTCTGCTGAGTGGGTTTCAAGTCGCCCCAGAACATGGGCTTCATGGCTTCGCGCAGCCATCGGTAGAATTCGACGGCAAGGTTCGTCGCGGCAGCACGGACATTCTTGTCGGCATGACCAAATGCCTTGGGGAGGACCTTCAACACGGGCTTGGGGTCGACGGTCTTGCATCCGAAGTTGTGGTAGATTGCGGTCAAGGCAGTAATAGCCGCGGCGACAACCTTGGGTTGCTTGTTCGCAAGCGCCGGGATAATCTCTTCGATGACTGGGGCGGCAACATCGAGTTCGACGAGTAGTAGAAGGGCTTCGAGAGATGACTCCTTGGCGGCGGCACGCGTTGACGGCAAACCCTTTTCACAAATAGGCCCTATCGTAGTTCCGCGCGTCCTTGTGCAGTGTTCCTTTCCTCCAAATTTGAGAAACGCGCAGTACGCCGCCAGACCATCCTGTTGGGCAGCAACGTTGGAATCGGCGACGGCACCTTTCCAAAGGCCCGAGTCGGAGAGGAAGGGTCTGAAGGCATTGTCGTACTCGTCGGCAGTGGCAGCGAAAGCCTTTGCGGCGTCTTCGTAGGCTTGTTTTCTTACTTTCCAAACCTGCGGCGCGTCAGCGCATCAAACACGGCGCAGCGGAGGCGGCGACGTCATACCTTGTGAGTAAACCTATCCTGGAGAGGAAGGGAGCTAAAGTCTTCTTCTTCAGCCATCGGAATGGAGGCTTGCTGGCGGGGTGTAGGAGGGACTGGTTTGGGTGGTGGAGGGGTTGGAGTAGGTGGAGGAGGAGGAAGAGCTGAATCGGGGGAGCAGTTCTCCTTGTCGTGGATGTCTGGCTTTCTGAAGCTAGCTACACGTCTGATTAGCCTCGAGAGGGAACGAGTATGTTTGAGATGACGGTCCATATTGAGGAAGGAGGACAGTCACAAGCTGCAGAACGCAATGGTATGCAGGCTGCCGGCAGCTGCAGGCGCAGTGACTGGCGATGTCTGTGGTAATATGGGCGCAAGAGACTGGCATGACTTACAGAACGATGGTCAAGCTGAACCAGATCAGGTGGGTTTGAGGTTGTCGCAGCAGCCAAAGACTTGTTGATGGTCAAGCCAATGTGGGATTGGTACCTGGCAGTGGGCGAGGTGAGTGCGAGCTGTGGAAGTATCCTTTGAGGTATTAGAGATTGCAAAAAAGGTTCCTAAGAGCGTAGGAATAGGAATAGGAATAGGCAAGGGGAGAGCGAGAGATGTGAGGTATGTGCGGTGATGGTTCTCGTGGAAACAAGGGACCGGGACTGGAGGAAGTCAAATCAGGTCTTGGAGATGACAGAGAAAAGGAGACTAGAGGTAGATCCCGTAGCGTGGTTGTTGCAGGTGAAGGTACAAAGTCAACGTCGCCAGTCTGAGGGTTGTGGAATGTGTACGAAAAGTATGGCTGGGGTTTCTTTTGTTTGTGCTGGTCCCGAGGAGCACAGGGAATTTTGGTTGTCGGGACAAGGGCGGAGTGGACGGGCCTAGCAGGTGCTTTGGTGCTTGGCCATGGTGCTTGGATGGGGTTCACCGTTCACCTCAAGGCTGCTTGCTGTCCTGTCAGGGTTGCCAGTTGGTGGTGGGCGCCTGCATTGGGTGCCCTTTTCTCCCTGTGCCTGGCCTGACGTGTTTGTGTGTGGGGGGGACCACAGCTGCTGGGCGCGCATCGGGCAATTGGGCATGAATATGATTGGGTCGCTGGTCTCCCGGGTCAACACAGGTCACATGATGACTCAGGATTCTCTACCAGTCGATAAGGTTTGATAACATAGATGGCGGGGCATTTGTTACCTTACCTAAGGTAGGTACCTTAAGGTAGTCACCTTTCTTCACCTTCTATTGGCCTCACCGCTGGCTTGCCTTCAACGTCTACTCGGGCCTCGGAGCCTTAGTCATGAAGCCAGGGCCAGCAATTCAATCAAATTGCTTTCTTTTTCCTCCTCTCTGCTTCCCGGTGCCGGCCCAAAGCACTCAAAATGCGCTTGCTCAATTTGCGCATTAATGGCCGTTGTAAGCCACTCTAACTTATCCACTATTTTAAAGACGGCAAATCATGGCATGAATCAGGCCTTTCCATCCTGGGCCTTAGACAGTAGTGAAGTAGTTTGACCCCTAACAAGTGATGATGCTGTAGCTGTCTTTTCTCCAAAGAAATAATATCCTGTCCGAAATGGCTGGTTGACTGCGACAACTGCAAAAAAAAAAAAGTGGCTGCACTACATATTGATGCTGAAGAATCTCGAGCCAATCAACACTCTGTCTATTGCCATAGAAACGATGCAAAACTGTGATGTCATTGGGGGAAAGAGGGACGCACAACTTCAGCCCTCCACGGCAACCCAGCTGGCAGATTTGGTGCCCAGCTGGCAAAGCACTAGCCACACCTTCGTCTCCAAAACTACCTTAGGGAGTACTGCGTACTGCGTATGCGCTGTACCAGCCACACTTCATCCCACCCCACCAAACAGGGTTGACCTCTTTTCTCCCATCTTTTCCCTCTACCAGTGCCACAAGCATTGAACACTCGTCGTCGTCGGAGAAGTTTCCCCAGGGTCCCATATGCCCATACGGATACACCGTACAGAATATCTGGGACTCGCATATCGGAAGGTCCCCGCCAGTGCCGTGGCTCCCCAGCACCATACTACCCGTACGCACCGCCTCATCTCCCACCAACTCTTCAGGGTGTTCCCTACGCAGCCAACACAGCCCGAAGCACATGAAACATTTCGCCTTTCCGGCTCCTGCCCACCTTCAAGCGTCACCTTTTGGTCGAGCCTCGCACTTGCACCCCTCGCCTCGTCTTGCCTCGCATTCTTGGACATATTGTCTCCCCTCCCAAAAAAGTCACTGCTTCTTGACATACCTCAACCACGTACTCTGCAAGAGACTCGATTCAATCCTGCAATTTGCTGTTATAACACACAAAGATATGCTGCCCAACGCCTGGGAGCCCAACCCCTGACTGAAAACACCCGCCGAAGAAAAGAGACACACAGAGAGGAACTATCCACCCTTGCAGAGTCAAAGAATATCGAGAGCTTGGACACCAACAACACCGACACCGCCTTTACAACTCCGCGAATATCTGCCACTTGGCCCTGGTCCCCGCCAATTCGACCCTGACCTGCCTGACCTCTGCATCTTGCCGTCGCTGCAATAAAATATCCGATCAACGAGGCTACCAATTCCTGTCCTCCCCGACCGCCTCCAAATTTACATCAGCCTCGTCTTTCATCCAGCCAGCTTCTGCCACCTCCGATTGCACGTGGCGCGCCCATCGCGGTTGCTGCGATACCACTACCACCACCACCACCACCGACAGACGGAGCCCCGAGCACCGTCTTGCAGACACACCTCGATAACAAACCACCAAACCACACCTCTTTCGTTTCCATCCGCTCGTGTGCGCCTTCTTGTTCCACCGGTTCTTCTCAACTCTGTAATTATTTGCAAACAATTCGTTACTTACGTAGCTTCCACCGTCTGCCAGGATGAGCCAAATCCTCACCCCTCGGCAAGCAGAGGAGCTGTAGGTTCCCCTCCTCTTCGCCCCAAAAAGTGGCCTTGGACGCGACATACTGACCAGCCGGTGGCAGGCACAAGGCCATTATCGCGTACCTCTCCTCGAGCAACCTCCCTAATGCCGCAAATGCCCTCAGAGAAGAATTGCAGATCGGCGACTCTTTCGATGCCGCCACCTCGAAGAAATATGAGGGATTGCTGGAGAAGAAATGGACCAGTGTAGTGCGACTGCAGAAAAAGGTTCGTTCCATCCCCAGTGGCCTTGGACGATTGCTTTCAGCGGCTCTGACCGATGTTGTGCCCTCTAGATCATGGAACTCGAGTCTCGAAGTGCTTCCCTGCAATCAGAACTGGACAATGCGACACCAACCTCACTATCTCGACGAAATCAGGACCCTACCAGCTGGCTGCCACGCTCCCCCGCCCGACACACCTTGCAATCCCACCGCGACCCGATTACCTGCGTAGCATTTCACCCCGTCTTTTCGTCGCTCGCCTCTGGATCGGAAGATTATACCATTAAAATCTGGGACTGGGAGCTGGGCGAACTCGAGAGGACGATTAAGGGACATACAAAGGCCGTTTTGGATGTCGATTTTGGAGGGCCCCGCGGTGCTACGCTGCTCGCCTCATGCTCGAGTGACTTGACCATCAAGCTATGGGACCCGTCAGACGAGTACAAGAACATTCGAACGTTGCCTGGCCACGACCACAGCGTCAGTGCGGTTCGATTCATTCCTTCGGGAGCCGCAGGTGCCACGGGAAACCTTCTCGTGTCGGCGAGTCGTGATAAGACACTGCGAATCTGGGATGTATCAACGGGCTACTGCGTCAAGACACTGCGAGGGCATGCAGACTGGGTACGAGACGTATGCCCATCGCCGGATGGACGCTACCTCTTGTCAACAGGGAACGATCAGACGGGTCGCCTCTGGGACATTAGCGCCTCGAATCCTGAAGTCAAGTTGATGCTGGTCGGCCACGAGCACGTTGTGGAATGCTGCACGCTCGCACCCCCAACGGCTTACAGCCACTTGGCGTCATTGGCCGGCCTGAAGAAGGCTCCGCCCGTAGCGAACACGGCAGAGTTCATGGCAACGGGCAGCCGTGACAAGGCAATCAGGTTATGGGACGCTCGTGGAAACTGCATCAAGACTCTGCTGGGACACGATAATTGGGTACGCGCGCTGGTTTTCCACCCCGGCGGCAAGTACCTGCTCAGTGTGTCCGATGACAAGACTCTGCGATGCTGGGATCTGGCGCAAGAGGGCAAATGCGTCAAGGTTCTTGACGACGTCCACGGCCACTTTGTTTCGTGTCTGCGCTGGGCCCCTGGCATTGCACGGGAGGCGGTCACCAACGGCGATGGTGCCAATGGCGCCAACGGAACACCAAGCAAAGCGGCGGCAAAGCCTCAGGATGTCTCAATACGCTGCGTCATCGCAACGGGAAGTGTCGACCTGAACGTGCGCATATTCGCCAACTAAACAGCACCCTCATTTTGAGGGCATTTGACGACAGATGACATGTGGGGCAGATGACACCACAAGACAACGTCGCGAGGACTGGCGAGGGCGACTCGCGCCGCGATGTGTATACACGATGTGCACACGATGCCGAGTCGCCTACTGTAGTAATCGCGACGGGAGCAGATACAGGATCATGGCGTAACGATTCACACGAGAAGCATGGGCAAACCGGAGGCAGGCGTCAACAGGGGTCAAAAGTACGGCGTACGATCTGACGATTACGTGATGCCTTCGCTGATGATATAGATTTTAGGGGAGCTTGTACATGATCGAATAGATACCCGCAACATGTCCTCGCTGGGCTTTCAATTTGGTTCCACACCTCGTATGCGGACTGTTGTTTGATATGATGTTGGACGGGGAAACTGCACGAGAGTGAATGACTACTGTACAGAAACGCGTGGAAACAAGCTCCGTCAACAATAACTTGGCCGTGGCCATACGCTCTGAGCCCAGCACTAGAGATTGAGTGTATAGAACGGCAAAACTGTAGCGCCGACAATTGCAAAACCTTTGAATGAGGAATAATGCAGCCACTTCAGGCGCGAATTCGTGTTCTTAAGAGAGAAAAACTAGAATGGGTATCCTTTACGCCTCGCATAATCAAACTGGTTCGACCCCACGAATACTGCTCCAGCCCATCCACCTGAGTCTCGGTCAAATTCTCCGCCGGTTTTCGTAGCTCAACCACCGCCCCTGACCTGATATGTTGCAAGCTCCTATCATGCCCGACCCATCTGGAACGCCGTCTTCCCTAGACGCCTAGGCATTATAAGCCTGGTGCCAATGGGCCTCGGTCCTGCCGCTGCGGTGATACGTCGCCAACGGAATTCCACACTGTTACTTCGTTAGCCGACGACCCTCCTAACCACTTTAGTATACAGAGGAAGAAACATACCTTGGAACACTTGTGCCTCGCATCCTTCAAAGAAGAAAACAGGTAGGGAATACACCCCAAACAGCTCACAAAGCACACAAGCGCAGCCAGCGCATGCGTGAAGCCGCCAGAGGTATACTCCACCGCCGTGACGCCGCGGGCGTGACACTCGGGACACTCGACGGGTGCCGGGTGGGGGGCCGAGGGAAGGCAGCGGGGTGCCGTAGGGCTGGAAGTTTTGGGGGCCGCCGTTTTGGGAGGGGGTAGCTTTGCGGAGGGGGTAGGCT
Organism: Colletotrichum fioriniae; assembly: GCF_027942845.1. NCBI lineage: Eukaryota > Fungi > Ascomycota > Sordariomycetes > Glomerellales > Glomerellaceae > Colletotrichum > Colletotrichum fioriniae. Next base: position 865,726 of record NW_027076851.1, read on the forward strand.
CCTCCGTAGTTTTGAGGGGGCGGAGGGCTGTTGGGGGATGGACCGCCGTATTTTGGCATCGAGGTGCCGGTGGGTTGGGCGTTGAGGTGTGCGTGTTGGTGTTGTTGGTATTCTGGGGGCGGGCCGGAGGTCGCGTAGTTGTCTGACGGGTTCGGGTCCGGTGTTGGGATGTTGGTTGGGGCCGGGGTGGCGGGGTGGTGGGTTGGTTTGTCCATTTTCTGCTTGGTTCAAGGTTTGTGTCTCGTGTCGTGGTGGTGAGGAAGAGAAGAAGTAGAAGAGATGGAGTGATGTAAAAGGGGATCCGACGTCAAGTCGAAGTGGAAGAAACGACAAGCAGGTGAATGAGAGGCAGGTGACGAGACGAGAGCAGTTGGGCTGTGGTGAATTATATCCAAACTCTACGATGGGTGGCACTGCCTACCTCACTCTTCCTACGCGCACTCCGCCCAATGACTCGAATAGAAAAGTAAATGGGTAAGGGAGGTGCCGTAATAACCTTTGTTTCTCTGTTGCCTGTCTCTGCCTGTGTACGCTTGTACCGGCGTACCCGGGCACCGCCGCCGCTTGCTTCCTTCGCTTGTCTCCTCCACTCTTCGCTTGAAGATCAGATGGGAAGGGCAGAGGGGAAGGGAGGCAAAAAGGCGTGGATGTGCATGTGCTTGTGTGCATGCGAGCGAGCTGGACCGGACGCAGGCACCGCACAGCCCTGTTTGGATGTTCAGATGGTCCATGGGATGGGACAGTGACACTCCGACACTTACACGAGCCCGCTCACTCACGGAACGCAACCGGGCCTGGGTGAATTTTTGCAACTATATATCATGTTGCAATTGTTACGAATGGCGAGACCGAAGAACTCCTCAGCCTTCTCTGGCACGATATGGAAACATGAGGAGTGATTGAAAGTGGGCTCTGTAGAAGAGCAGAGAACACTGAGAGGACCGGGCAGTCGGGGGGGTATGGACGCCGTCGGCCGGGGGTGGTCCTTGTCTGGCAATCATGCTGAGACGGGGACGGGCACGATGGACGGGGGAATAGGTAGAGAAGAGGGCGATGCTACGGCCTGCCAGCGTGGTGGTAAGGTATGGGTAGAAATGCGAGACGAGACGGGTGCGTGCCAAGCGGGCGGGTGATATCATGGTTTTCTTTGGTCTGATATTACCAGTGTGCTAGCAAACGGACTGAGAGAAAGACACTGGCACGACTGGCGGACGAAGGACCTTTGGCTGTGGCGATGTCATACTCGCCCAGGTTCCTCTCGTTCCTTGGGTGGGTTGATTGGAGCCAAGTGTGTGATGTGCAGTTCGTCGGGCCTGGGCGCGGGACCGGGTACCCCAAGTACTCGTGTACCTTTGTTACCTAATTGGGCACGAGGTGGTGTGGAGTGCAGTGCTCAGCCACAGTTGGATGCGTCAGCCACGTTTGCACTCGCCACACTTGGGACGATCTTTGGGCCCGTCGAGGCCTTTCCTGCATGCTCATGTTCCTTCATACATCTCTTGTGACTTGATCATTGTTGCCGAGTCTGGATCAAGAGCGATGAATTTGTTCCGATTCTTCCACTAATCAAAGTGTTTGGTGAGAGAGTTGTTACGGTAGAACAGCGGTTATTGCATGCTTGGGCAGAGCCAGGTAAATGATGGCTCATGCTTACTTTAATGCAGTGTCGTCGATGCCTAGATGTTAAAATCCTTCCATCTTCATCCTAAAGAAAAACTAGAGGATGGATTGTGACTTTGGGCGCTTGTCGAAGTCGACGAGAGATTGATACGGCTTACCTCAGGCATCGTTACTTACATGGCAGCCAGAAACTTATACTACAATGGTACAGTGTCCATATCAACCAAGAACTTCCAATACAAGAGCCTCGATTGCTTCTTTCATTCACATGTTTCCAACATTGAGATGAACAGCATCAACCCTGCAGATGGCAGAACATCCTTAATTAAGATACAACAGCCGAACGGCATAGACTACGATTCTCAACGGTGGTATACGAAATACCTGGAGCAACATACAGTGAGCAAGAGAATATTTGTATGGTACTCAACTGACGAGTCAAACAGTCGTTTCCATCACCGCTGGTCATCATGGATGTTACAACTAAACAATTTGATAACATGCTATATATTATGTCTGCGCTACTAACTAAATACCCCTTTTGAGATCACTCACTACATACTCGTCACACCCCAGACCATCCAAGACTAAAACGTCGGTGCAGCCCTCGTCGGTTCCTGGCTCGCCACCAACTCCCTCAATTTGAACGACCTCAGCGTGCTTGTCGACCGGTTCCGCGGGTTATGCGCCGAAGCAACCGTCTGCGCAGACATGCGCGCCACCCGGCCCTTCTCGTCCAGCGATAAGGCCGGCGACGCTGGCGACGACCCCGCGACGCTCCGCGACTTCAGGTTAAGCCTGCTGACCATCGACTGGATCGCCGTGTTGGGATCGAGCGGCGGCGTCGCGATAGGGGTAGGCGGGTAGTGGTGAGACATGCCACCGCCGCCGTGCCCGTGGTGCGCCACCATGAACGGCATCGCACCAGGCTGCCCATGGTGGACGTACTGGTGATGCGAAAGAGACGAGCCGGACCGCGAGCCCTCTGAGCTGGTTGTGCCGCGCCGGTTGAGGGTAATGCGGTTCATCGACTCCTCCGCCAACGACGGTGTACGCGAGCGCGCGAAGCCTTGAATATGCAGTGCGTTTGCGGCCGGGAGGCGGCCTCGGGTAGGCGAGCGGCTTGAGCCGCGGCTCGAGGGCGGCGTCGTGACCCCGTTGGCGTGGAACTGCGGCTGGTTGGCCGCGACCATTTGCTCAAAGGTCATGTTGAGGGGCATCGGGGGCATTTTGCTCAGGCGGCGGATGGCGCGCATGTTCTTATCAATAAAGGTGGACATGCGGTTCAGGGCGTTGCTGTTCTGGTGGGATTCGAATGCCGTGGCGCCGTTGAGGGGTGCTTCCGTACGCACTCGGTGTCGCTCGTTGAGGTGCATTGTTTGGTGTTGCTGCTGTAGCGGCGGACTGGGGAGATGAGGCGCGTTGCGGATTGTTTGCTGGATCTGCGAGAGAACGTTGTCAAATACCACCGTCTCACCTACGGCCGCGGAGGACTTGTAGGACGGCGCGCCGCCGATGACGGTGCTCTGGGTGAGGATGAAGAAGGACCCGTCGCGGACGCGGCGCTTGACGAGGTCCCAGCGCGTGCGGGCCGGGTTCCGTTCGAGTTCGGGGTGGTAGATGGAGCACTGCGCCAGTTTGGAATAAAAGACCTCGAGACGCTTGGCCATGCGCTCGAGGGTCTGCATGAGGAATCGGCAGAGGACGGTGACGCGCTGGGACTGGGAGGAGGACTCGAGGTTCATGACCGTGTCAAAGGCGTCCATGCCGTGGCAGGCTTCCTCGCGGATGTCTTCGAGGAGCTCAATGTCGAGCTGGACCGACTTGTTGGCGTAGTCCATGATGCCGCGCTCCATGAGGCGGGCTGGTTCGCTGTCGCAGATGAACTGGCCGATGCGCGAGACCTCCTTGGATGTTGTGACGGCGTCGTTGGAGGTTTTGGCCCTGGCGATGATGCCGAGAATGTCGGGGAGTTTAGTATCGGATCCGACAGAGGCGGCGTTAGCCATCGTGAAGGAAAGTTTAAGGACGAGTTCCTGGAACTTGGGTCCGAAGAGGGCAGAGAATCCTCCTTGGAGGAGGCGAGACTGGTATTGGTAGAAGATTCGCACACCCAGCATGTTGATGAGGCTGCCCTGGAACCAGAGCTTTGATGAGCCGAGGATGTCGTCCATTTCGAATTGCTGGGATACGAGTGTTTCCACGGTCGTTCGTAGGTACGCCGACCACATGTCGTACAGACCACTGATCTCCTCGCAGTCGTGATACTCGGGCTTGGGGGTCAGATGGCCGATGAAGTACTTTGTGAGCAGGCTGGCCACCTCTGGGTTGTTCGTGTGCGCCAAATTGTCAAAAGATTTCGTGCAGTCCACGCCCGCATTCGACCTCATGATTAAAGTGCCTCCCGGATGCATTGGGGAAAAGTCCGTCACGTCGTATACACTTCCGTGGACGGCAATCCATATCCTTCCTCCAGGTCTATGTCCCGTATGAACGGACAGCTGTGAGAGGGGGATGGTTGGTCGATTACAGGGGAGAGGCTTCGGAGTCATGAAGACGTCCAACATGATCCGCCGCTCGGCAAAGGCGGTGTTGATGATTAGATCCGTAGACTCCATGGTCGCCGTCCGATGGTTATAAATGGCCTTGCGCAGCCCGCTCATGACGGAGTCAAAGACATCAACGGAGCCGCAGATGTACAGATATCCTCCAAGGCCGCCTTGCTTCTTGGACATGACCAAGTCACACACGCTAGCTCCCTGCTCGGCGATGAGTGAATCGATATATCGTGGCTCAGTTCGGCGCTCGATAAGGTCCCTCATGATGGGGTCGTACGCAAGACCACGGCTATCACGGGAAAACGCGAGGTGAACTTCCATAAGCCCCGCATTGACGTATTGACGGAGCTCATCCTCGTAGCAGAACTTTTCCCGGTTCTGGACACCCAGAAAAAGCATGTTCTTTCCGACTGAGCGACCAGCACGAGCCTGCCAGAAGCTTCTAAAAGGGGCAATGCCACTGCCACCGGCGAAGAATGCGCAGGGCGCGGCGCCATCAAGGGGTAGTTGGAAGGCGATGGGCCTGGAGATGCCGACTAGCAGTTCGTCTTCGTCGGCGATGAAGTCGTCTGGTGAGCCTACGGGTGGGTTGAGGTAGCCACTGCTCACTCCCGATCGTGAGATGTCAGACTTTCCGGCAAATGTGGCGCAGAGCTTGTACTCTGCCCGTGAAATTGTGAGATCGACGGTGCTTGGGAGTAGCTCCTCGGGGTAGTTGGATATGGAGTATGTACGTGGGATCTCGACAGAGATGAGGTCGCTGAGCCACGCCACGTCGTTGGAGAGGTCAAATGCTTGGTCCCAGATGTGCGTCGGTGTGTCCATGACAGCGGCTTGGAGAAGGTCACCCAGAGAGCCACGGACCGGCCACTCCTCAGTTGCCAATACCTGGAGCACAGTGTTTGATGAAGCTCTCAGCATCGCGTGGATCTTGAGGACGAGATCCTGGGTCAACGGCGCCAGGTGACCACGGCGGAGTATATCCTTGACCATTAGTTTTCTTGTCCTTGTGGAGGTGCTCGCAACGCCGTGATTAGAGACCGTCTCCAAGTGCTCCGCAAACCGAGACCACTTGCGGTCGAGAAGAACAGGGCTTTCAAGCATCATGTCCAGACCAAGCGCCGCAGCTACCTTGGCACATTCCTCCCAGCTGTTGAGGGGCATGATTGCGAGTCTGTCGCCCGGCTGGAAAGTGATGCCAGTGTTGTGGAGATCGAGTGTGACCATGGAGATTGACCGATCGTGGTCCGAGTCGACAAAAGATCGAGAGACAATGCGCGATTTGTACCGACACTCCTCAAAGGTTCCGCGCATCTCATGGGGTTCGACGGGAATGTTCCCACGGTAGGGCTCCAAGCGTTCCTTCATGGCATCCGAGAATTGACGGTGCACCTCTTCCCATGGCCTTCCAGAATCATCAGAGGCGCCAGAGGCACCGTTCGTTTCCGTTCGGCCAGTCTTGGAGGCCACTTCGAGAATACCAAACACTTTGTACCTATGCGTGCCCATGAAACCTCGCTCACCCGTGTACGCCTCGATGATCCCATCGAGGACGCCCATGAGTCGTGGATCGCCAGACTCCCTGACATACTCTGGAATCCGATAGTGGTACTCGACAGAGGCAATGAAAGCTCGCAGATTGGACGGTAACCACGCGCGCAAGTGCAAACCTTCGTTGCCGAGGAACGAATCATACTTCTTGCGGCCAAGGAAGGCGTCCATGAGGAGATACGGCGGGAATTGGAGACCAGAAGCGGCAGGGCATCTCTTGGACAGAGGCGCAGAAAACTTGCCCCATCGCACCCACTCGGCTGCTGAGACGTAGTTATCGCCCGAATTGGGGTTGGTTGAGATGGAGTGGAAGGCATTGGGCATCCTTTCGAGAATTTCTTTGAGTCTAATCATCTCCCTCAACAGGCCCTCGTTGTTTCGGTTCATGACGTGTTCCTGGCAAGCGGCTATGGCATCGGGGCCGTGTTGAAACGATGCTGCGAGCATATCAGGTCAGTGTCTGGGGTTTCGGTGTGAGAGTAGTAGGACTTACCCGAAGTGTCAGCACAACCCTTTAAGAAAGCAATCTCGGTTCGCTCTCCAAACATGGGCCAGCGGAGATCGGTATTGTCAAAGCGGCCAACATATGGGTAGACAGAAGTCGGGTCGCGCACTTTGATATTGTAGGATGCTTGATCGAAGAAGGTCAGGTGGGGAATAGCCCGTCCCATGCGTCGCGAGACCTGCCAGTAAGGCAGCCCGATAGTCCTCGGGATTCCTACAAGCTCTGGCCCGAGGTCGTCGCTCATTTCAACGCGAGGTTTGGTAGAGATCGAGTTGATGCTGACGCCATCGTATCCATCGTTCTTGTCTTCGTATCGGTAGATGGAGCACAGCATGCCCAGAGCGACGATAGCAGCCCAGAGGGCTTGATCTGGGACATATTCCTCGGTTCCTTCTACTAGGGGAAGAGCAGCTACCGACTCTCTAACGCGTCCTCGTGAGACACAACCGGGCATCCTCTCGCAGAGATCGGACCAGACGCGTCCCGGGCAGTTGGCGAGAGCTCCGGCAGCTTCGTTCGAGTCGGGTGCGTTGAAGCCATATTCGGCGCTGAGGTATCCGTCCTTCCATCCACTTTGGGATCCTACGCCCTCGGCTCGAAGAATGACTTGTCGAGCAGGCGCACCCAAGGCAACGGCTAATAGGTCTCTGTCATCCGCAACGAGAGTGTCAACGTTCTTCACTTGAGCGATGTGGTCCGCTGATGGAATATCCGAGTAGACAATTTCGTTGATGGCCTTTCGTTCTCTTTATCTTGTAAGTAGCCTGTCGGTGAAAGATCTACGAAAAAAGGTTCTCACCTGGCGCGCAGCCACTCATCAACGTCTACCCCTCTTGGTATCTGTTGTTGTTAGCTTTGATCAAGGACCATAATCAAGACATCAACTTACATCAAAAGCAGCATGAAGGTCTCCTTGCTGAGTATATCCCGAGAAGGAACAACCTCGCGGTCCAACCCGTCGATTCGCTGTTTGCCCATGTGCACCTGCGGGACATCTTGCACCACCCATGGACCCAGACACGGGACACGATCGCTCAGACATGATTATTAGAATAAAACACCAGGGACCTGCCTCTGGACTACAGAACCAGATTAGAATAGCAAAGCCACCTGGGCAAAAAAAGAAGGTAAAGTGCCGTCAAGGCAAGATGAAGAGAAAAAGACTGACGAAAGGTAAGCAAAGCAAGCAAACTCCCACGAGACGTCAGCCCTAGAAGACTCGAGATCATCCGTCAACTCCAAACGGGTTGACCGACGGGAAGTCATCGATATGTACCCCTTAGACAGCTTGTCAGATGTCCCAAAGGCAGCTTGAGTTGGCCGGGGTAAGTCGAGCTAGTGCCAACTTGGCGGGACTGGGCCCAAACACGATCCATGTTGCGTACAATGGCACCGGTAGGAGTAGACGAATACAGCCTCACGCTAATGAAATAACCGTATTTTTGAGACGGGGATGGGGTGAGGAGTTCTCGGCCGGGAATGAAGGCCGCTCCTGGCCGGTCTCAAGACGCGGGAGACCATGTGGTCACCGAGACAAGGGGGTTATGGCAAGTGCCGTGCGATCTGGGGATGGCTGAATTGAAAGCTAGGGGCGCCACAGAATAGAGACGTGAAGCTGAAGCCCGAGAAGCAAGTTCAGGTGGAGAGAACATACAGAGAGAGACGCCAATGAAGCTATTCGGGGGCTAGTCTGAACCCCGGCCAGCCCCTGTTTTGGGAGACGATGAGACGATGCCAAGTGCCGCACAACGTTGTAGAGGCCCGTGCTGGTGGAGCCTCAACGATGATCTGAACTACAGATGACAGGTCCGTGGCGTTTGTGGGAGACGTGCTCAAGGTGATCATAATGGTACTCGAGTATCATCGGTGCATGTTAGGCTCAGGTGGCGGGTAGCATCATTGAGCAACGTCTTGCTTTGCCATGCTGCTGGCATGTCAGGCTATGTCTTTGTGCCAAGAGCTAGATGCACCTAATGGTTCAAATCAGGTTTTGCTCGCCGGCCGCTGAGCTCAGCGGAGAATATTGCTGAACAGTGTCTAGATCCCGAAGTCATACTGAGATTATAGACTCAATGCGATGAATGGCTAAACTGGTGATGGCCGCGTGCATAATTGCCGCCGTGTTCTGCCTTGGCCCTATGCGCTATTGGGGGCCAGAGCCATACTCCGTACTCTTCCTGGTTTGGGGGCTTGATCGTCTGGTACGGAAACTTCTGCGGGACATCATCACGTCGGATCATGGGAGTATGATCATCAGATATTCACTCGTCACTCGGCCTTGGTTGGTAAATCGATGCAGCACAAGCCTCGAGGAGTCGCTTGGTTGAGGACTCGAGGTATGCCTGGCGCCATGGCACATCGACTTTGGCGTTCGTTTCTCTCACGATAATCCTCCGCGTTTCCGAGGTAGTCCGTCGAGCCGGACGTCGAGCCGGCTATTGAGCCCCGAGGACGCGGGAGTAAACACCCAAATAGGCTCATGCCGCTGTTAAAAGTCTTGTCTTGCGGGTCTCGTGGAACCATATTGACACGGAGTATCACGCTGCCGTGCGGAGCGAGATCTGGCAAGGACTAAATGAGCAAGCCATCGCATGTTCAGAACGGTGAAAGGGGGCAGTGCCTGTCCGATGTCGCCGTCAACTGAACATTCATTGAAGAGGATTCCCTTGAATCCCAGTGGCTGATGCTAGTGTAGACTGGGGCTCATCCAAAGACAGTCGGTCTGGGTCAGAGCCAGGCTGTTAGAGCACCCCCAGGTTTCACGGCTGTCGATGTTTCGAAATGGTGACGTGGGCTCGAAGAGAGGAGGCGGGATGGAGGAATTGGGTCTTGGAGGGAGAGAGAAAGAAGAAAGTGACCAGGGTCGAAGGCGTGGTGGCCTGTCGGTAGGGGTGATGGAGGGATGAGGCTCCCACTTCCCGAACCTTGATTGCTTTTAGCTCTTTGGCTTTTCTTCAGCTCCTCCTTTCCTAAACCCCTGACGAACGGGTGGTATTTACATAATCGCATGTGATTGGCCCTCGAGATCGCCATGTCCAGGGGTTCTCGTCTCAACCTGACTTCAGAAATAGGCGCTCCCCTCACTATCTTGGTCGAATCGGAGATACTGCGTGAACTGACAGTGACCATAACTAGCAAGTGACAGCCTTCGGAAGCTTCCATTATCCCTCTCGGGCTCTGATGACGGCCGTCACAAAAACTTACACTCTTTCTCGAAGACATGCCACACCACCTCAGGTCAAGGATGCATGTCCATCAAGTTTAATCGTGCGGAAGCATCGCTCAATAGCCAAGGTTCTCCCTCTATCACCATTGACACCTCTGGCCGTTTCTGCCACCTTCACTGACGATCAAGCTCGCGTGTCACACCGCCAAGGAAACGCCCCAACATCAAGTGCCGCAGAGAACTACCTATAGACCGCCAAGTTCAGCCATCACATCTCAAGGAAACCATCAAACGCCTTTGTCTTTCTCTATTCAATGACCATGGCCTAGCGGATGAACCTTCATCATGAGCTTGGCTTGTGCTTGACTGGTGCTTGGCTGCAACGACACCCGTGTCCCACATCTATGCTTCCTTGCTTATCCTGTTCCTCTAAAAGCTTGGCCTTGAGCCTGCTTGTCTTTTTAGCTAATGCTAACTTCAAATGTGGTCATCACCCCGGTCATTGGGTATGTAACGAAGGGTCATTCCCGGGGGGGGTTTCTGGACGAGTCCTGTGGGATCAAGCTTGATTGGCATGTGCCATGTCGACTGCATCCGTGCAGAGCGCGATCGAAGGATCGAAGATGGTTTCGAGATCAGGCTCCTTTGCATGGTTATATCAACGTAGTGTCTTAAGTTCAATTCAAATCGATAGTCCAGATACCTTGTGAGATGGGCACTTCCATTTGTGGCACTACATGGATTAAGGCCACATCAATTCGTCACACGGCTGATTGTGATCAAGTGAGGAAGGGTACTAATGGACATTGCGAAGGATACCTTCTATGTGATGATCCTAAAGCTTGAGCTGTGACTACGATGCCAGCGTAATGTTCTACAATACCTTCTCAATAGTGCCCATGCCCTTGTTGAACTCTGCTTGAACCGACTTCAAGTTCTTCACAGAGTCGGGCAAGACGTCGTCCCTCCACCACTCATACCATGCCATGATCTCCTCGAAATTGGCATCCTCCAGGCTAAGCCACTCACTCAACTTCTCATGCCACAAGGGGAACACCTCTGTGACAATGACCTCGCCCAGGACCTTGGGCGTCAAGATGTCGGACCACTCGAGAACGCCCGTGAGCATAGGCAGATATGGCTCCTGGTCGCTCGGGTCTACTCTGAAGTTCTTGCGCAGGTATCGTCCCATGGCAGGCAGCACGTGGCTCATGATCAAGGAGCGCCATTGGTCGCCAAGCACATCGCGCCACTGTTCCAGGCCAGGGATCACGCCGCGGTCGAACTCCCAAACGTCAATCAGCTGTCTGTACTTCCTCCGTACTTCGGCCACCAAGCCAGTACCCTTGGGCTCCAGGTGGTACGAGGGAAGGTACTGAAGCCAGGGGAATAGCCACAGATGAGGCAGTTTATGGCTTTGTCGCTTCTTCTTCGGGTTCCATTCCGCTACGGCTGTTTCCAATTTGCGGACGACGGCATCGAGGAACTGGGCGCGAACAAAGGGAGGCAGCAGGTCTGCCCAAGCCTCCAATACAGCCAGGAGCGGTGCGGAGTTGAAAACATCCCAGTCCCGGATGGCAGACATGGCTCTTGTATACCACAATTTGTACATCATGGTTTCGTAGGGTGTTGTCGCTTTTTGATGTTGCCGGTACAGGTCGTTACTGTTCAGACCGGTGGATTCCCACTTGTCCAAGGCTTTGTTGCCCTCGCCAGGCTTCATCAGTAAACTTCCAAGACCCTTGAGCTCAGTAGCAAACCGCGTAGGCTCCTCCAGTAGGTTCCAGTCGGGATCCCGGAAGAAGGGGTAGATGGCAGCCACTGCGAGGTCCGAGATTTCGTCGGTCGCTGGTCCAATATTTTGGACGGCCTTCTCAAGACAGCGAATGACGTCCTCCCATTCAGTAGCCAACGGAAGCTCGTTGGTGACAATGTTGGAAAATAGTTGCAGTCTTCCCAAGTCTGAGGCGAGCTCTGCCATCTCCTGCTCTCTTTCACGCAGTTCCAGATCTACCCAAGTCTTTCGCTCTTCTAGATTTCTCCACTCCTCCGAGAAAGCTGCCAGATCGGCATGTGCTCGCTTAACCAGCTTCCGCGCAGCCACCAGCTCAGGAGCTTCTACAACTGCGGCAGAAGTCGGCGTCAAGAGTCCAGAGGCAGTCGTCAAAAGCTTGTTGCCGGGTCCCGTCATATCCAGGATAGGAGCGAAAGCCTCTGGGATGTGAAGTCCTGGGGCAGACTTCTTAATCTCTTCCGCCGTCATGTACTTGGGCTTCTGTCGTTTGGGGGTGCTGACGCTGCTGCTGCCGCCTACGCTTCCGGCCTTCTTCTTCCTTTCCCGTTTTCTTTTCTTCTCCTCTTCCTCCGAGTCCACCACTTCCTCGCCTCGTAATTTCGCTTGTCGTTTCTCCTCCTTCCTCTCGTGCTCTGATTTTTCTTTGACTGCACCTAGACCGACACCCTGTGGTCTGAGGTGAGCTTCGATGATGACGCTTCGACCTTGCCCTTCTTTTCCGAGACCTGTTCCTTCTTGGTAACCCATCTTGGCCATCATCCGCGCACCAAACGACTTTGGATTGGGCTTCCCTTTCGCTCCCTTTGCGCCAAATGCGCTTGGGCGGGCCATCTTCGGCATCGAGGGGGTGTCCTGGAGGTCGGGGTTCAGGACCGGCACGTTTGCAGACGATGGAACAAAGCCGCGACCGAGTATATTCTTGCCGTCGAATTTTGTCTTCGCGAAAGATCGTGCTGGGGCGTCAGTTGCCTTCGCGTCCTCATCGCTCTCGTTATCATTCTGCGCTGGCTGGAATCCTAGGCCACCGCGGGCTCCACCGAATCCAAGGCCAACCCCTCCGACATCATCCTCGTCGTCTTCATCGTCATCGGCATTGGAGTCATCTGAGTACTCCTTCGTATTGGTGTCTTTCGCATCGTCATCGTCATCTTCGTCGAGAGTAGTTGTGCCGGTAGAAACAAAGTTCATGCCTTTGCTGCGGAGTGTCTTTTTCTTCCATCGCTTCCCAGGACCGTCATCTTCGCTATCTGACGCGAAGATTCCAAGCGCGGCGCTTTCCTTGGTGTTGCCGACGCGACGGCGCTTTCGTGGGTTCAAGTCGCTGTAATCATCGGCTTGCGACGGGTCTGTGACGGGGGCTAGGTAGTCGTCTTCTTCCTCATCCTCTGATTCCGAGGAGTAGTGGGCAGCCGCCTTCTTCGTCAGGCGAGAAGGGTCAAATTTTGGAAAACTGGCCATGCTGTTAGCCAGGCTCAAAGCGACGCAAAGAAGTGGTCGTACGTGAAAGACGGCGCGTTGCTACTTTTTTTTGGAGGAAATGCATCATTCAAGGCACCGACTTCGAGCTTCAGGCGGGTCCCTTCTCTATCTTATCTTCACGTGACCGCGACTCCTACCTACGTACCTCACGTAGTTAGATATCGCCGACTCATGAGGCCAATTACTTTATACCTATCCCCGAAAATAAGTCGAGGCAAGGTATCTTTAGTGAAGAATTTCGTTTTCGACACTTCTTTACATCGTGGTTTTATTGCAATTTTAAGATATCTTCATCTTCGATATACAATATCTACGGAGGGTTTAGTAAAGTTAATTCCAAAGTCCCTTCAGACCCAAAATCTTCAACCCTCGAAGAAACTTGGGAGACAGTCTGCAGAGCCAAAAACTAAGTAGGCATATTTTCGACTCTTCGAGTCTTACAAGTCCCATTCACAACAAATTTACGTATGTGGAAGGGTATCTGTTCAAATATCGTGAATGTAGTAGTTTCTCGCTGCTATATCTAGATCTTCCCATTCTCTTTCTACCTTATCTTCGCTACTAAATCCGAGAAAATGCCGTGAAAGAAGACGATCGATACCCGCCCCACATCGTAACTCCGCGAGCCTACAAGTCACGAATACCTGCAGCCAAACTATCTTTCAGCGGAGTCCAGCCCTGACCAAAGTACTCTTGCAGCAACTTCTCAGCCTTGGCCGCGGGAGGAAGCTCGCTAATATCACGTCCCTCATCCGCCTGCTTCTCCGGGATCAGCTTGTTGTCCGGTCTCAGCTCGCGGAAGACGTCGATGAAGTCGGATGCGTTGACGGGGTGTGCGGATGCCCAGATTCTCTGAGACTTGACGGGTTCGGCGAGCAGGGCGATGGCGTGGAGACGTGCGACGTCGGCTACGTCGACGTACCACTCTGTGAAAAGGGGTTAGTCCGGCGTACATGGAAATGTAACTGCTTGACAATCAGGCGAAGCTTACGTGGCATAAAGGCGTTGAGCATGCCGCCTTGTCCCTTGAGCAGATCACGAGCGAAGCCCATGGTTGAACCACCGATGTTGGGGTGGAGGATTTCTCCCGTCTAAGAACCGGGTTAGCGTTGTCTGCGGAGTATGGGCATGATGCTCACGTTAAAGTTGGGCAGGATGGTGTTGAACGAGTATCCAGGCTTATTCTCCTCAATCCACTTCCACGCAGCCCTCTCGCCCTCGGCCTTGGAGGCAGAGTAAATCGCGCCGGGCTTAATCTCCTTGGGCGTGTTCGGGTCCCATGCTGCCTTGATAGCAAAGTCGTTCCAGGTACCTGAGGGAAAATCAGTCAGCATTACGGGAGGACGAATATTCCTGTCTCGCGGGATGGCGTACTTTCGTCAATGTGCATCTCCTTGTTAGGTTGGGGGATGACGGCGGCAAAGGCAGAAGATGTGAGAACAAAACGCTTGATGCTCGAGTGCTTTGCCGCGGCGGAGAGAGCAGTCTCAGTCGCCTTTACGACCCAGGGGATGACGGCTTTGGGGTCATCACTCATTGAAATGTCGGACGCCTGTTCCTTGAGGGTCAGCCGCTGGTTTTATTCTTTCTATTTGGTCTCTTTCTTTCTCAATGGTTACTTACCACGTGTGCAACACCAGAGACACCAGCCATGGCCTTGCCAAGAGCCTCCTCATCCTCGAGGTTGGGAACAAGGACTAATTCAAAGGTATCCTTGTCATATTTGCTGTGGAAGAACTCGCTGAGCCACGGCTTCTCTGATCGAACTGTGCCGCGCACCCGGTAGCCGAGTCCGAGGAGGACGTTGATTGTGTGAGATCCGATGTAGCCGTTGGCTCCGGTGACGAGGATGAGCGAGCCCTTGGGAAGTGCGGTGAACCCAGACATGATGTTCAACTACGTTCGAGGTGGGGGTCTAAGGCAGATGGAGAACATTCAAGAGAGATCTAGATAGATCTGTGTGCTTAAGATGCCTTGAGGTTGAAATAACCAAAGGACTGTGCACATATATATTCATCTCATGTCGTAAACACCGACGGGTTTAAACCCCATGCAGGCGGTGGGCCGTGGAGAACGGGGAGCGGTCCATTACTAACATTCACAGATTCCACTAGAAGTGGATTTGCTTAGAAGACTCAACGACCCCTCGCTCAAACAGTGGTCTAAAATGCAACCAAGGAGGCAGATGTGGACGCCAAATCGACGCTTGGATAATGACGTATGCATGACCACCCTGTCTAAAGCTCCTAGTCTGCGGTAGTCTAAGCCTTTGGTCGTCGCTTTAATCATCCCTCGGTAAGGTAGCGGTCGCATTTGCAACGAGTGAAAGCGAGGGAGCCTATCCCCCCACGGCTTTGCAATATCTCTTGGCGTTAGACTAGATAAGATTGATGGTTGGGGTGGTTGAGTGGCTGTCTGCAGGTTGAGTGCTGATTTGTGGCTTATGAATCGTGCATGTAGCTCGAAGCATGTTTCCTAAAATGGCTACGCTGCTGACATGTAGTTGAATGGTTTGAAATCAAGCAATTGAGGGTAAGTGAAAGTATCAAGATGAATAGCTTAATAATGTAAAATTGCCGTGGCCTTCAATCCGCAAGAGATATTCGCGAGGGTGTCATGGCCAGTCTTACATGCTGCTCAAGAAACCAAGGTATGAAGTCGCTGAACTCTTGAGGGTTAGTTAATTGCTGTCAGAAGTAAAATCACCTTGAGTGACATCCCCCAAACTGCTAAACAGTCGATTGATGAGCTAGCTAACGCTACGCAGTGGTTCCCGCGCACTTGTAACCCTCTTTGCTTTCAGAACTCATGTGACGCGAAATGCCACTCGCTAGCTTGCGAAATATCAGCCGCAGCGTTGGCATTTACAATTTGAAGTCGACGGGAGAGAATCGTAGTCTGTAGCCTGCTTGAGCAGCTTGACCATACCGAAGTTGTTAATCTGACGAATCGCAATTCCGTTTTGGTGCTTACTTCAAAGCTGACGGCTTACCCAGGCCGTCTGGGCACCACAGTTGCTATTGCAATTTAGCAGTCCTAATAATGTATGAGGAAACTTTGATCAATGTCCTCGACATAAGTCTAGGATGTATCTCTCTCAGAGCTGAAGGCTCAATTTCAAATGCGCAAAGAGATGGCAAGTAAGACACGTATCTTGCAAATGAATTACTTGAGAAGCCCACGCTGTCTATGCTATATTGCACCTTGACAGACTTCTGTCAGACCGAAAATCTGCCACTTTATTAAGTTTTCTGGACTACTGACGTATAGTAGACGTGAGGCGATTCGTTTCCGATACTTAGGCTTGTTACTTAGATAGACTATCCGTGACAGAAGGGACTTTTATTCTCCGGCTAGAATAGACCAGGTGGCTAAAGTACTGGGCATAATTCTCTGGCAGATATTAAGAATCTCTTCGCTGAGGAAATATCATGCGCAACGAGCGTTCGGCATTGGATAGGCACTCATACTCTCTGTTTACATTGTAATGTTGGATTAAGTGCCGTGAGTTGTCGGATAACTCAGGAGTTGAGATGGCCAGGTATAGCCGTGACCATGAAACCGTGCAGCTATGCTCAAGTTCTCTGACATATCAGTTTTTGAATAAAAGTCATGCGTACTTCAGTTGTCAAAGATTGGGCATGGATCTGTGCTCCACGGACTCGATCGCATCTGTAACAACCTCACGTGCTCCAGTCGAGGAAACGGCGACGGCACTCCAACGGCTAGAAGAAAGGGTCGCTTGGACCACCTACGTTGGGGAATGCCAGGTGCTTGGGGAAATTGGGGGAAAACACGTTTAGGGGGGGCATCGAATGACAACGTGGGAAGGATTCTGCAGGGAGGGCTAGCAACGTGGCAGGCCGGGGGTTGCAGAAGAACGATGCCCTGCGAGCTCATGTTCGAAAGGCCCAGCCCTTTTTGTAGGTACGCTGGTATCATCATGGAGATGCGTTCCATCTCCAGCATTCCGAGGTGATGCGGGAGAGCTCTGAAGGCTTTGGGGGGGTTACTTGTACGAAGATGATGGAGATGGAATGTGAGCATAGTTACATTCTTGGGTGTATTGGGGAGTGGAAAGAGCTCACATGCTATTTGGGCAGTGGAACACATGACAGAATGGATGAAATCGTACAGGAGGGGATGAGGAGACATGAGATGAACAAGGTCAGCCCCTGACTGTCGACGAAATCTACACAACCCGTGAAGCGAGCAAAAGAAACAACGACACATTCTTTTTTCTTCATCCCTTGATCCCCCTTTTCTCATAAGAAAACAATTAGGATCTGATGGACTTGGAGTAACAGTTGGAGTTGACGCTGTTAGTAGACTCGTACCCGGTACAAACACCCAGATCCACCTTTCAAAAGGGCAGCGGGGCCAGCAGTGCAAATTTCGCAGCCGAGGAACCTCCGAGAAGTACCTCACAGGAGTATCAGGGGCACGAGACTTGACCTGCTATCAGCAACTAAGCAAATTGGCATCTGGGGCAGATCCCATCTCATGGAACCAGGCAGTTCCTTATCGGGGATCAATCTTTAGTCCTACACTAGAGATTAGGTACTCTAGGAGTGTTTCGGCTCGATTCGATTCAACAAAAAACCCTGGCCTAGCACACAGAAATCCAACACACACAGAAACGAAACAAGAGAACAGAGAAGTGTCGCTACCTAGGTATTTGAGGGTATGAGGGCATGGAGGGGCTGTCGAATCACCAATTGAGTCACACTGTGACACAATCACATTCACGCATGCACATATGCATCTCATTCTCCAGTTTTTCCCCTTCAGACTTCAGCCGGGCTGAGCCCGTACGGATATGGAGCAGAGGGCAATGGAGGGGCGTCACAGGCCTAGCCTAGACTTCCACGATCCGCGAATAGACAGAGTTGCGGGTAATGGGAGGACCCTTGCCTTGCCCTCACGGCTCCTCTCCACCGTCCACGTCCTTGGGCTGGATTAGGCGAAAATCTAATCCCACTGTAGGCGAAGCACGCAAGTTATTGGAACGGAGTGGGAAGAAGGCCACAATTCGAGATGGCCCTCGTGGTCCTGTAGGGCTGGGCGTTGTCGAGGACCTCGGTGATGTTGTACAGACTCTCTTGCCCATGTTACCACCTTGGAGGTTTCTTTGGGAGCACCGAGGGACAGTCTGACCATTGCTTTTATCGCTGCTATCTGCAATCAGAATAAGCAGTTGGTTCAGTCAGGCCTCGGTCTTTCAGAATAGGCCCCGGAACCTGAATGAGGCGGCGCCACAGTCGCTTTGCGTTCGCTCGCCTTTAGCTTAGCGAGTTTCCTTGTCTCGCATTGCGCAAGTACCCGTGCCGGGGCTTGACTGAA
The DNA here is from genome assembly GCF_027942845.1 of Colletotrichum fioriniae. Classification (NCBI taxonomy): domain Eukaryota; kingdom Fungi; phylum Ascomycota; class Sordariomycetes; order Glomerellales; family Glomerellaceae; genus Colletotrichum; species Colletotrichum fioriniae. The sequence continues at coordinate 883,743 of NW_027076851.1, forward strand.
CAGAGATCTTGACGGATCCATCACCAACTTGATTTGAGAAGAAGAACATGACAGCCCAGCATTCAGGATCTTATCTTGTCATCGTAGAATGGACGAGGACGAGCTACAGATAGAGACGCTGGATATAGGTGCATGTCTGACCGGACTGACCTCATCAGACATGAAATGTACTCTGTACGGATACCCTGCTCTGCTCTGCTTCTACATCGCCTCTTGGCTCCCGAGACACAGCAGCCAGCCGGCAGCAAATTTGGTAGCAGGCGGGAAGCAAGGCAACCCAATCTGGGCCCAATTTGGAAGCATGACGACTCTTCCATTGTGAATGAGTCTTGTGAGTGACAATAGTGAATGAGTGAGGCTCATGACGGTGAATGTGATGCAAAGCAGAAGCAACGAAATACTTGGTGATTTTTCCATTGCATTTTACCACAGCGTACCTACATGGTCGGGTCTGGGTAGGTGATGGAAAGAAAGTACCTGACCGTGCCATCCTTTCTCCCCCAGACTACATGGAACACGCAGTATACGTAAGGTACCCTGTGACATTTGTTCACCTGCCAGTATTCATGTTCAGTGTTTCCATCAGATTCTTCGACCCTAGAGAGCTCCGAGGTGCGCACACACACATACACAAACAGAACCAAACATCCGTAGCCGCAGCCGCAGCCGCACGTCAGCAGCAAAACAACCGCTGCCAGACTTGGTGCACCTAAAAGTATGTATACGAATACCACCTACCTTAGGTACCCTACCTTACCTTACTGTGTAGGTACCTGACGTGCTGACTTGGACAAAATTAACAAGGGCCGCCGTCCTTTCTTTCACCAGGGCACACCCGCTGTCCATCCCACCTCTCCCACCCGACCTCTTCCTCCTCCTCCTCCCATTGCGGCCAAGCCAAAGTAGGTACCAACCTGGGAACTCCGACGACCGACTCTCCGACTCTAAAGTAGCGATTCCATTGGGCCAAAAGGGCACCTTTACCTTACCTAACAACAGTACCTCAAACCCGCCGCTGCGCAATCCAATCTCGACGACGTCCGGTGGCCCATCTCACCCTCACCCTCACCACAGCCATTCTCTCCCCGAGTCCAAAAACCACCACGCATCCACGCATCCACACATCCACACCCACACATCACCCCTCCTCTCCCACAACACCGACAAGGAGAGAAAGACAGCGAGACGTACGGACAGAGCCCACGCGACCACATTCGAAGCGTCCAATACCTATCTATCCGACCACAGACGACAGGCTCCGGCTTCAGCCCGTCCTCCCATCCCTAGGTCTCCTTGCATACGAGGCTTAGAGCGCCCGCGCGCCCTCTGTACAACAGCAACCACCTACCTTTTCCCGCTTTTGTACGTACCCTGGTCCTCTGCCTACCTACCTTACCTTACTGTCCTCCTCCTCCTCAACCCCCCGAACTCGTTGCCTCACTGCCTTGGCTCGCTGCTCCCTACTGCTTTGCTTCATGGTGCTTCCTGCTGCTCTCCGCTTGCCTGGATAGAGTACGCGCGTTGCGACCTGGATTGACTCGGAATCCCTTCTGTCGTTCATCGTTTCGCGGCTGGTTTTTCCCTCTCCTTCAAGACCTGCATCGTCAATTTTCCCTCATCTCTTCCTCCCCCCCCCTCTATTATCAATCAGCTCCTCTTTTCTGGGCCCGATGCGCCGGCCCCTCCACTCCGCCGGCGACAACATCTGCAGACCTCACCACCACCAACAAACCCTCCGTTTCCTGCTCAGCCCTCGCTTGTCAGCAAAAGCCTTCTAGACAACCTCTTTGCTGACCCTTCCTCCTCGCTCAGCCGCCAACTCACTCAAGCGACCGATACCCCCAAACCCGTCCTTCGCATGCGTTGAGCCCACGGTATAGAGAAAACGACTGGCAACCTACGACTCTCGCTACGATTCGATTTTTGCGACCGATACACGCCCTTTGTCTATCCCATTAGGATATACGAATTTCGCATGCTCAATCATCGGATTGCTGCTAAGTTGATTGTTTTATCGCTCTTTGTCCATCGTCGCCGCGACTCGTCCGGCGCCGTGACATAGACAACCCACAAATACCGCCACCATGTTCTGGAGATTTGGCGGATACGCCAACATATCCACCATCGATACTATCCTTGAAAAGCCTGAATTCACCGTCGAAGACCTCCTCGACGAAAGCGACCTGATCCAAGAGCTCAAGCAGCACAACACGAAGCTTATCGAATACCTCCGCGAGGACAATGTCCTCAAGACTCTGCTCGAATATGTCGTCGCACCCAAATTAGAGCCTGTCGCGACCCCGGAACCAGATGAACCGGCCGAGGAGATCAAGGGCAAGGGTCGCCTCCTTCCCTTTTCAAGACCTCGCGCCTCGTCCCGAGCCACCGATACCGACAATGAGGAGGAAGAGCAGGAGAAGAAGCGCAATCGCTATGCCTACGTTGCTGCTGAAGTCTTGTCATCCGACACATGGTCCATTTACGAGGCCATGATGGAAAACCAAGACCTAGTGCGGGAATTTTGGCAGTTTCTAAAGCGCCCGACGCCTCTTGACCCTCTGCAAGCCAGTTACTTTACGAAAGTCAACGAGGCATTGTTCGATAAGAAGACGGAGGAGATGGTTATCCTTCTCAAATCTCTCCCCGAGGCCGTGCCCGACCTGCTCCGTCATGTCGAGTGCCCTATGATTATGGATCTGCTTCTAAAGATCATTGCCCTAGACCGCACAGAGGGCGGCCAAGGTGTTGTAGAGGTGCGTACAGCCCAGCAATTCCCCATCCCCCCCATCCCCGCCCAACAATCTTGAGAGCTAATCGTGCCCCTTCTCACAGTGGCTATACGGCCAAGATGTCGTGCCGACTCTGCTATCCTGCCTCAGCCCGGAGCACAGCTGGGTTGTCCAGACAGCTGCAGGCGACTTCATCAAAGCCATCATCACCATCTCGGCCAACGCATCGCAAAACGAGCAGCAATGCATCGGCCCGAACGAACTCACCCGCCAGCTGGTGTCGCAACCCTGTGTGGAACAGCTGATCAAGTACATGTTAGGAGGTGGAAACCCGCTGACCGTGGGTGTCGGTATCATCATCGAAGTCATCAGGAAGAATAACTCGGATTATGATCCAGACGTTGGCACCGAAGCCAACTCTGTTCCCTCGAGCCGAGACCCCATTTATCTAGGAACCCTGCTCCGCTTGTTTGCGCAACACATTCCCGATTTCGTCAACCTGATTATGAACACCCCGGTGCAGAAGGGACCGTTGGAATCGACCTTTGGCGAAAAGATAGAGCCTCTTGGCTTCGACCGATTCAAAACGTGCGAGTTGATGGCCGAGCTGCTTCACTGCAGTAACATGGGCCTACTCAATGAAGTTGGTTCCGAGGACGTGATTGCAGCTCGAGATGCTGAGCGTCAGCGCTTAAGAACGGAGGGTAAGCTTACCCCAAACCGTGGAGAAGAACCGCCATCATCTACGGATGACTTGACGATGCGCATCGGGCGTTCTTCTCCCGAGGAGGGACGTCGTTTAGAGGTAACCAATATCTCAGACGATGACGGATTCGAAGAGGTTGAGCCCAGCCGCGAAATGAACGAGGACACGTCCCACGAGTTCGTAAAAGCCGAAGAAGAGATTCCTGTCGCTGCGCCAGCCTCGTCCTTCATGGACAGAGATGAAGACGACTTTGTGGACGAGCCGCTTAGCTCGCCCAGACTCAACGTCGCAGATGACAAAATCAAGGAACAACGGTTTGATGACCCCGATCTGGTGGTCGCTCCCCTGTCGCCGAGCAAGCCAAAGACTGCTTCCATCGATGAGACTGCTGTTGCAGCGAACTCCGAAGCCAAGTCCGAATTGCAGCCGAAGCCGGATACTGTTGACGCCAAGAGTGAAGAGCCGGCTGCGAAAGAATCAGAATCTGAGAAGACTGAGAAGACTTCCGGCGCAGACGACCTGGCTGACAAGACCTCGGATGATGCCACCATTAACAAGGTAGAGGAACTTTCGCTTGACGAGAAGGCTGATCAAACGGTTGTTCCCGAGGACAATCAGAAGGGTGACGAGTCCGACTCTTCTGTTGTCTATACGCCTAGCGTCACCGATTCTGAGGCGAAAACCGAGCCAGCAGAGATCGCGCCGGCAGTGCCTGAACCTCCCCAGCACCCTGAAGATATGCCAGCCCCTCTGTTCTCCAAATCCACCACTGATCCTGATGCGACTGCGGACAAGGACGATACTTCTAATGAGACCGAATCCGAAGTTGAGCCTGCTCCGGAAGTTCCCATGGCCCCTCCAGTTCCCGAGGTGCCAGAAGCCCCCGTGGCTCCAGGAACTGACGACGATGCGACAAAGGAGGCTGGAGACCTACCGCCTGCTGTTCCCGATCGGCCTGACCCGAACAGCGTGAAGCCCGTTGTCGGCGACTACCTCAAGGTGCAATTTGTCGAATATCGTGTTGTGCCTACGATTCTGGTGAGTTCCTCGCGACAATACGTCATCAATCCAAGCTAATCAGAGTCTAGTCCTTCTTCTTTGCTTACCCGTGGAACAACTTTCTCCATAACGTGGTATATGATATCGTTCAGCAGGTTTTTAACGGGCCTATGGACAGAGGCTACAACCCGACCCTGGCAGTTTCACTGTTCGAGGCTGCGGATATCACGACAGCTATCATCAAGGGCCAACTCGCTAGTGACGAGTCACAGGCCAGGATGAAGACTCGCATGGGTTACATGGGACATCTCACTCTCATCGCTGAAGAGGTGGTGAAGTTTACGGAACGTCACCCTCCCGAACTCTTGTCTGAGACTGTCCTTGAACGGGTTATGGACCCGCGATGGATCAGCTACGTGGAAGGTGCCCTCGCCGAAACTCGCGAGCGAGACAACGCCATTCTCGGCGGAGTCCGTCCCGAGGTGGCTATGGGTAACCGGGCCGGCATGTCTGGCAACGGACTGGCAGCAGTCGGTCTCTCTGGCCTGGGATCGTCCTTTTCCAACTCCCAGAGCAATACTGGCTCCAACGCGCTGGCTGATGCTGGACTCAACGGCAACGCAGACCTGCAGGAAAGCAGCGGTAACGGTATTGGGCCATTCGCCATCAGCTCAGGCACTCTCATGTCTGGCTTCGGCAGCTCCAGTGACGAGGAGGACGAGGGGGAAGAAGAGAACGAAGACGATGTCAACAATGAGGTGAGTGATATGCTCTCAGAGCTCCGTGAGATGGAACCACCTGCATTGGACCCTTGGACGCAATCTCTTATCGACGACAACAACCCCGACGAGGACGAGGACGAGGAGAAAGACCGGAAAAAGGATGCGTAGTGCGCAGACGAGGACGGGAGACCCCACGACAGTCGAATATCCCCAGAGGATCACACCGACGGCGCCGGCGATGACTTTGGATATAGGATAGAAGTAGAGGGCGAAAGCAACGATTCGCCGATTTTTGTATCTCGGGACGATGAGGGGGTATGGGGCGATGAGCTCAGAGATGTTGAGTCTGATGAGGAAATGCACATGATTCGGCCTACCCTCAGTTTTATGTCGTGGCTAAGAAGGAGAACGGATAGACATGTCGAGGACGAGAACCTAGGAGAAGAGTAGAGAGGCCTCGGGAGCTATATAGGAGAGGATGATGTTGGGCGTATTCATGGTATATCTTGTGGCGGCGAGTAGTGTAGGATTACACGTCCTTGTTCATGCCGGCGTCGATTCCTTGGGATACCAGACAACTTTGGACTTTTCTTATCCACTTCAACCACTTGCGATCCGGGTCATCTATAACAGCAAAACGACAATAACGAAACTTGCCTCTGGGATCTTTCTTACAATCGTGCGCCAATGCCGGAATGAATCTCACCAGACTAACACGCATTTACTAGTTCCGGGCTTACACCGATCCATTGAACAACACCTCGTCGTCTCTCAACCCGCCATCGATACCCCCGCCTCCACCACCGCCGCCACCATTGAACAACCCTCCTTCTAGAGCGCGGTTGCAGCTTGCAGCTCGTTTGGCTATGCACCAGAAGAACCAGGCCGCTGCTTCTCAAGAAGACGACGACGACGACAAGGGCGAGTCTGGTGAGGGCGAGCGGCCAGAGAACCCGTTTGCCGATGACGAAGACGACGAGGAAAATTCGAGCGACGAGGACGATGAAGACCGTCATGGCCCAGGAGCAGCGGCGGCTGTTGCAGGTGCCTGGGGTCAATCAGGAAGTGGGTCGTGGTGGCGAGGAGTGGGACGTCAGGGGCGGCCCCGATTTGACGGACAAGATGATTCGGACGAGGAAGACGATGATGAGGAGTTTGGTGATTTTGCCATGCCCGAGGTCGAGCCAGCGCCGGGTACAGATCCCAACGAGAAGGTAATTCTGAAGCCTCTCGCGGTACACCCGCCGCAGGGTGCTTCAGGAGGCAAAGCCTTTAGCGGTCTGTGGCCGTTTGCAGGTAAGAAGGATGGCAAGGATGATGGCGAGAAGGGGCCGTCAGAAGAGACGGCGACGGGAGACGACGAGAAACCGGTCCAGGCGGCCGTCGAGGCTGCTCGGCGGACGAGCATCGAGGACCCGGATGATGACGAAGAGGTTGTGGTGCAGAAGCCGACAAGCCTCTGAGATGAATAGACGCGCCCATGGCTTAATGCGATGAGTAGACGGTTAGGAGTCACCGTTTTGTACAATTACGTGTTTGGTTTACGCTGCATCTGTAAAGTATGATTGAATGGAGAACATGCACGATTATTCTTTTCTAGATGTGAGGTCATCTTTTCTTTGCCTTCGGTCTTCAATTGTCACAATCTCGATCTTTCTATGATTATTGGAAAATCAGCAATGATCACGAGAGATTGTAAACCATTCTGTGAGCATTCCAGCTCAAGCGGGTGTAAGCTTTTAGTGACGGTCCCAAGTCCGGCCATCCCACCGGAGCTCCGGCCGCATTTCGGAAGCGCCATGCCGAGATCACCTTTTGTTCAATGACTGAAGGAGACCTGTGAAAAGCAACAATTGTCCGCTTCTGGATGAGAGTCTCCGCCTACCCTTATGATGAGTCACGCACACAAGCCATCTGGGCTGACTGATTCAAGCTGCCTGACAGATGGGACGGGACCAGGGACTTTCATGCTCTCTCCGAGGAGCTTGGGGCTACTACCTTACTTACCCCAACTACCTTACCTTGTCTTGTACCAGAGGTGATAACGATAAGAGGTGGCAATACAGAAGTATTATTGTTGGAGGGGGAGGGGGAACCTCGACCCCTTCGATGCCTCGACCAGGAAAACCAGCCAAAACTAGAAACACGCACTGGAGTCAAGCACAGGCAACATGCATCCCGTCCGACAATGCGCAGACCATGTGCCTGAGCCCCTCCAAAACTTAGCTGTTTGACGTGCCGGGCAAGCTTAGCATGAACGTGTGCCAACGTACCCTGCACCCCTGGACCCTCCCACTCCAGCCCCTCTTGTTGTTTCTTGATGGGAGAAGGAAGCAATGGGGGTGCTTTCTTAGGATTGCGGGATAGCATGACGTTGAGTGGGATGGGAGAACTTGAGAAGGTGGACGTATCAGCAAGGGATCGTCGAGTTGACTGACCATGTTTCTGAATTATACGATCAAACCTGCCTGGTTCTACCACTGCTCATCCGTCGCTATTCATCTACGCCACCATCTGCCATCAAGTAAGTCCAGCTGTGTGTGTTTCTCTTGGACTTGGCTGTCATCACCGCCCGTGCTCCTCTTCCTTCCTGTGGCCATCGTATGTCCGGGTACTCGGCGTTTTTGCGATTCCCGGACGCAAGCAAGCTCATACATCAGGCTACACCATTCTGCCTCGTGAAACCGAGAGTCCGGCACGCCGAGTAGGCCTCCTTCTCTCTGCCTCCAAGTCACGTCAAAACGCACGATGACGCCTCTCTATGGCTCCTGTCGCTCTCTGCCGCTGGCTCCCTCTGCCGATTCCCGTCTCATCCCAGCCTAAAGTCGTTCGTCTGGTTGCGAGGGAAAAAGACACTTCGCGGCTAATGCGCTCTGGTGTTCTGGCAGATTCTTTTCTTTCTCGTCGTCTCGGGACCATTGACCTCTCCGACTCCGTACCTGGGCCACCGTCGTCACCGGCGAACACCTTTTCAGTCATCGCGTTCCGCATGCTTTGAGCGGGCATTAGTGGTGAGCATATAACGTTGACATCACCCTTTGTCGTAAAGCCGTGACTCTCCCGAGATATGGCAAATATGGGTGTAGCAGGGAATGCAGAGTCCGGCAAGCCGGTTTACCAGCAAGCGCCCTCGATGCTCAATCGCATCGTGTACGGTACCAAGATTTCAACATTGCAGCATTGGTACTTTCAAAAGGCTGGTTTCGAGGCGTGGAAGTCGTACTTTTGGCCGCCCGCCATACGGCCCGATCTCATCAAGCAGTATGACTGTAGAAAGGCGCTGCCAGTTCGGTATGTTTTCCGTTCTGCGCAAGTCACGAAACCAAGACACAGCTGACAACCATCCGCAGCATCTTCTTCCCCTCTGACTACGACCAAACCTCCCCGCAAACCCTCCCGACCCTCTTCACAATCCACGGAGGCGGTTTCTCCATCGGTGTCCCCGACGACGATGACGAATGGAACCGCACCTTCTCCGACCTCAACAACTGCCTCGTCGTCGCCCTGCACTACTGGAAAGCCCCCTGGGCCCCCTGGCCGCACGCCCTCCACGACCTCGAGGCCCTCTACCTCGCCATCGTCGACGACGAGTCCCTCCCCATCGACAAGTCGCGCATCGCCATGGGCGGCTTCAGCGCGGGAGGGAACCTGACTTTGTGTCTCTCGCAGATGAAGAGCATCAAGGAGCACAGGACGGCTGCACCGAAGGCGATTGTGCCGATTTACCCGCCCACGGATTTCGTTACGCCGACGGCGTCGAAGAGTGATAGGAGGCCGTATAAGGTTGGGAAGTTACCCGGCATCCGCGGCCAGAAGAGAGATTTTGTGCTGGATTTCGCGGAGGTGTTTGACTGGAGTTACATCCCCTACGGCACGAACCTGCGCGATACGCGCATCTCGCCGCTGTACGCCGAGAGGGACGATTTCCCGGATAACGTGTGCGTCGTCGCGGCGGAGCTGGATTATCTGGCCTACGAGGCATGGGAGCTAGCGTGCAAGCTCGGCGGGAAGGGGAAGCCTACGTCTGGGATGGCGGGGCGGAACGAGGTGGCCAAGACGCAGGAGCTGGTGGAGTCTGGGGACGAGAGGTTCGGGTGGGAGGTGAGGGATGGGAGGGGCAGTGTGAAGTGGTTGCTTGTGCCGGATGTGATTCACGCGTTTGACTTCCATGAAATGGGGGCTGCGGTGTCGGATCCGGTGAGCGTGAGGGATGGGAATGCTAAGGCGGTGAAGGTTATGAGGGTTGTTGGGGACTGGTTGAGGAGGACTGCTTGGAAGGCGTGATTTGAGGTGATGAGTTGGCGCTCGAGATGGGTCAGATGGTGTACACCTGAGGTCTTGTTGGTTTGAGTCACTTGACGATGGACTTTGTTGTTGGCGTTGGGGGCAAAGATTATAACGGAGCCGCATGACTTACAAGATAGAATGATTACAAGCGACAAGAAATATATCATACGATTCAAGTTAGTCTAACGAATAGTGTGCGTTGAGGCGAGAGTGAACATGGCCGTAGCATGGCAGGTGTGACTGTTGGTTGTCCGGGAAGACTTCCAACGACTGCTTTCACCAACATCACCAACTGCAAATAACTAAGGACCCCCGGCTTCGTCAGCCGCTCGGAAGAAACGATTAGACTTGAAGTTGTGGTGTTCATTAAGTATATGTTTGGACCGACTGCTGTGGTGCGGTCGCCGCCCTCTTGAGTTAAGTGAGGTATACAACTCTGCAGTAAAAATATCGCAAATCACCACCGCTGACTTGCCAAGCGCTCGAATATCTTCAACACTATCCAGTAGTCTAAGGATTTGTCTAGTGAGTAACTAAATTTACAAGTCACACCGTTTGAGCTGGTTGCGTTGGACTTTACGATTCTAAATGTGGACGGCTGAGTCGCGACTTGTGCTGACGCCTGCTGAGAAATGAGGTGTTGAATCGTATGAAGCGCCCATGGAGGCATTTCACTTGTATGTACAACGGTAGTTATACTGCTCTATATGATAGGGTTCTGTTTCGTTTTCAAAACCCATCGCCTTGGTGTGTTATCGACGCAAGGAAACTACAGAAAGTCCAGAAATGAAATGCTGCCGAGCGCAACGGGCTACGAAGGTCATTTTGGGTATTGGGGGTGGCTCTTCAACTGAATTGGGCCACTCAAGTGCCGATGTAAAGGCAACATGGAATGGTAACCACGAAAACTCGGCGGGAATGGTTGGATTCCAACTGTATCCGTTTTCGATAGATATGTGTCTATCATGCTCGAGCAACTCACGGACAGACATACTAGCAGCAGGCTGCTTCCTGATTCTAGAAAGATAGAGGATCTGTTTGAGGAAACTAATTCGCAGTCTTATGAACCTCTGATGAGCCCAGGTAGGAGAAGCTGGCCGTCGTTGCGCAGGCACATGATCAGTCAAGATGCCTGTTCATGGCCTCGATGCTCCCACCATCAAACATTGAAACGGGGACATCTTTGCAGCAAGTTCTTCGGCCACAGATTTGGTCTTGATACAGAACGCAGTCAAGTCAGGCGTAGCCACAAAGGAGGTCGCATATCCTGGGCGAAGAGCAGCGGAGGTGCACTGCAGGCTCAGCAAACTTATTTGTCAATTCATCGATATTGCATCATTTGACAATGCTTCCAGCATAGATGAACCGGGATTGTGGGCCAGAACCTTCAATAGCTTCACAAAAACGGCCTTCTTGAATAAAGCACAAGGAAAGGAGATCTGCAGGACGTGTGGTTTCCCCTGTCGGCAGGACGACATTCTACAACTACGCGGGTTGGGATCTATTCACAGTCAAGATAATCTGCGCCCAGAGACATCTTCTCTTAACTCCGTTACTTCATCGCCGATGTGGTTTCACCCAGGCTGGAGCGTTTTTGGGAAAGGTTGTGCTTCAGAAGAGATCGTATGCATTCCCGCGAAAGACAGGAATGAGAAGTTCCACCCCCTTGATATTGACAACCCAAATGAAGTACCATGTTGTCCAAGAGACAACATTGGCCCCCCCGTCGAATGCAGACAGCAAACACGACCGATTTTCATCTTGGCTTCCTGCAATCGCAAGTGTGATTGCTTCAATACTCGTCATATCACCGTTGCCGGTACTTAGCGACGAACCCGTGTTCAATGACAAGAAGTCTCGATTGCAAAAGTCAACTCCACCCGACGATCTGATTGCTCAACCAGGCGCGCGTCCCCCGTCACCGTACATGTAGGGTTACCACGGCACGCATCCTATCAAATTCAATGCTGTTGCTGTGCCGTCTGACTGCGTCGAATTTTGGTTTCCGTCTCGTCAGCCCTGCACTGGGAATACCATTGTCCCCATCCCGCAAGTGGGCAGCTTACCTGACCCTCTCTCTCAGGCGGTTCGATCGTGCCGCAACCCCCCAACGCCGCGGGCGCACTGCACACACACGCACTCGATAACCGCCCTTTACCGCGGAGACACCACCTGGATTAAATTTCATTTACGCGCTTCCGCGGGCGAGGTGGTAGGGGGCGGGGGCGGGGGCGGTCGTGAGATTGCCGCTTGGCGAGGGGGCTCCTTTGGGCAGAGCGGCTTGTTCATCGCTACGTGGGGGCTACGCAGCGGATGTTGTTCGCTACGTTTACAGTATGTGTGTGCTAAGCTATTGTCACGTATACTTGTGAGTCTAGCTAGATGGGATATGGCATAGTTCAAGCGTGCAGCGTGGATGAATGTCAAATGTGCCTTTGTGAGGTTTGTTCAGAGGAAAGATTGGTGGGCGGGTTGTACACATGGCGACGGCCGGACTTCCGTGTGGGAGCGGGGCGGAGGTGGAGGGGCAGGAGGACGGATGCGCTCGGAGGTGCGGGAGCCGGAAGGCACTGGAAGATCGACAGTGGAAGGATTCGGACATGTTTTCGCTGACGGTTGGTCAAGTCACACCCAGAAGTGAATGGATGTCTGGGGTGTTCCTTGAGATGTCATTCGTATATTATAAATCTTATTATCCTATGAAGATGCAGCAGACATTGGCATTTGACACTATTGCAACGAGGGTCAACACGACTTACACGGCCGTCTACAAGCTCATAAAGGAGGACGCGGGAATAAGAAACTGAACAGGGCCTCGGCTGACTCCCTTGTACAAGCAATCATCTCAGCTCAAGACGTCTTGAACGACAGAGACACAGATCGGTTCGACAAGATCCGTCGGATTAGGGAGGCGACCTCCCGTGCAGCTTGGCAGTTCCCTCCTTATCATGTGGCGAGCTTGTCTCAAGGATGAGTCCTTGAGCAAAGTTAATGCCGTTCTTCTTGTTTGGGGCATGTGCTGCTTATCATAAGGTTGGCCGACGATGGCCGAGACCAATCCTGGAAACTCCTTTCGATTGAGAGTTCCGATTACAGTTTTAGGGGTTTCCCCTTTTCACTTAACAGCCAGCCTGTTTTGGGGGCGCTTCATGATATTTTAGTCACCTGGGCTGGTAGGTGCCTCGTCTCTGCGCAAGATGGGAGGAACAAGGCGGATGAATCTATGGAGCCCCTGCTGCCGTCGGGAGATGGAGCAAAGGGCGAGAGCCCGAGAGTCGATGTCGGACGGGAGTGTCAAGCTAGAAGGGGGAAACGGGCCCGTGTGATGGTGGAGGGCGCTGTATTGGAGCTGATGGGTAAGCTTGGAAAGCTTTGCTCAGCTGGTTGTCTTTTTCTGTTTTATTTCTTCTTTCTTTTTGCCTCGGTCTCAGGCCTACCTGTGTATGAAACTTTTTGGTCAGATGGGTCAGATGAGCTTGCACGCGTGTTTCGTTGGAGATTATTTTCGTCTACTTTTTGCTGCCGTCGCTACGAAAGTTCTTACCGTTGTGTTTCTGTTTGGAGTTGTGGTGAACTGAGTGTTGAGGGTTTGTGAGGCGGTATGTGGTCTTTGTGTTCTTGCGCGGGGCCATTTGTACACGGTACCTGATGGTCTGGTGCTCTCCTTTGATAGAGCTCAAAGCAACGGTAACATCGCGCCTTGAGGGTTTGGTGTTGGTGGTTGACGTTGACAGCAGTCCTCAAGCGGCTGAAGGGTTGCTGCCGCGTACGCCACATACGTCTCAATGGCATAAAGGTGGCAGTGACAAGAAGAAAACTGGGGTAAGTGGGAGGCGTTGAAACATGGGAATTGAACAGCATCGCAGGAAGTGGATGCGGATTATGAAGGCGAAGATGAAGAGTGAAGAGGCCTCGTCGACATTGCCATGAAGCAACAGGGTTGGACCTGATTTGAGGGAGTTCTGGCCACTGATGCTGACTGCGCAAAGACGTGCCGAATACACGAGATTCCGTCCGATCATGAGCGGAAGCGGTTATCTGAGGCCCTGAGGGATACAAAGAGGCTGGGAGAGAGAGAGAGAGAGAGCGAGGGGGTAAAAGGTTAAATGGCGGAATTGATTACGAGAGTCAACTGTTCCTGATTCCCAAAGTTTGCCCTCCCGCGAATTATGCTGGGCCTTTCGGGGCCGGGGCCTAGGACGCGAGTGAGGGGAGTGGAGGGGGAGGAGGGTCACATTTAGTAATACCCTTAAAAGTTGACAGTCTGACTGCGTGGGAATGATGGCCTTCATTTCAGCCTTCTAGCATGTGTAAGATGGAGGGAGGGACGCGAGGTTTGAGTTTCAACGGGCGGGTGAGCTGAGTAGAAGGTGAGAAAGCGGGTTGAAGATTTGAGTTTTCGGACAGGTGAGAATTGAAACAGGTGAATGCTGATGAAGATGCTGCGAGGGAAGATTACCTCTTCGGGACACCAAAGATATGAGAGAGAGAGAGAGAGAGAGAGAGAGAGAGAGAGAGAGAGAAGAGACAGTTAAGCAAGTGTCAGGTCAAGCTTTGGTGATGCTTCTGTTCAACAGTTCCAGGCCCCGTTCAGCGAGGGGGAAGACGGCGATAGACCGGCGGTCTTCACCGGAGATGACACACCTGGAGGCCGCGTCTTCCAGCATGATGCCGGCCGGTCTAACGTCTTGCATGTGGACGGGAAACAACCAAAGACCAATTATGGGGCTGGGCCGTTTCTATTCCTGAAGAGGAGGAGAGAGCGTGGTGCGCATCACCAAAGTCACCTTGAAAAGACGCCGTAAGCTGGAGGGGACTCAGCCCCTTTGGCTAACGCAAGGCACCACGAGCATAGCCGCAGCGTACCCAAGTTCCGTGAGTGTGAGAGCGTCCCGGCGCTTGTTGGATTTAGCATGCTGCAGGCTGCAGGCTGCATAATGGATGGGTGATGGGTTGATGGATGTTTTGTTACTTTTGCCCAATGGCACCTTGCAACTCGCGAATCTCGCTGATTATCCATTTGTGGCTAGTGGCGCTTGGTGAGTGTGGCTGAAGAAGCATTGACCATTCTAAGATGCTTTCCTGAGGTTTTGATTGGCTCGAAATAGGTTGAGTCCGTAGCTAAGCGAGAAGTACGTACTCAGTTCAACGATACGTACTCTTTCTAGAGATACGTACCTACGTTGCTTCGTTTCTTCCTCCTCCTCCTCTCCGTACCTCATCTCCAACAAGATCGCCAATGTCTGAACGGATACAGTCGCCAGACAACGCAAACGCAACCCGAGCTTCAACGTCCGCACCATCGCGGCAAGCTATAAACTACTCCACTTGTTACCAAGCAATCGTTGCCAGAGATATGGCATTGGCCGTGCCGCAAGCTGTCTGTCGACTGTTTGGGGCCACACCGTGCACCACTGCACCAGCACACCTCGTCTCGCTCGGCTCAGCCCAGATCCAAAATGGGCATGCCCCAACCCTGCTGATTAGACTCTTCATACCGCGTTTCCTACCATCTGTTTGATTGCAGACAACGGCTGCGTTCCTCCCCGTGTGGCTCGGAGACGGGACACCACTCTCTCTAAGTCTGCATAGCCATTTACACGGCAACGCAACGCAACGCTTTTCGAGGACAATGACCAAACAGGATACTGACGAGGCGGAGCATGCGTCTTTCGTCCTATCCTCGACCTTTCTGTCCAGTACGTGGTCACTGCCGAATCACTTCACTCCCAATAAGTCCATACGCCATACGGCACACCGGTACAGAGTAGCATCTTTGCACATCACCAACATCTACGAAGTACGAAGTATCCGTACTTACTTGTGAGGCCCGCCCAGGACTCAAGAATATGGGTCTCTCTTCGCGGATGCCTGGTCCCCCCGGCCCCTACGTTGCGTTCCACCTCCAGCAAGACGCGGGTATGCAGATCCAGCCCGCGGCAGGCCGTGACAAGGCATGCTATGGCGTGGCGCGGCATACCTGACCTTAGCACCTTTTTCGTACGCACCTTGGCACCCAACTGACTGGACGTGGTCGCACTCGCACACCATTCACAGCTCGCTTTCCTCTCCCATCCATCCTGTCTTTCGTCCCGTTAGTCGCTCAGTCACTCACTCAGTCTGCGTGTCTACCCACCACCGCCGCCTCTCGCTCCCCCACCTTTCCTTGGTTCTCCAAGCTGGACCCCAGCACGTCAGAAAGGGCCGGGGCCAGGGAAGCTCAACCTTTCGTCTACGGAATACCTACATGATGCCGGTTCCTGGGTTACTGCCAGGCTATTACTATCTCACTCACGTCTTGCCCTGCCTCGCCCGTACAGTACTCGGTACCTACCATGCCGACTTTTGGTCTGTTTGCAAACCAAAGCTCCCCCGGTCCGCTGGTCTTACTGTCTCTTTCTCTCTCCTCTCCTAGTGAGCAGGAAGGATTTGAAGGATGAATAGAGCTGCCAGAATGCTGTCTCTTTTGCATTATTTCACCCTCCATATCTCCCCCCTCCCCGTCTCTTTTTCTTCTTTTGTGATCCCTTCTTGCTCCGGCCCTTGAATCATCTTTTCTCTCGGCCTTTGTGTGTAACATTCCCGCGCCCGTTGGCCCTTTCATCACGTTGCATCTTCAAAGACGGGCTCCAACAAACACGCCCCCAGAATCGGCGCCCCCCAAGCTCGAGACTGCAAGCTCATCTCGTCCGACCAACGACATCACCTTTGAGCATCTTTGACCCTCGTCAGAGACCAACCTTTGATCCGTGTTACTTCATCACCTCTGCTCGGTCGTCTCCTTTATTTGTGTTCATGCATCTTTGAGATACCCCTCCCCAAGCTATCCACCCAGCTCTACCCTTTCTTCTTCAGACCAGCCCGAGCGAGCACTTACATACGGTATACACACATCCAATATGGCAGACTCAGTCAGCCCAAAACAACTCCCCAAAATCGACACAACAATGTCGTCATTGCACACAGAGTCTGTCGAAGATAGACTTCTCTCAGCAACTGCCACCGTGCTAAGTTTGCCGAGGAATAGCATAGAATTGTTCGACTCCTTCTCAGACTTGGGCGGCGACAGGCCCACAGCTGTCGCCCTCAGGAAAAGGTGCATGAGCCTCGGACTTGGTCTGAGGACGAGCGACATTCTACGCTGTCAAACCTTGGCGGAGCTTCAGACCTGCATCACCCCCTTCGTTCAGACCGCGCCTGTGTCCAAGGACAAGGACTCCGAAGGAGAGAGCAGTACCTCTCCCTCCGATGTCTTCAGCTCAAGTCCCAGACGAAACAGCGCCTGCTCAACTTCCTCGTGCGATTCCAGCAACAGCTCCGACGCGGCGCCAATAAAATCACCACATTCCGAAATCGAACAATTCATCCAGTCTACGCCCCAGATTAGGAGTGCAGCCGTCATCAGGCCAAAGGCTGGTTTCCTAGAGGGTAAACTCGTGGCCTTCTTGACGTTAGCGTCGGGCCGGATCTCGCAAACCAGCCTGTCCAGCATCCGACTCATCCCCCAATCGCAGATGCACTTTGCCGGAAGCCAGGTCGCAGCTGTCCGACTGGCTCTCGAAACCTCGGAAGGATCTCATTCTGTGCCAAACTCATGGATCGTGCTTGATCAAATGCCTTCAAACGGAGAGGGCTCCGTCGACCGGAGACGGCTTCAAACATGGATTCAGAACATCAACGAGGACATGTATCACCAAATATCCAGTCTCGAGTCTCACGAGCTCTTCCAGGAGCCCTTGACCGAGATGGAAAGAGTTATGCAAAAGAAGGTCGCCGATGTTCTCCGCATACCACAACGGCAAGTCGGCATGAACTTCTCATTCGGTCAACTCGGCGGCGATGACATTTCCGCCATGATGCTCGTTGCGGCATGTCGAACTGAGTCCATCACAGTGAGACCCGAGGACGTTCATCAATGTCCTACTTTGGGGCAGTTAGCATCACTCGCATACCGAAAAAACCACCGCACCGACACATGGAACGAGGAATCCACGGAAGGCTTCAAGCTGTCGCCAATACAACAGCTTTATTTCGATACCGGCATTGGTGGCCGCATCGAGCAACGAATGGACTCGGACGGGGGCTATCGGTTCAACCAAAGCATATTGCTTCGCGTCAAGAACAACTCGACGCTGGAAGATATTCACGCCGCCATTGCGACAGTAGTCGGTCATCACTCCATGCTACGCGCTCGTTTCCGGCCTGGTGTGGACGGCTGGACACAACGGATCATTCCCAAAGTCGACGGGTCTTATGGGTTCCGTTATCACTCGGTGAGCACGACGGAGGAGGTCATGGATATTATCGCACAGTCACAATCGAGTATCAACATCGAGACCGGGCCGGTCTTCTCAGTCGACCACTTCCGCACTCATGACGGACAACAGCTTGTTTACCTGCTCGCTCATCATCTGGTTGTGGACATGATGTCGTGGCGCATCATCATTCACGATCTTGACGAATTATTACGAGAGGGCACGCTATTCTCTGAGCGTTCCATGCCGTTTCAACGGTGGAATGAGCTTCAAGAGGAATACATCAGCAGCAATCCAGATCAGCTAGTGATGCCTTACGACTTGCCCAGCGGCCAGTACGGATACTGGGGTCTCGAGGACTCACACAACACCTACGCCGAAATCTCAGTCGCCAGCTTCACCCTCACTCCTGAACTCACAGCAATTCTTCACACAGCATGCAACCAGGTCTTCAAGACTGACATGTCGGATATCTACATGGCAGCGCTCCTCCTCTCATTCAGCCAGACATTTCACGATCGTAGAGCACCCGTAGTGTGGAACCAAGAGCACGGCAGAGAACCTTGGAGTCAAGACATTGACATCACAGAAACCGTCGGTTGGTTCACATCCCTGTGCCCTGTTTCTATGCCAGTCGACATGGCCGACGACTTCCTCCACATCCTACGCAAGATGAAGGATACTAGACGATCAATTCCTCGCCGTGGTTGGAACTACTTTGCATCTCGATATTTTGGCCCCGAGGCCGCGACTCGAAGCACCGAAGGTTGGCCTTTCGAAATTATGTTCACGTATGCCGGGTCAGTTCAACAACTCGAGCGGGAGAAGGGCGTTCTCGAGCAACTCACCATTCCTGGAAGGCTGTGGTCAACGGATGCCGCCGACATTGGCTCCAGCGTGTCTAGGATTGCTCTATTTGAGGTCTCTGCCATGGTCGACCAAGGCTCAGCTTCCGTCCAGATCGTCTACAATAAGAATTCTAACCACCAGGACAAGATTGCTGACTGGATTCAAATGTATGAGCACCTGCTATATGAAGCCATCGGCAGGCTGCGATACCGCGGTCAAGAACTGACTCTGTCTGATGTTCCAATGCTCGACACAACGTATGAGGGCCTGGCGAAACTCAATACCGACCGATTGGTTGCACTCGGCTTATCCAGTGCTCGGGATATTGAGGACGTCCTCCCCGTCACAGCGCTGCAGCAGGAAATCCTCATCAGCCAAACCCAGGATTTGGAGACCTGCCACAACAACGCCATCTACGAGCTGTCATCGCCGAATGGCGTCCTAGCCGACCAAGCTCAAATTTGCACCATTTGGCAGCAGATCGTAGCCAAGTACCCTGCTCTGAGGACTGTCTTCATCGACAGCATTTCCGAGAATGGATTATTCGACCAAGTCATTCTACGGAAGTGCTCACCAGATATGCTTTTTGTCGACGCCGAAGCAGGAACAGACCCTGTGGCTGTTCTCAATGCCTTGCCACCGATGAGTCCGACGCCGTCCAACCCGCGCCACCGAGTGTCAGTGTGCAAGTCGCACGCGAGCACTTTCCTGAGGCTTGACATTAGCCATGCCCTATGTGATGTGAGTTGATTACTCGTTTGATTGAAACATCTGCTGACACTTTCTTAGGCCCTGAGTCTTCAAAACATCGTTTGGGATTTGAAGAGAATGTACAACTCAAGCAAGCTGTCCATGAAGATGCTTGACCCATCGCACGCTGCTTGCGTTCAATACATCTCATCTGCCCGGCAAGAAAACAGCCTCAATTTCTGGATCGGCCGCCTTCAAGAGACGCGGCCATGCTTGTTCCCACGCTTGATGACAGTGAACAATAACACTATGCAACACACAAACTTCCACATTGAATTGCCGGTGGCTCAGATCGATGAGTTTTGTCGATCGCAAGGCATCAGTCGATCTACTGTGATGCGCATGGCCTGGGGGCTTGTTCTGCGCGCCTTCACCGGCTCTAGTCAAGTGTGCTTTGGCTACCGCTCATCAGGCCGAGATACAGGAAACGCCCCCGAGGGCTTAATTCTTTCAGTCGGCGCCTTCGAAAACACTACGGCATGTACAGTTGGGCTCGAGAACCACAAGTCCGTTGCAGCAGTCCTCAAATCCGTCGAAGATGATTCTGCTGCTTCTAGCCGGCACCAGAACGTACCAATATCGGAGATTCAGCACGCGTTGGGCCTCAAAGGCGACAAGCTCTTCAACACGTGTCTGTCCTACCAAGAAGAGCCTCACGAGCTCAAGAGCCGGTTCAGCTCTACGCGCCCCCCCATGAGGCTCTCCTGTATCCAGGCTTTCAACACTCCTGACTTTGACGTCACATTTTCATTGACCCTGGTCAACGGACAGCTTGTCACGGGTGTTTCTCACAGGCTCATGACTCCCTCCCAAGCTCAGAACCTTACGAATACCTTTGGACGTGCTGTTATCGCCATACTCGGAAGTCCTGAAGGCGTGCTCAGCAGCATTGACCTCTTCACGGACAGAGACTATGCTCAATTATTGATCCGGGACTGGGGAGCCGAGAATACAACCGAGCCTTTGCCTGGATGTGTCCACGCCCTAATTTCTCAACAAGCACGACTTCGTCCAGATGCTCAGGCTATCTGCGCCTGGGACGGCGAGCTCTCGTACAGGCAGGTCGGCCGCCTCGTTTCCCGTCTGGCCACATATCTCACTCAATGGGGCGTTCGTCCCGGCGTTTCTGTTCCCGTCATTCTTGACAAGAACAAGTGGGCGGTCATCAGCATCCTAGCCGTATTGAAGGCTGGTGGCTGCTTTGTTCCCATTGACGCCGAGGATAGAGCCAATGTTGAGACGTTCGTCCGCCAGCTTTCGCCCAAGGTCGTCATCGCAACGGACATGCTCTGGAAGAACCTGGAGGCCATTGTCGATGGAGTTGTAGTTGTGGATGACACCCTTTTTGAGGTTGACTTCTCTCTGGAGGCGCCCTTGCCGATGGCCGCGCCCAATGATGCGGCATGCATTATTCTTTCGCCAGGCTCGTCCCGGGGCAGGGAGGCAAAAGGAATCATCTTCCACCATGCAGCCCTTTCTTCGGCATTCGTTACACAAGGTCGCGCTCTCAATCTCAATCAGGAGAGTCGCACCATGCAGCTATCGTCTTTCAATGTCGATACCGCCCTGATCGAACTACTGTCGACGTTGGTGCATGGCGGTTGTGTGTGTATCCCTTCTTCTGTTGAAAGAACCAGCGACATCGTCGGCGCTGCCCGAAGGATGGACGTCAACTGGTCCTACATGACACCAGTTCTAGCACGGAAGATCTCGCCCGCTGCAATCCCCAGCCTGAGGACCATCTGTTTCAGAACGCGACGTCTGGACGAAGATACCTGCGCACCCTGGGTAGCCAAGACGAAAGTTCTGCTCGCCTATGGTGCTCCTGATATCTGCCCTCTCGGCGTTTCCGTCTTGGAAGTCAAGAAAGCTGCCGATCTCACCCGGGTCGCACCTCCGTTCCTCGGGAGATTCTGGATTGTCAACCCCGAAGATCATCGTAGGCTGATGCCTATCGGTGCCATGGGCGAGCTCATCATCGAGAGTCCCACACTGGCGCATCGATTTGTCCCCGGCCAGCCCTTGGCGCATCTACCTCAGGACTCCGATGTGTCGCTCGAGGATGGCAAACCACGGACACGCTACTTCAAGACGGGTCATCGTGTCAGATACATGGAAGACGGTTTGCTCGACTTCGTCTCCAGTGGCCGTGACGACATTGAGATCAATGGTCAAGTCATCCCAGTTGCTGAAGTCGAGCAGAAGCTCCGCCGATGTCTAGGCCAAGGCGTGGATCTCGCTGTTGAATCTATCATCAGCCGCGACGCGCAACCTTCCCTTGCCGCTTTTGTCGAGCTTGGAGAGAAGTTATTTGAGGGATCGGAGGATCTTACGAGGATCACAATCACCACCAAGGAGCGCACATATATCGCGAAGAAGCTCATTGAGTCCTCGTTGGGAACTAGTCTGCCCTCACACATGATGCCAACCATATTTGTTCCCGTCAGGCACCTTCCAGTCACACCGTCATTGAAGGTCAACCGTCGCAAGCTCCAGAAGATGGTTGGTTGGCTGTCGCAAGAACAGCTACAGGCTCTCTCCTCGGTCACCTCGCCCGATGAAGTCCGTGCGGTTGGCATCAAGCCTCTTCCGCTGACCCAGGTTGAGGAGCGCATGAGATCAATCTGGGCGAATCTCCTGGGAGTAGAGGCTTCAGGCATTCGAGGCAATCAGAGCTTCCCCATGCTGGGCGGCCAGAGCTTCCTCGCAGGCCAACTTGTTGTCGCATGCCGCAAGCAGGGACTCATCATTGCTCTGCCGGATGTCCTGCGTGGCGCTACCCTCACAGAGCTTTGCCAAGGCGTAACACTGAGCTCAGACTACGCTCTCGAGACTGCAGAACCGGAACGCAACGCCGCCCCGTCCTTGGGATCCTCCTCAGAGATCCTTTTCGAGGAGCAGTTTATCAACGATGTGATTGCTCCAAAGCTAAACGTCGAACGAGACGCTATCGACGATGTCGCAGAAGCCTCTGCTACTCAACTCAAGTTTCTCGAGACCGGCCTACTCAAAGGAAGCTCAAGCCTCACTTACTTCACCTTCAGCTTCACTGGTGCAGTCCAGACTAAGAAGCTCGAGGCCGTCTGCATATGTCTCGCCAAGATTCACCCTATCCTCCGGACCGCATTTGTCTCCCACGAGAGGCGGGTCTACCAAGTCGCCTTCAAGTCTTTCGTCCCAGAATTCAAGAGGATTGAAGTTCCCACGTGGCGGGTGTCGGCGATGACGGAGAAGTTGATCAAGAGGGATCAGACTGGCTCCTTCAATCTGGAGGTTCCCATGACCAAGTTCTTCTTCGTCGACGCCGGAAAGCAGTCCAACCTTGTCTTACGACTTTCTGGAGCGCAGTACGACGACGCTTCCATCTCGCTGTTGCTGCAGCACTTGAAGAGCATTTACATTGCGCCGTCTTGTCCGCCGCGAAGGGCGACCTACTTTGACTTTGTGCGCTCTGCTCAGTTGGCCCATGCTACTGGTGCACAAGATCACTGGTCTTCCATGCTGGATGGCGCCAAGATGACTCAGGTCGTTGCCCACAGCAGGCCACCGCCAATGAGCACGAACGTCAAAATGATCACTCAGAAGGTCTCAGTCATGTCCTTGGCCAACTTGGGTATCTCGTTTGACACCGTCGTCAAGTCAGCCTGGGCCATGGTCCTCGCCAACCTTTCCGGCTCAGGCGACGTTCTGTTTGGTGAGATTGTCGAGGGAAGACATCTTAGACTGTCCGATGGGTCCGATGTTTCCGGCACGCTTGGCCCAGTATCGAACGCCATTCCAGTCCGCGTCCGTTTTGCAGAGACCCTGAGCAGCCCTCTCGAGCTCCTCAAGTATGTTCACGGCCAGCGTGTCATGAGCATCCCATTCGAGAACATGGGCTGGCTCGAGATCGTCGAGAAGTGCACCAAACTCCCGTACTGGACGCGCTTCAGCACAGTCGTCGAGCACCGCCATCAAGATGCCGTCAAGGAGGCAGCAGTCTTCAACCTCGGCACCATCAAGTGCAAGTTCGGCGTTCAGGAACCCATGAGCAGGGACGTTTACGATCTCCACGTCATTTCCACGCAAGAAGACGCAAGCAGCGGCGACATCTCCATCGCCTTCTGCGAGAACCGCATCCCGAGTTTGTTTGCTAATGAGACGCTTAAATCACTCTGCTCCAGCATCGAGCTTCTCACCTCGGTTTCTATGCTTCACCCGCTCATCCCCTCATCGGTCGACTACTGTGCCGTTCCGCCGCAAATTCCCTTGCCTCAGCTGGACATGGAGACGAAGCCGACCAATGCCGGCTCCAGCATGTCTGAAGACCACCGCAAAGCCGTGCAGCTCAGCATCTCCAAAGTCTGGACAAAGGTTCTGGATCCTCGGTCACTCGGTGTTCCGGAAACACAGCTTCCCAGCGCGGCATTCTATGATCTTTGGGGCAGCATGATGCCCGCATCCCAACTCGCCGAGTCTCTCACCCAGGAACTGCCCAAACTGGGTCTTCCCGGGACTCACAACTTGTCAATCTCGATGGAAGAAATCATGGCGCACCCCACAATGGCGGAGCAATTCGAGCTTGTGGCCCGCAAGATGCGCGACGCCAAGAGAAGGACCATTGCCGAGGTCCTCTCGCCTAAATCGCACCCAGCATGGAGTCGCGGGTTGAAGCGACTTAGCACAACAGTGATTCGCGAAAAGGCGTCTCACCAGAGCGGGCTGAGCAGCACGAGCGCCAGCTCGTCTAGCTCGGTGGACGCCTATCGCGGCCCGACCGCGCAGCCGCTGCCACCTATGGACTCAATTGCCGAGGGCGCCGTCAGCGGTGTAGGCAGCACTCGCGTGAGGAGGCCAGCTTCGCCTGTTGAGCTGGAGGGCCCGAGACGGCCGAGGCTGAGTCTTGCTGTTCAGCATGACGGGAGCAGCATGGAGAGCATGACGACTGGTAGCAGTCGAACGGACGAGGAGGGTGACGAGAACCGAGAGGTGGCGGAGAATGATAATGAGGACGGCGATGTAGTTAGTCCTTTGAGTGTGTCTACTGCCCCGACCCCGGTCCGGGAGAGCAGGATAAGGAGGAAGGCGGGGAGTGTACTGAGCAGGATCAGCCTTGTCAGTCCTGTCAGTGTCGCCGGGTCCAAGTCTTCTGGACATCATTGAGTGGGCATGTGAGTGTACGAAAAGTGTTGTTTTCAATGCCTTGGGAGGCTAGAGTAGTATACCTCGGAGGTTTCCTTTGTTTGTAGCGAGCAGATTGTTGCAGTAGCATGAAAAGATATCCAAGAAATGCAATCTACTTAGTAATGTTTGTTACAATGAGTCTCAAGATACAGCGTTGCTCACTGCTCGACTCCGCCGACTGTGAAGTAGGACAACTGTTCCCTCATACAACCTAGGATGAGCCAATCAGTTTTTCGCTCCTGGTCAGCAAGTTGACGGGCGCGTCATCGCGCCCTTTGGTTGACACATTGACACATTGACTTCAGATCTCCACATCATCAATGAAATGAACGTAGTACTCCGCTAACGACGGCTCATATGACCACGTTCATCTTTCATTGTAATCATTTATACTCATCGGTTCTTGTAAAATTTATAATCAATTCATTATGTCCAAACTCCCTCTCAAGTCCCTCTCCCTCGTCCTCTCCCCCTACCACGTCGGCCTCATTAACAAAGGCCCTGGCGCCGGCCCAGCATTCCTCAAAACCTCCGGTCTCGACTCCACACTCCGCTCCCTCGGCCTCCCCGTCCACGAAGTCCAAGTCGAGCCGGTCGACGACCACGAAGGCGAAATCGGACGCAGCTTCGAGGTCATCAGACGAACCGCGAATCTAGTAGCGCAGGAACGCCGCAGGGGCTCGTTCCCGATCATCCTCGCCGGGAACTGTAGTTCTGCGGTGGGCGTCGCTGCGGGGCTTCACGCGTCGCGAGCGTCTGGAGATGGGGGACTGGGGTGCGTGTGGTTTGACGCGCACGATGATTTTAATACGCCTGATACCGTTATGAGCGGGTACTTTGATTCGATGCCGATTGCTATGCTCGCGGGGCAGTGCTGGAAGGGGTTATTGGGGACGGTTCCGGGACACGAGGCGATGGATTTGGAGCGGTTAGTGCATGTTGGTATGAGGGACGTGAATGACTTGGAGCGGGCCAGGGTGGTAGAGGCAGGGTTCGATGTTGTCTGGGGCAGCACCGAGAAGAAGGTTGATTTTGGTGCCGAGCTTGGGGTGGTGTTGCGGCGCAAGAAGCTTGGTGCTACGATGGTTCACTTTGATGTTGATTCTTTGGATATGTCCATCGGACACGCGAACCGGTTTGCTGCGCCGGGTGGGTTGTTGAGGGAGGATATTATCGGGTGCTTGAAGGGGATTTCGGAGACGGCTGAGCCGGTGTCTCTTACGGTGGCTTCGTTTGATCCTTCGTATGAGGGGGCTGGAAATCTTGCGTCGGTTGCGGTTGAGGCGATTAAGGTGTTTTTGCAGTCGTTGGTCAGATCTGGGGTGCTAGCTAAGCCGTGAGTTTGTTAGATGGTATGACAACCCAGAATGTTTGCTTTTCCAGCAGCCTTTTGTCTCGATTCCTTCTCTCAAGCGTCAGTGACTTTTCTTGATGGTTGGTCGTATCGTCGGGTCTCTTATGCTCCGGAGCCTCGGATCAAGGCCGGCATCCGACGAGTCTCGCTGGGGAAGATGTCAACGCTCAGCGAGGACAGGAAAAACACCTGGCGGGTTGATTGTTCCATTGAAATGCGAGTCCGGTTCATGCTGGTGTAGGTCCTGACTGCCGTGGAAAGAATACATGCATGTTTGCTTTCAGAGGCGTTCGTAGACCTTAATGCTTGGTGATTCTACAGCTTTACTCCGCCGCTACTTGATGCACGCGGGTCACTTCCGCGCCCGCCAGAATGCGCTACCCATGTACTGGGAGATACATCAACGACTTGGCAAATGTTGGTGGCGTACATTGATGGTTCGAATTGGCAATTGTAGTGTCGGATAATCCAGTTGAAGGGCATATTTGCCTTCGTCTTCTCCTGGAGAGGTGACACTTGTGGCTGAGGACTTGGCCATATCACCACCGCTTCCAAACGGTGTTAGTTTACATGGAATTCCCATCCGCAGTGAGCCCATGATGTGCTCGCCTTCACCTTAAGGAATACAACAGCTACCTGATTGCCGGTAATCGCCCCTGCTAGATTGGTATCGTCTGCAGCAATATCATGCAGTTTGCTACTTTTTGTTTGTCGCGCCTAATCGACAACCCTGTTCCAACGAAAGACGAGTTGGGTCGAGGTGTTTGCTTGTCAATTGTTACCAACACTAAGCTGACGATTCTTCCCCGCTACATGAAAGGCGGATCCCCAGTACGCAACTTGTTGCTCGCGTAACTTCCATCTCATCATCCTCGAAAAACAGTAACACAAAGTCCCTGACCGACCGCCAGACTACTTCGTGAATATGAGAGAAATCGCGGCCGAGGCCTCTTTGGAGCTCAGAAAGCTCGCGGTGGATCTACTCAATGAAGTGGATGCGTATGACACAGCCAACATCTTGAATCCCAAGAGCGACCGCAACTTCAAGTCTAGTATCATCCAAAGAGCACAAGCCATCATCGACAAGCTCGAGGACACTCCACGGGAGAGGGCTATGAACGATTGCATCAAGGTTGGCGAAATGACGGCAAAGCAGCTCTTCAATGCCTGGGGGGTCTTCCAAAAGATTCCAATAGAAGGTTCAATCTCATACCAGGATTTGGCTAGCAGTGTTGGGTGTGAACCGCAGCTGCTAGGTAAGATTATCACCAGACTTTCTCGCTATTGAGATAGAGGACTCATTATTGACTGTCCCGTTCCAGTTCGCCTCGCATGGATGTTGAACTCCACGGGCATCCTGAAGCAGGTCGGTGAGGATGCTGTGGCCCATACTGAAAAGTCCACAATGTTCATCAATGACAATCCAGACGGAGATCTCACAAGAATCGTGTAAGTACTTCATGATGGTACTACACAAACTCCCTTACAAACAACTGACCTGTAAGCTTCGTACATGGCATGGTCTCATACGCCCATTTCGAGAAGTACTTCCATGCCTACGGGCTGCAAGAACCACGAGGCCGAACACACGTTCCATACACCTTTGCGTACAGCCAGCCAGAGAATAACGTTTGGGAGGTGTCTCTCCAGAATCCTGACGACAAGAGGATCTTCCTTCGTTCAATGAAGGCGATGGGGATGCTACTTCCGGTCTGCGGCGTCTATGACTTCTCCTGGATCTCAGATGCCGCACACTCAGGGCCAGCGGACAGGCCCCTTTTCGTCGATGTTGGAGGGGGAAGCGGCCATGCCACGAAAATCATCTGCGACAATTATGGCATACCATTAAATTGCTGTGTTCTTCAAGATCTTAACACAGTCATTAGTGAGGTCGCTGAATCTCAGGATTCTGTTGCCTCACTGGGAATGAAGTTGATGGCCATTGATTTTCATAAGGAGCAGCCAGTCAAAGGTTCGCCGGTAGTATCTCTATCTTTTTCAGAACGATGACTGACATGAAACAGGCGCACTCGTGTACTACATCCGTTATTGTCTTCATAATTACAGTGATGACCTGGTGGTGGAGATCCTGGCTTGTATCGCAAGCTCCATGGCGCAGGATAGCCGTCTGTTGATCGCGGAGCAAATCACGCCAAACCCGCCTTCGGCTCATACGGCGGCCATTGATCTTTTGATGCTGAGTGTCGGCGGTAAGGAGAGGCCGAGACAGGTGTGGAAAGATGTTCTCGCCAAGGCCGGGCTGGGAAGAGTTGAGTTCTGGACGTCTCCGGGCAACCCGCATGGCATTATCGAGTGCTTCAAGAGGTCTTGAGCCGAGGTGGTTGTTTTCAACATGAAGCCTGCGTCGATTAGTACCTAAAGTAGTTTGCTGTGAGAGTAGCCTTGCCAAATCTGAAAGCGAAGACATGCAACAGATGGCAAAGCTCCCTGACGACACTAATAGTGGATCTTCTTGTGCTTTGCCCTGATTCACCGAGCTCCCTCGGCTCAGAACGACTACATGTACCGTAGTGGACGAAGTTTACTACACCTTTCACTCCCGCCTATTGAAGCGCATATGGAGCCGATGGCATATTCCAACTCTCTCAAGACATACCGTGAGTTAGTCTTCAAAGATTGGTAAGCTAAAGATTACAGCCACCACCAGCTAAGCCATCGTCAGATCTGATTACTGATCAAGCGTTTGGACATCACGTGTCTGACGCCCTTTTCAAGGCAAGTAATCGGCGAAACGAATTGGGTAGTTTGAATGTTATTACCCCCTTTGGGAATGAGTCCAGCTAGTTGCTTCCATCACCCAGGTTCGTGGGATCACAGTGCACATGCAATTATTGAAGCATGCCAGCTCTGGCAGGACATTGGAGAAAGAAGATCCACAGCCTTCATTGTGTTCCTATCCTGACTATAGCTCGTAGAGAAGGCTGTAAGTGTCTTTGAAGCATTTAGCCACGTGTTTTATCTCCTGTCTAGTCGTATTTCCAAAACACCATCTTCGTTGGTGGTCGAGAAGGATCACTAATCATCAATTGTTTATCGAGTAACTAATCAGCGAAAGCAAGTCCGAGCTTGCTTTTTGACTTCACGTTGCTTATGAACGACAGGTCTAATTACGTAGGGGATCCGACTGTTTGAAGCAGGGACGGATCGCTTGCGAGAGAGCTTATAAGAAAATGCCCCTGGCACGTTGCAGTGAGCAGAGCAGCCATAGACTGCGATAATTGGCAAGGATAGCCATATTAAACGCAACTCATAAATCTCAAGTGAGTCAAATATCTCACCAATATGGCAAACCGCCTCATCTTCGTCATCGGTGCCACTGGTGCCCAAGGCCTTCCCGTCTGTCGAGGTCTAGCCAAGGATGGAGGCTACAGTCTGCGTGTATTGACGCGTGACTCCAGCTCTGCGAGGGCGAAAGAACTCTCGAAGCTTGGAGATGTTGAGTTTATCGAGGGAACTTTCGCCAACGAAAATGACCTGCGCAAGGGATTCGCCGGTTGCTGGGGTGCTTTTGTCAATATCGATGGCTTCAACTGCGGCGAGAAGGCAGAGACCTACTGGACGATCCGCTGCTACGAGCTGGCGGTGGAGCTCGGGATCAAGTTCTTCGTCTTTGGAAATCTCGACTACGGTTATAAGAAGAGTGGCTATAATCCAAAGTTCCGGTGCGGACATTATGACGGCAAGGGGCGTCTGGCCGAGTGGATGCTACAGCAGAGAAAGAGCAACGACATGGGTGTCGCCGTCTTCACTACCGGCCCTTACATTGAGATGACGATCTCTTCCAAGACAATCATGACGCCACGAGTCGAGAACGGGATTGTCACATGGAGAGTACCTCTGGGTGCTGGTGCAGTTCCGCACGTTGCCCTCGATGATTGCGAACACTACGCCCGTTGGCTCTTTGATCACCCTGAAAGATCGGATGGAATGGACCTGGAGGTGGCCATCGACCATATTCACTACGAAGACCTGGCCAAGGCGTTTGAAAAGGCGACGGGAAAGCCAGCTCAGTACATTGACACTCCCATGGACGTCTATTTCGACAACTTCCCAATCTCCAGCCAACCTGCGGGTTACAACGCTGATCCCACGGACCCGGCGACTATGTCTGTCAGAGATAACTTCTCAGGCTTCTGGACAATGTGGACGAACTCCGGGGGCAACAAGGGGGTTATTCAACGTGACTACGCGCTCCTGGATGAGATTCACCCAAACAGGATCAAGACGGCTGAGGAGTTTTTCCGCAAAGAGAGCGAGAAACGTCGCCTAGCTGGTCTTGGAGAGCTTTTTGAAGTCATTGAGGCAAATAACCTTGCATCTATCCTGAAGCTTGGCGAGGATAACCGGAAGGGGAAATTGTAGTTGAGTGGATGGTGATTGAGACTTGAGTAGCAAATTCATCGAGGATCTAGCAGTTTACTTGGAGCAAGAAATGAATATCGGTATCTTCAGGCTCCAGAACTATGCATTTGACCTCGAAATTCCCGTGATAAGTATTGAACTTTCGCGTTCGAGGCATTCGAATACACCGGACTAGGCATCCGGACATTGCGGAGATTAGGTTGTACTCAAAGTCCGCGACGCAAACTCACTCAACCTCCTCCCGTCAAGCCACTTGTACAGCATTGTGAATGTTTTCTAAATACGCCAATCCATTGATATACTCTTTGATCCTCTTTCCTATATCTTTAATCAATCGCAGACCCCAGTCAGTCGATAGTCTAGGATCAGCTGCTACCACCACGTCAAAATGCCGCGCAGAAAGTTGCCTGACGCGAAGGACCGCCGGAAGCGCCAGAATGCTGACGCTCAGCGCGCATATCGTATGCAACCCAAGAACTCGCCTATGGTGTATTTTGCTTACCCAAAAACCAGGCGCGAGGCAGAAGACCAAGGTTCGACATCTGGAGCAGATGGTCGCCGCTGCGTGGGTAACACAGGAACCAGCAACGCAAGAGTGCGTCAAGGAGGTTCCGATCTGCCCTCCTACTCGCTATGCGGTGGCCGAGTCATCAAACTGCAAGGTGGAGACGTATACTGCTTCATGCAACCTTACAGCTTCGGACATTTACCGGGCGTTGCTATCCCTCTCGGCGCATGAAAACAGGAAAGGTTGGGGCATCATGGTGAGGGAAAACTTTACACTTCGTGATGTTGTCAAGTACGGATTGATAGCCATGGGATACTCCATGGACCCTATGCTTTACGATAGTGCCTTGTCGCTGTCATCGCGTGAGTGGATCGCTGCCGTGAAAGTGCGATGCGGCAGTCTCGATATGCGGCAGGTTGTCGTTGCCGGCCTTAAGATACTGGCTCATCTTACGGCACCAAATGAGCAGCCGGCACTTGAATGGCCCCAGCCAACTTATCTCAGACCCTCCAGAGACGTCATTCATCTAAGGTCGATGTCATACGCGTCGGCGATGCGTGCAATAGCAGCTCAGCTCAGCATAACGACAGAATATCTAATGGACGAGAATGCGCAGTCACTATTCTACAGCATTGCGCATAGTCGCCTGAGCGAGAATGACAACGACTCGAGCGACGATGACACAGCTCTTCAAAAGATCACCCCGGATCTGAAGCCGACCTTCACCCAGCGTTCTCGGGCTCACCATCCTTGCTTCGACTTGATGCCTTGGCCATCTTTCCGCTCCAACGCCATCGTACTGGCTTCTGGGGCCTCGCCGCAGATAGACGAGGACGACCTCTGTATCGACATGCTGGGCGGGGGAGTTCGATGCTGGGGCTCCGCAACGGGGTCCATGCATGGGCGTGGGAATGGTGTGCCGTGGGATGGACGCAGCTGGGAAGCAATGCCATGGTTCCTGGAGAAATGGAAAGGGGTTATAAGAGATGATAGAGACGGCATGATACAGACCAGTGCTTGGTGGAGGAGTATACGGGGTTGTTAGGAGGCGGGAAACCTTGTAAATGACAAGATGTAACACGCCTGTGTACGGATTTCACAAACTTCTCTAGAAAGGTATGTTCTAGTTATCTACACAGAGAAGACAAGCAAGGAAGACAAAGAGAAACATGAGAAACTAGGATAGGGCGGCGTCAGCCCGTCACGAAGTATATGGCTTGAGCTGTTTCTCCGTCCACTCCCAGTACTTCTTGCTTAGCTGCTTGTCGCGGAGATCCTCTCGTCCAGCTGCGAGTTGACCAAAGGGTACCACTAGAACCGTCGTCAGCATTAAATACATTACTTCAAGCATCGGGGGATCTTACCCCAGCCACCGTTGTTCTTCTCTGTAATGGTAATGCTTAAGCCGGCAAAAAGCTCAGTGTATGCGCCATTGATCGGCTTATGCGCGAGGAATTTCTAGTAGACACATCAAGAGGTGGTTAGAGTCAGAGGAGTTGTGAAGTTCTCCGGGTACAACTCACCACAATGATCAACTGCCATAGCGGCATGGTACGCTGCAGATCCGTCATGAAAACTCCGGGGTCAAGACACTGTCGTCGCCGTTAATAACTGCATGTACCCATCGGGTCCTGGACGGCCGCCAACTTACAACACTAATGATACCTTCTCCAGATACTCTTCTCGCAAATTCCGTTCCGTGCAAGACGTTACCAGCCTTGCTCCTCGCGTACTTTTGCATCTGGCTCTCATCCTTTGCATAATCCATATTGCTGAAGTCGATTGGAGGCTTCGGTGCCATGGCCGCCGTGCTAGAAGATACCCAGACAACTCGGACTGAGTCTCTGGGTGCAGCTTTGGCCGTGCCAGACAGCACCGGGCGAAGGAAGTGGGTAAACAGGAATGGAGCGAGATTGTTGGTGCCCAGTTGCAGCTCGTAGCCCTGGGCAGTCTTGGAACCCGGCGGTGGGGTCATGACACCGGCGTTGTTCCAGAGGACGTCAAGACGAGTTTCCTTACTAAGGAATTCTCGGGCGGATTGCTTGATTGTGGTCAAGTCGTTCAGATCCAGGTGGAGGTACTCGGCGTGGCCATGGGAATTGGGATACAATTCCTTCAGCTCCTTGATCACGGCTGCAGTCTTGGCTTCAGACCGACACGCCATGTAGATTTTGGCGTTCTTCTGGTAGAGGATCTTGGTAAGTTCTTTTCCTAGGCCACCTGAACTTCCTGTGACAATGAACACCTATGTATGTCAGTCTTTGACTGGTATGGATGATGGGTTTAAAACATGGAAGGTACCTTGTCGCTCTGATCAGGCAAATTTGCTTCGGTCAAGCTGGCCTTTGGCGGGAACATATTGCTCAGTGCGCTACCCATCTTGGTGGATTTCGAAATGCTTGAGACGTTTACAGGACTTGATGCCAACTCTTCTGATGTGATTCATGATCATTGACGTTATATATACGACTCTGTAATGTATGATGGACTCGGATCTACTCTCAGTGTCGGCTGGCTCAGCTGCAGTCAACGTAAGCGTCTATCAACAAAAGGTCCGGGTCACTTGGCTAGAGACGGAAACAAATCGTACATCAGGGAGAGAACAAGCGGCATGTCACTAAGTGTGCAATGGCTCCATATTATGCAGTCAACGTAAGCAGATAAACCTTAATTCGAGAGCTTCTGGAGTCCCGGCTCCCGGTCTTTGGCAGGCCCGCTTATCTCCGGACTTGCACCCCGGGACCCCGCGCCTAGAGGTTGTGCCGGGGCCTCAGTGAGGTGGAACATTGTCTATCGTGGAATGTCCTTAGGTTGGATACGACAGTTTTATCACATCGTTGCGAAACGACATCCTCTAGTCCAAGGCAAAGTCTGCTATCAATGATCAAATGGTGATGAATAATTGGGTATCTTAGGTACTACATCGGTGGAAAGAATAAATAAGCAATGAGAGAGTACGGCAACGGGAGCACCATGCCCGACAGCTCATGGGAGATAACTTAGAACGCTCGCGTCTATCCTCTGGCTATTTGGATCTTGGTAGCCATCTAGTCCGTAGTATGGCAGATCGTGTTGCTGCGCCCTGAGCATCTCCATCCCAGGTGTGATCGTAGCTGGTTCTTGAGTCGCAAAAGACTGATTGAACCCCGAGTCCATATTCTGTCCCTTGGAGGGTGACTGTGACTCTGGATAGGGAACGTCGGCAAGAAAATTAAAGTCGAAGTCCGGAATGGCGGGGTCACCAAATATGTCCAACGGATCCGGAATCTCTGGCGTTGTGCCGCTGGTCGTCATGGTCGACGGTGAAGTGTCCGTCGCCGTGAAGAAAGACGCTCCCGTTTCGGAGCTTGAGGACGCATCAACACTCGGCGTGTCTTGCAGTCCTCGCTCTTGGTTCTCAAGTTGTTGGTAGCCCTTGAACAGCGTGAGCTGGAGATTCCGAGCAATGTCAATGACCTTTTGCTTCATCCCTTCCTCGACGAAACTTAGCTCACGCTCGACCTCTTTTTCGAGCTGTCGGCGGACCAGCGGCGGAAGTTCACGACGGAGATAATCTTCGTAGCCACCCAGGTTCATCTCGGCGTCCTCTGCATTATAGTCTGCAAGAATTAGCGCCAGTCCCTGCTTCCATCGGTAGGGGCATAAGCTTACACGGTGACGGAATCTCCCGCTCTCTCACATCGGGGAAGAGGATACGGTAGACCTGGATCCACTTCTCCGCCTCAGTGAGCTCTTTGGCCGACGTCTTCTTCCGAGAACGAAGCTTTTTCTCTTGATCCTGCGTGATGCCATCCAAGAACTCCGGTTCGCGTACGTCACAGATGTCCAGCGAGCGGGCGTGAGCTTGCAGAGCCAGTTGGGTCTCGAAAGACTGCGAGCATCGCGGGCACGAGAACTTTGGAAGAGAGTGCTTGCGATATATGTGCTCTCTGGTGAATCTTTAGGAGTGAGGTCATGCGAGAGGAGAGGATAAACGTACTTGATACGGTGGACTTGGTCCCAGCCTGGCCCGCAGCATGGTCGCTGGGTTTTGTACTTCCTTGGGTTGTGCTTGAAGAAGGGACACGCAAGTTTGGCGCCTACAATCGTGTCTTCCTGAACTTTGGACAGTTTCGCTCGGGGCAAATGATTCTCATCGCCCTCATCTTCTTCTTCGTCCGGCGCGCGACCGCCTGCTGACCTGTCGTGTTTTCTCGACGGGTTTGCCATTCGCCCCCTTTTGCCTGTGTGCATAGTCACCTTGCTAGTGCCACCCGCTGCCTGTTCTGCTGGAGGTTGCCTTGAAGCTATTTCCCGGTACGAAGGCGCGGATGAACCTAAAGGTGTGCTGTATCTTTGTTGCAACGATGCCGAGTCAAAGGATCGAGATGCTGATGCTGGAGCAGCACTCCGTTTGCTTAAAGGTGAGACTTCCTCGACCTCGCTTGCCCCCCTAGCAGTGTAGCCAGATCGCGACTGCCCCTGTTGCGGTGGTATGAGTGCTGGGACTGGTGGTTGTGCGGCTGATGGGAGTGGTGGTATCCCCCCAAAATCTACCGTTGAATCAGAACTTGGCACATAAGTCGCAGATGTTTGCGACCCTCGTCCCACTGGCGGTGGTGGTCCTTCTAATGAAGCCATTCCATATATTGACATTCGTATTCCTATTTGTGGTTTCATCGATGAGCCTGGCGGTGGTGGCGGTGGGAGAGCAACGTTTGAGTTCCTGTGGCGAGTGACGGGTGCAGGAGCACCGGGAGCTGGAACTTGACGATACATGAAGCTTTCGGGTTCATATCCTCTTGATGAGCTCGTTGCGCTAGTAGAACCACTTGCCAACATTGTTGGACTGGACTCGGAGACAGCATCATCTGCAGCAGCATCGCCGCCAGGGGCAGCTTCCAACAAGACTTCCTCTATTTGCGATTTACTCTCTTGCTCCTCCTCCTCTTGCTTGACTTGCTTCTTTATTTCAAGCCAACCCATGAATGAGGACATGATCCTATCGACTATGAGGCGTTGGACCTTCTTTGTAGGGTCTTCGTTCTGATTCTCTGGCTCATCCTCTGCATTGGACGCGCTGCCCTCGGTGTCGCCTTCAGACATCCTTCTTGATCTCTCGAGCGATGGGTGACCGGAGACCTGTCCAGGCTGGATCGTAATATCACTCTGTGAGAATTCTGACTTGACTTTTCGGTCGGCATCCAATAAGAGGTTTACGGCGTCATCCCTCGGCGCAGCCGCATAGGCTGCGTCAAGCTCATCAGCGCCTGCATCTATGACCTTCTTTTTCTTCTTTGTCTTCTTAATCATCGTCAAATCTAGAGGTGAGGAGGATTCGCGGCCAGTTTCCGAATGAGCAAACTCGACATCAAACGCGGCTGAGTCTGTGCTGATTCCTCGCGTCAGATCTGGTGAAAGTCGTTCTAGCTTGACAGATTTCTCGCCTTGCATCTCTTGGGTGGCCCGCAGAGAGCTTCGAGACGGGGGTTGAGCGAAACCAACCGGATCCGGCTTTTTATCCCCTTCTTGAAGTTGAGGGGAGATGGCTTTGGTATCTACGCACTCGGTATTGCTTGGTTGAGACGAGCCGTCTGACAGGTCTCCATCATCGGTTATGGGAGCCTTGCCCTTATTGGGGGGCGCGGGGCTCATTGTGGCGCGTTGTGTACAGGCCCTATCTGTACAGTGAGGTAAGGTAAGCTGAGGTCGACTCCAAAAGAACCGAAGTCGATGTTCAGACGTTGGATCGAACGGATCAGATTCGAAAGTGAGGTAGATAAGGAGCTTGGGGATGGGTGAGATGCTGAGATTGAGATGCTCAGCTTTGAAGGGGGAAATGGCCGTGGTGAGTTGTGCGCCGCTGCGCAAAACTCGGGGGCGCACTGCGGCTGAAGGGACCCACATGGCCGAGCACCGCGCCCCACTCCCTGTACCTGCCGGCCGGCCCTCTGCCGTTTCGACGGCCGCGTTGAAGTGGAGAGGTGAGTTTATGTCTCGCAAGAATAGGTAATATGCAGTCACGAGGAAATGAGAATAATTTTATATGATTCATTGTCATAGCGGGCAACGATACATGGATCCGTTGCGAATAGTACCCTCGAGGCACCTTTGTCTTGCTTGTTTGCAAGCCCACCTAGGTACTATGTATTCCGCACATCAAAGTTACCTCAGTAGACTCACATGTTCGTCTCGTGTGAGTTCGAAATATCCCCGTATCTTACCAAACTCGAAGATTGGTTACTTTCTTGTAGACGGGCTTCTTTTTCATCATCTAGTTCACTCATCCGAATATACCCTGACAAGGTAAACGGCGCTTCCCAGGACATACAGATGGGCTCTTCATCAGGGTAGACATGCCTCGAAAGGGAGGAAACTTGAGCCAGTCAAACAGATTTTAAAGTGCCAAGTTGTGTGAGGATGCTTGACTATGGAATTACATTACTTAAATACACTATTGACAGCTGTGTAGTAAATGTCGTATCTGGAAGATTGGGCCAGTAGATGGATGCCTCTATGCTTGGTACTCAGTGAGGCATTCATATCAAAAGTGCCAGAACGAGATTCCAGCAGCAATTGTGACTATCAGGGAAAGCTCAGCGGAGGGGGTGAAAATTGCCTGTCTCTTACCCAAGAGGCAATTCGGTAAATTCAGCCGTGGGGTCTGACACTTCTTCAGCGGGGCGGTTGTGGGGAGACGTGTGTCAAAAGGGCGCCGGAATGACATGCAGTCAACGCTATGGTGTGCTAAGGCGCTTTTGTCACCCTGTCACGCAGATTGAGCGTTGTTTAAATGAACCCTAGCAGCCGTCTTTTGATATTTTGGCAGTAGAAGGCCACGATGAAGCAGCTGGTGCAATGCTCTTTCCTGGTCATCCATCCGTTCACTCAATGGCTCCTTCCCTCGGAAACCTGGAATTATTCCATTCCATTCCATCAATTCTTTCCGGCCCGGGGATACTCCGTCCGACTTCGCAATTGCCCGGCTGCCTCCAAATACCACGACTGACCGAAACGTCTAATCATCACCACTGCCACAACATCTATCTTGTTGATTAACCAGCCCGAAAGTCCTTACGAAACCTCATGATCACCCTATCGACGCCCGATACCGCATTCCGATTTTATTAGGTGTTCTTCTGACCCTGTCAGTTCCTCGGGATGGGTCACTGAATCCGGCTAGGACTTCTTTCCAAGAACTATCAGTTGACCATGAACCCCCTACGCCGAGAGATATCAAACAATCCGGACCAACCATCTCTAGTTACCGCTGTCCGACAATCGGGCATCACCTGCTCTTCTGGGCTGGCCGTCCTTATCTTCATCACCAACGCTCGCCTGCCTTGTGCTATCGCTACCTAACTGTTGGCATGGGCCATCACTGAACGGCCTTTGCTCTCAGAGATAAGGCACACACTAGCCCTTGGCATTCTCTTGGTCGACGGCATAGCCTCTGGGCTTATAACCGCACCATAACCCACCATACCAGAATTGCCAACCATGTCTTTTCATAGAGCGATTTGCAGCCAATACACATACAGCCCCCTTCTTGTTGTCCTAGCCAATGCGCAGTGAGAGCATGGATTGCAACGGGTACTTTTCAACGCGTGCCAGAATATGGGTATGAAACAGATTTGATGTAAAAGCACTCGTGGTATCTTCATTTTGCTAACAATTACCAGAACGGTAGTCCCATCCCGGTCATCCTCAACGCAGGATTTTGATTAAAATATACATGAATATGCGGCAGCACGCAGTTCCCCTCTTGGAAAGTACCAAAGCTTTCTACCACACCTTGTGGAGAGCGCGCCTCCACGCGGGAAGCGTCGCGATGTGTGCACGGTAAGCGTGGATCTCGTCCCAGTCAAGCTCACGTCGGCCAGTGTCGACATCCATCTGGGCGGTACGAAGCCAGCCAGTGCGCTTCCAGAAGAAACCACCAAGCCAGAACACGATGACGACAGGAAGGGCGAGGTACGACTTGAAGAAGCCTTCAGCGTCGTTGAGCTCGGTCGTGCCAGGGGGAGCGATAGCAGTGTAGAACTGTGTGGGTTCTTGTTAGCATGGAATACGTCATCCCGTCATAGGACTATTCACATACCTGAGCAGCAAGCACGATGAAGCAGAGGAAGAGTCCGATCCAGGAGCCGGTGACGCCACCAATGGCCTTGAACGGGATCTCATCGACGGTGTGGCCGTGGTAGGCCCACGCCTTGCGGAAGCGAATGTGCGCCAGGCAAATGGATCCCCAGGTGAAGACCGCAGCCAAACCGGAAAGAGCCAACAGCCAGTCAAACACAACAGGGCCGCTCGCGCTGAGGTTAATGTACGCCAAGGGCGAGAAAATGATGACAGCCAGCACGGAAGGCAGCGGGCGTCCTGATCTGTCAATGTAGGTGAAGATCTTGGGTGCATAACCCTGCTGGGCCAGTGCAGTGAGGGTACGCGAACCACCGTAAACACCAGACACACCAATCGACACGACAGAAACGAGGATGACCACGTTCATGAAGTGGTCGAAGCCCACGAGACCAGCGTACTTGCCGACCAACACGAAGGGAGAGGCCTTGACGTCAGAGTAGGCAGACTCGGAGAGCAGCGCAGGGTCGTCGGAGGGGATCAACAGACCGACGAAGAACAGGCCCAGAATGTAGAAGAGCGAAATACGCCAGAACACCTGCTTGATAGCACCGGGGAGTGTTTTGACGGGGTTCTTGGCCTCGGCGGCAGCAAGACCGACCAATTCAGTACCGGAGAAGGAGAAAGCGGCCGTGACGAATACGGAGCAGAATCCCTTGAAGCCGTTACGGAATGCGCCGGGGTCATACCACGTCTTCGCACCCTGGTACTCGCTGTATCTACCGCTTGACGGTCCACCGCCAAGGACAAGAACGAGGCAGATGATCATGAAGACGACAGTAGCTCCGAGCTTGAGGCAAGACGACCAAAACTCCTCTTCAGCGTATCCTATAGATCCGAAGATGTTGATGATGATAATGACGACGAGGAAAAGTGTAATCCAGACGGCGACGTTGACAGTGTCATTCCAGTATGCGACAACGAGACCAGAGACAGTCAACTCAAGCGGTAGCACTATGGCCCACTGGAAGACATAGTTCCAGCCCATGGCGAAACCCCATGAAGGATCGATGAAGCGAGTCGAGTACGTGTAGAAGCCACCAGAGACAGGATACATGACAGCGAGTTCACCCAAGGCATACACTGCAAGAGATCAGAACCTCTCCCTTTTGCGAGATGAGCAGGGGCTCGAAACTTACCGACGTTGAACATCATGATACCCACGAGAACGAAGTCGATCAAGAGCGATCCTGGACCCTGCTTCTGCGTCAGTAACCGCCCCCGACAAGCGAGACAGTATACTTACACCCTTACTCAAAGCACCACCGGAACCGACGAAAAAACCAGCACCAATAGAGCCGCCAATGGCAATCATGTGGAGATGGCGCGAGCTCATGGCGCGGTCGAGCTCGACAATGCCGCGACCATATTCCTTCTTCGTGAAGGACTTCATGTTCAGGCCATTGCGTGTTGCCCAGCTGTCCTCGCTGATGTCGCCTCGGATCTCTTGTCCACTGCCGGTGTCGTAGCCAGGAAGGCCACCGGTGGCCTTCTCATCGGCCTCGACCTTGGTAGGCACAACCCCTTCTGGTGCAGCCATGGCGTTGAATTTCGCGGCTTTTTAGGGTACACAGACAAGCAGTGTCTGTTACAAATGAATGCTGCGGGAGGAGGGCCCGAGAAGAACAGAAATGACGGAGAGGGATGGCTGTCGAGCACAAGACAAACCAGATCAGACGGGGGAAGGGGGAGGTTTATTAAGGAAATGCCGATCGAGAGGACAGGAACCGGCGCGCAAGGACTAAGGGTTCTTGTCGAGGGCGGCAAGCGGATCCAGTCATGCATGGAAAGCCGATAGGCTGCAACTGGTTGACGATGGAAAATTACACACAAGAGAAGGAGGGAGAGATGAGGGTCCAGGGCCGATTGAGTATCAATCAAGCTGGTCTTTCCAACTTTGCCCCCCTCTCGACGGGCGACAGACGCAGATCTTGGCAAGGACAGGATATGGCAGGCTATCCTGGCAGCGACCCCCGTTACATGTCGCATACGATTTGGGGGAGGGCTGGAGGCGATTTGGCTTCTGGTCGTGCTTCGATACGTACCAAGTCCTAGGGGTGGCCAGCGGGAACGAGCGAAACCTTCCCCGTCATCAAGTCTACATGCTCCTCCGTACTCTTGTCTGGGCGAGCTGAGGACGAGGTACCTGGTGAGTTAGGCGGGCTGGCTGCCGACAGCTTTCCGATGTGCATGATGCACTAACGAGGAACCCAGGCGCGGGTACAAACCCATATTCGGCCGAAGAAAGAGCAAGAAGCCGCAGTCGCAGTTGTAACGAAATGGATTTGGACGAGACCCCGTCGCCAGCGACCGTGACCTGGGGGAGACGAGAACCACAGCAATGGGATGTCACCCTGCCCTCCACCGTGGCACCGAGACATATGCGTACGCCCCAGCCGGGCGATTGAGAAAGTCTGAGAGCCCCCAGATAGCGTGGGCTGTGCTGGTTGGCCAATGGGCAACTTGTCACTTGAAGCCGTTAGCAAATGGCTCCGAAAAAGTGGCCGCCCCTCCTATTGTCCATTGCGCGCTGTCTCCTCAATGTTATCTCAGGATCCAGTCAGACCCTCCTCCTCCTCGAACCTGTCTGTGGAACCTGGGCCCTGGGGAGCATATGTGAAGTGGAGAGCACGAATCTTTGGGCCCGGGTCGGTGAGGGGGAGATGGCCCACGCAAAGGTCCAGGTCCACGACGCTGGAGACGAAGCCAGAAGGCTAGCCTGCATCGCAATCTGCGTACTACACAGTGTAGTATACAGCAGTCTCTGCTGCTATTCCGTCACTCTGTCTTACACTGGAAATCGTCGAAGTCGAGGAGGCTCATCGGGAAGAAAATCCTGCAGGTAAGCCACACCAATGATGCCTGACCAGGCTTCTTGCCAGGGTTGCAGCGGCTTTTGCTACACTTCTCGGCACGGCATTCACGGACACTGGCTGTTCCCTAACTTCCCTTTCAAGAGCTTGGGTTGCCAAGAAGTCGACTCCGGCCAGACAACTGGCTGGTCCGAGAATGCATGTGGTGTGGGTGGACTAGGGGGGGGGGGGGGGGAGCTGATCTTGGCCGCCCCAGGTTTCCCTCATCCTTGAAGAGCCCCGACGTCGTGCAGCCGACAGAGCCAACAACCGCGGCTGGTACAAAGTCTGACCTCGACGCCTCAACTTTAGCGTCCTAGCTGCACTGGCAGCGCTACCGCGTGATGGCTTGTGATGGTATATATCATCCAATGCGACAGATACACGCAACGTCATGGCTTCTTTTCGAATGAAGAAATCCAGTTAAACCAGTCTTTATGCAAGAAAAACGCAAGACAGATTTCAAGGGCATACGGCCTGCCGGTTCAGCACTACGTTTCGTTTCGATGATAAACAGTTGGAACGGGGAGTTTTTTCTTTCTTTCCTTCTGCATTCAACAGGGGAAGAGTACTAGTGTACCTTACGCAGCAGGTGGAATCGGTCCCACCCCTGGTCGATAGCTCCCGGTGTTCCCATTCCTCCCTGCAGAACACGACAACTTCGCGTCGTCGCCGGCGTAGGCCCTATCGCGCGGCTGTGTCGGTTGCGACAGTTGGTTATAATGTAATATGGCTGACTAGGCACGATACGTCCGCGACAAACCCCCATCTGGCAGACGTCCCACCAGTTCCCCGGGTAAAGAGGCGTGGGTGATAATGAATACTCCTCTTCGAGAACAGGGTTGATGACAGAATGTCGCCTCTACGTCTGGTGATGTGCCGCTACGTGTCGATGGAGGTGCGGCGCATTCGGAACCAACATCAACCGACCTGACAGGTGGCAATGCGATAAGCTGTTTGATGTTGCTCACGGCTCATCCCATAGGCCAACACGTTTCGAACCAGCCATCAGTGCGCCAACTTTACCTGGTTGCCTGTCTATGTACCTTACTTGTGTGCTTACTTTTACCTACTATTTGGTTCCTAGTCGTCCAGTATGAACGGCAAAGGAGGGGCAGAACTTCTAGTCTCTCGCACCAGGAAGGTCGATGGTGGCAGCACCACATGTCTGCAACCCCCGCTCCGCCAATTCCAATAACCTGCTTGACTCTGAATATCGGTCATTTCGGTCCCTAGCCATTGGCGACTGCCAACGCCCTAGCATTCCCTGCGACGACCACCATTCTGCAATGGCTGCAGTAGGTCGCATCCTTTGGGCGGCGGGTGACATGCGAATCCCAGCATGGCTGCATGGCCAGGAAGATCAAGACCTTCTACTCGTCCTTCTAGCGTCCTTCCATCGGGTCCTTCCTCCAATAATGTCACCCACACGCTTCGCTGCATCTCGATTTGTTAATCTGAGGGGCATTGTGATTCTGGCTGAGACTCCCGCGAGTCGCACCCTCAAAGTCAGCATATGAAGTCATTTGCTTCGTTATCTATACTTCTGATATCAAACAGGTGGAAGTTCGAAACGGGATGCTTATCTACGTCGCAGGATCATGGA
Source organism: Colletotrichum fioriniae (assembly GCF_027942845.1). NCBI lineage: Eukaryota > Fungi > Ascomycota > Sordariomycetes > Glomerellales > Glomerellaceae > Colletotrichum > Colletotrichum fioriniae. The sequence goes on from NW_027076851.1 coordinate 927,024, forward strand.
TGATGGATCCCACTAGCAACGACCCAGAAGCACCACACATATGCGGATCCAGTTCGAACATTGGGCTGCCGTGCCTAGCATGTATCCGTATCCTTGCTCGAGGAACCTAACTCAGGTCCAGTTTAATTGGGGTGAACTCGGGGAAACAACCAGGAGCGTGTGCTGACCCAGGTGAGTCCGTGTGCGGTGTCGGTCAGGGGGAAGGGGGGAGACTTGGGAGAGGGAATTCCCTGGGCTTGGGACGAAGCCGCAAGCGCGAATTTCTCACGCAATTGCAAGCAACCTAATCTTCCATGTATTTGTACGGTCGCCATGGGCGGCGCGCTATTCGGACTGGGATTCGAACGACATGGAGCAATGAATATCCGTACACGACTCAGTACATCCGCATCTCACACTGCTACACCCAACTCTTGCCTAAGTAGCCATCTTTCGAGCAAGCGCGTTGGATTTTATCTGGACTTCAACGTGGACGCATCTCAAGAAACATCTTCACTCGGTCGACGAACAAGCACATTTTTTGGTCTCTCTTGCGGTCAGTACGGAGTAAATAGCTCGTCCGAACAATCTCGCCGAACTATTGGGCTTGCGGTATAGTCCGCGTCTGGTTGCAGCGCCAACGCGACCATAACATTCCCAGCCCCAGGAGACAGGCAGTGATGATGAGAAATTACCCACATTGGCGGCACGGCAGTCGCAGACGCCCCGTATTCGAGATTGCTCCGTGTCAAGAGACCTCGAAGCGGCAACTAGCTCCTTGCCATGCCTCCTTGGCTGCATCAGTCAGTACCTACCTTACGGATGCAAATTAGCGCTTCTTTTGCTATGCAAGCTCGCAAAGTTTATGGGCAGATTTGATGAGGCGGCGACGGTCCATCCCGACTGCGTACTGCAGCCACACGGTAACCGAACAGCCCTGAGCCTGGCGAACAAGGCCAAGATTAGAACGCGCTTGATGGCGTGACAAGGTAACAGTGGTAGGGCTTTCGATTCCTCGGTTAGGACCGAGAGGCGCTGCGCTACCAGAAACACACCACCAACGTCTTGTTGGTCTTGAAATTGGCGGCATATTGACTTTCTCAAAAACACTCTGTATTCGTACCTACGTGAGGCGTGGTGAAGCCATCCACGCCGCCGCCGTGTCATGGCCCACGCTTTCTTTCGACAGTAGGTGCGGAGGAAGTGGGCAGTGTCCGGACCATCAATCCAATCCATGGTGATTAGCATCCTCTGGGGAAGCCAAGTGAAGTGTTCATTCGTGCGCGAGAAGAATTTTGTACGTAATGGCGTGCGTTTGACGTTGGCCTCTGCTCCCGCTTCTTATCTCTCCAGACTCCAGTTTAATTGTAGCACTACGTAGTACCTACGGACATGTGGGTGGGACGAGAGAGACGAGACGAGGGGTCTCCTGCATTCGGACTGACCGAAGATCGCAACGAGCGGATTCAAGGACCCGCTTCGAATTTGGGGGGACTCTTTCTCTGGGTGGTGGGACAATCTCACATGGCTACGGGGTTTGGCTGATATCGGAAATCAGCGTCGACGACTATCAGCAGAGCAGCCGCCCTTCATCCGTGCTGGTTCCTATCATGAACTGATCGACATCCGACGAGAATGAACGACTCGGAGTTGTCGCGAGTAAAACCTCGAAGACTCGCATTCGGGGTGTAGAGTTTCCAACAAATGTTGTCCGTGCAGCAGCTACTCTATTTTCGGTTGATTATCTAATTATTGGTGGTCCGTTAGAAACATCATGTCTAGTAGTCGTCGTTGATGCGTCGTTGATATTGTTGTCGCCGCACACCAATATTAGCATCACCAGCTGAAAAACAGGCGTTGAGAAGCGACGGCTTCGGACATTTTACACATGCGCCAAGATCACATCAAACTCGATCGCCTAGTCTCTTCCGAAATCGAAGCTGAAGGCGAGGCGACCGTGGTCCTAGGCACTGAAGCCCTCGCTATCTACCCGTTCGTCTGCGGCCTGCGGTCTGCGGGAGTGCGATGACGAAGAAGGAATGCCGCTGCCAGCCCAGGTTTCCCCCAGAGGCTTGGGCCGTTTGATTGATCGCCGTGGCATGGCCAAGGGCTGCTGCAGACTGATAAGGCACACACGCGCACACACATACAAACACTCTAGGCTTGGAGGAGGAAAGGTTTCCGGTTGGCAAGCTCATCTTCCAGGGCTGAACGCCCGCAGCGCAGCCTGAAGGACGGTGGGAAGGGAGGACGGCTTGGCCGACGATGCGCTTTCCTGGCCCTGCCTTGCCTCCCGGTCGATTCGGTAGCATAGCGGCGGCTGCTTATCTCTCGATGCTCGCTCGCGCCGAGCGGATGACTACTTTAGATAGGCACTTGAAGCCAGGCCTCCCCTCCCCCTTCAAACCCCCGGCGGACAAGTTGTCTAGCATGATTTCCGAAGCCCTATGAGGCTGCAGGGCGCAGAAAGACGTTGGTTATCGACTATTCACATTTGGTCTAGTCTTGGCTAGGATATTTTCGATGCTTTCCGTGAGGAGAGCCCAAAAGTCGAGCTTGATCCGGTGACCGAGATGAGATAGCCGGGTGATGGGTGTACCTCAAATCCGGCCGGCCTCAACGTGTGGGCATTTCTCTGAGACAAGCACCACAGGGTCTACTTTACGTCTGCGTCAATAGATCAGCGACCTATGAGGGCAAGGCACGCTGGGATCTAATCGTGTCCGGATGGTAGGTATCTATCGGAAAACGTCAGTCGGCATCGGATGCAAGATGGATGTGATATGCGTCACCGAATCCATTCAGTCGCCAATGGGCACCAACGGCCCGCGGCATCGAAGGCTGACTCTCTTCCCGTACCGCTCTTTTGCAGCAAGCCACCTTGAACGGCGCGGTCGCAGTCGCAGTCGCAGTCACAGTCGCAGTCTATCCCAGACAGGCTGTCGAGGTGACGATAGGAAAGAAGAAGTGTGAAGACGTTGCTTTTCACGGCAACGGCATGAACCCGGAACTGACAAGAAATTGACGCATGCTGCGTTTATTTTACCCCGGAAACCACTTTCCCCGCGAATCCACGGCTTGGGAAGTTTGGTAACTCCAGCAAAGAAACTCCATCCATTACTTGATCAAAACCACTTTTGCCGGCATCTCATTACGTACGGACTTTGAGAGTCGGCCTAGGACATCTCCACATCGGCATCTCATCTCGCTGCGTGTCTCCAGTTTCCCATGTTCCCGTCTCCAGAGGTTCCAGACTTCCAGACTCCAGCGAAAGAAGAAGAACCCGCCAGCCCGCACAGCGGCGCATTGTGCACGCACTCTAGCACGCGAGCGCTGGAGCAGAGAGAAAGAGAGCCGAGCTCCATTTCCCCGCGATTTTCCCACGCCAAAAAGTGGTCAGGTCGTGGCACATCCGAAGCTGACCGCGAACGAATCAGTCCCCGAGAAATTGAACAAACGAATAAGATACAAATCTTGAATCATAACTACGATTGACTATCTGTACAGAATTATGGATCCGTCAGAGACACTCACGACAAATCGCCCGGATTGAGAACCCGCGTGACGTCCAGCGACGGACGATCCCTCACGCATGGGGACGATGACGAGGAGCAGCACTTTCGAGTCTACTTTCCAGCCGTGCCAGTCTACTCTCTCGAGCGCATCAACTCGCCTCCGCTGTATGAGCCGTCGCTGACCGGCTCCACCTCCGCATCCGCGAAGCTTGCCCCTACCGCTAACCGACCTTACCCCGCCTTCTTCCTTTAGCACTCTACTTAGTGTCCGTCGATCAGTTTGACGAAGAACGATGAAGAAGCGCTGAGCGCACGCAGTCGTTTCAAGGGCGGCGATGAGGAAGAGTGTGGAGGTGGTCATAGAGAAGGTAGGAGCTCACGCCGCAGTTCGGGGTGCAGGGGGACGCAACGGCGCCGGCGGCCACGGCGACGCAGGGAATGCGAAGACGCTGCCGGTAAGCGTTGGAGGCGACGACGAGGATAGGTGGGCAGCGCCGAGGGATGCGCTTGTTTGTTGTTTTAGCGAGAGCGGCGGGTGTCTCTTTTCCATGAGGGACGAGTGTTGTTGTTATACTGATGGGTGTTGCTTCTCGAGTGATACTGCGTGTTGTTTTAGTGGTACCAACGGAAGACTGCAGCTTTGATTCCTTTTATTACGAATCTGCCTTTGCAAAGATGAGTTTTTTGTTTGAAGGCTGGCTACCTGGTTGGCCTGTGGGTTTTCCTGACCCGGGGGTGCACTGCGATGATGAGCGCTTTTCTTGACTTTGTGTGGTGATGTGATGCTGGACGCGTTGATGCATCACACGGAGGTAGCGATATATTTACAACCTCGTATACTACTAGGCCAGCTACCTGAATAAACATAATGACCAGAGTAATCTGTCCAATGCAAGCTCGCGACTGCTTTGCGTATTCGTCTCTTCCATTGTGTGAAATGCGGCGATGCGCGCCCTGGTGTTTGTATAGCTGCCGCTGTCGAAGGGCATTTCTGCGCGACTTCCACCCAGATGAATGGAACCCTTGAGAAATGAAGCTTCCGGACTTCTTCACGAGTCTGGAATGGCAATGTTTAAATGCCCGCCGTTAAGCGATTTGCTTCTTCTTCTTCTTCTTCTTCTTCTTCTTCTTCATAGCCGTACCCGCGCTGCGCAGGCAGGGTGAAGGCGATCGCGCGATCCAGGAGCACTAGCACGTTTCTTTCCCTCTCGTCGGCCATGACATCTACGATTAGGGTATGTGAAGAGCGAAGAAAGGCGTACAAAAGCGCGCACTTGTTGGATATTTACCCTTTGCCCTACTATTGATCCCGTGACAGGGGCTCATCTCGCTCCGATATTTTCGTGTGTCTCGCGCGAGCTGGCGATGCGGAACAACGCTGGCAATGGACAATGGCCCCTGTACTGCTACAAGACTACATCTTTGATCTCGGTGGTCGGGGTAGATACGTGCTGAAACCGGTGTGTGCCTTTCTTCCCGTTGTCGTCGGCCAGCTCGGCCATTGTGAGCTCATCTCGCTTCCAGGCTTGATGGATTGACCCCTGGATCCAAGTCGTCCTGCCTTCATCGGTGTCGCTAGATCGCCTTGAACTCTTCGATTGGTGGAATATCGAACGCTATTGTACACGCTGGGAAGGGGGATCAACGACATTGGATGGAGTGAAAGGGGTTGAGGGGATGACTGGGGCGGCGAACGGGTTTTCATGTATTCAGATACATACCTACGTGATGGCATGATCATGACTCGGGTTTCTAGAGGTTTTCTATCTGCTCTATCTTGAGTTGGAAGTTCATCGTTTTCATATTTTTGGGCTTACGCCAATTCAAGTCCCCACGGAGTTCTTCGCCGGGAACGGGGAACCCAGCCGTGTCGGGGTGAATGCTTTGATTATTCGCCTTGTTTGGAGTATGAAAGCCGCTTAACCTTGGATGGTTCCAGGGAAAGTGAAACTTCCCCTCAAGACTCTGGTGAGACTGAACTGGCTGTGTTGCTAGGAGGATGAGGCGATGCCTCCTCCGGCGCTGCCTCACTCGTACCTTGGGATGGGTGTAAAAGGCTGCCCTGGCATCGGATCTCAAGACTAACGAAACTGTGTCAACATGACCAACCTAAAGATATTGCAATCATACGCCTTCTGTACCACCAAAATTGCGCAGAGGGCCAGTGAGCTTGCGATGGGCATACAGAAGGAGGGCCTTGAGATTGGCCATGACTTCTGACAGCCAAATCATCATCGTTTCCCTATTCGACTCTCATCAGGAGGCACCCCTAAAGTAGATTTCTGAGTTGCCAATGTTTTCGCTCGGCAAATCTCTGACTGCAGAGTGCCTATGCAACATCGTGGCCTCCTTGATTGCTGCTCGGCTCGGGCGACTTCGACCGGCGCTTACTTGTCCAAGAAAATACCGCCCATGTAATACAATAGCCCTTCTACAAGATAAGGAGATATTCCCGATGCTCCACGAAGCCTTGGCATGCTGTGCTCAAGCGTTGTCGACCTGCTTGGGCTGCCCAGTTGAGCTCGCTGTGGAGTCTGCCTGATGATAAGCCCCGTTCACCTCGTCGAACCGGAGCAAAGCCGGCTATCAAAACTGTGAAAAGGGGCATCAAAGACACGCGCATATACTTCAACGGCGTATAATCCGCAAGTACAAGGTCAGAATGCTGACGGCTCGGTATTCGCCCGGTGAGTCAGTCGGCAGTCGAGATGTCCATGTAAGCCGGGCTAACGTTGGTCCTGGAACACCGTCAGTGTACGTCTTGATTGGTTGAGCTTATAACTTTGTTAAATTGCTGGATTAGTTCATGTTGAAGAGGCTTACTGCTTTAAACGGACGTCCCCGTTGTCATGTCTGACTACTTTGGTTGATGCCTGGCGCCGGTATTGTTTGTACGTTCATCTCATACTTTGTGTGAATTTGAAGAAAAGCATCGACGACTTCAACGGATACCCAGAGCCCCCATGGTGCGTTCAACAACCATCCTTTAGCAGATATCAAGCCCAGCTCGACGGCACCAGGCCTGCTAAGAGTCGATGATGGGGAAGACGAAGCACGGAGAGAAAGCCGTGGTGTTTCCCACAGGCTGGTAGGTATGGAAAGGTAAATCACAGAGACGGAGTCTATCCAGCCGGAGCCTTTCTTGTTTTACGAACTCGCTTGGCTTCGTTGTCATCGTTCCACGGAGAGAAGTTTGGTGTCACACTTTTCTTTCCTTTGCACACAGCGAGTCGTCGAGGGTACGTGTACTTGTGCTTCAATCGAATTTTAACCCCGAATAATGTGAGGCTGATGCAACGAACCCAGCGTAACGAACACTTCTTGACATATTCAGAGCCGCGATTTTGGGTCCCGTTTGTTTGACTGCAATGTTACCAACATCTCCAGATCCAATATTTCAGCAACCAGTCGTCAAAGTCAATCAAGTCCCCAAGATCAGACCTGTACCTTGATAGACGAGATCGTGGACTGATCATGGGCATCATCTAAGCGACCCAATGAGGCTTTCTTTTTCCAGCATAGCCACGCCGGCCCGGCACCGAGCGACTGCCGCCCCCGCGGCATCGGCGTTCGCGAATCTCGTTATATATGGCCCTGGAAATAAGTGAGCGCAAGGGGACTAGAGATGGTCACGGCAAGCATGATTCATTGGCAATCAAATGCACAAAATGGGACCAATGCCTCACGGGAGCAATCACTGGTCAATGTTGCTGGATCGACATGACAGTAAGACGAGTGTGCCGGGACAGAATGACCGAACTGGCCTCCCCCTCGAGCGCATAACACGGTATCAAAAGAACTTTGGACAAAGACGAGACTTCGCGTACTCAATGGGGGTATAGCATTCTTCCACTTAGTCATAAATGAATGGTTGGGTATTTCTTCATCCTTCAAATCGTTACATCCGCTGATTATAACACCGCTTCTAGGTACGTGTCCACGATGTCTCTAGTCTCCACGTTCTTTTCATCACATCATACATGCGCTGAAATTCGAAAAAAAGAAAGCCACAAGCACAACTTGGTTGTGCAACACGAAGGAAGCTTCCACGTCTAGTGGAAGTCTCCAATGCGGGGACCGAAGTATTCGCCCTCTGCAAGTGTAAGCAGACGGCAAGCCTTGCCTTCGCAACCCTGGCTGACCTGTGAGGAGAGTGATGTTAGTAGTGTCCTTTTGAGATCAAGTTGGGAGCCGGGATAAAAACGTACGACTGAGTTGCCCCACCAGTCGACCTCGATGTCCTGCCATTGAAGACCGAAGAACATGATGATGGAGGAGATGGCAATACCGCAAGAGAAAGCGGCGGAGAGAACGAAGTTGTACTGAAAGTAAGTGTTAGTGTCAAAATGCAAATACTGGTAGCAGGGAAGCAACTGACCTTGGACCACAGACCCAAGAAGCGGCTCTTGAGGTAGACCCAGGAGAAGTAGGCAATGGGGACGGAGGGCCAGACGAAGGACATGTTGTAGGGGGCCCAGACGAGACCTCCGTACATGATGGCGACGGGGTGAATCTGGCGAACCCACTTCCACTTGGGGAAGAACTTGTTCAAGCTCCAGAAGAAAAGAACGATGGCGACACCGAGGGGGAAGCCGAGGAGGGTGGCAGTGTACTGGCCGCCAGCACCCCAAATCTTCTTCGGACCGACGGTACCCCAAAGGACAGAGGCGGTGAAGAAGGTGTTGATACCGGGGCAGGTCATCTTGAACTTGGCGTCCTCGGTGCAGATACCCGGGATGCTGAACATCTGGAACTTCAGGACGGCGAGACAGACGAGGGTGGACACGAAAGTCGCGACGATCTGAGCCCAGAAGGTGTGGCGAGGGGGGATCTTGACGTAGTGGGCGAGCTTCAAATCGTTGGAGAACCAGACGGCGTGAGCGCAGGTGACGTAGCCGAAGGACTTGAAGTAGTTCATGGCCAGGGCGTTACCCTCGACCCAGGAACCACCGATGAACTCGGCAAGCACGTTCAGGGTGACCTCGATACCCGTCATGGCCTTGATGATACCGACCGGCACGACGAAGATCATGCAGAGGATGATACCATAGAAGACGACACCGACGGTGGTGTATGTGGGCCAACCAGCGATACCGGCACAGCCCAACGCAATGGCGATAACGAGGACTGTGAGGTAGTGCCATTCGGGGACCTCGGGGTAAGCCTTCATCAGACGGCTGTGGACGTCAAGGACCTGGTCCTTCTCAATGTCGCTGTTCTTCCTGAAGCTACCGATGAGAGCCTTGAAGCCAAGGGCAATCTCGTGACGGTGGTAGAGAGCGGCGTAGGTGATGGTGGCGGTGTAGATGGCGAAGAAGAACATGTAGATCATGACGTTGGCAGCGCCCAAGAAGGGGGGAGAGTACGCCTCGTACGCCTCCTTGTCAAACAGACCGTGCTCGTTGACGGCGCGGGAGACGTTGTACAGGGCGCCAAAGTGATCGTAGACCTTGTTGGAGTTGATGGGCAGGTATCCGGTGTTGTAGGTGTTTGTGTACCAAACAGCCAAGACGACGAACATGGAGATGAAGGTGCCGAGGAACTTGTTGAAGGTGGAGAAGAAGGGGACCATGAGAGGGTCGGTGTTGTCGTACAGCAGGATGTTCCAGTCAAAGGTAGGGAAGGGGTTGAGACCAAGACCACTGTTGAAGCCAGTGATTGTCGCGAGGTTGCGGTTCTTGGGGGCGATCCAGGTCATCCAGCTGAAGGTGGACAGGGCCGTGAACAGGTAGTTGGGGAACCAGAACCAGACGAACATGGCGGCAAAGGTGATGTAGAAGAACTTCTGTCTGCTCCAGCGCCAGATGCTGTTGAAGGGGCCATCGACGGTGGAGTTCTTGTCGGTGTGGAAAGCAGAGTTCAGGGCAATGGTCACCAAGGATGCCGGCCACACACAGTACGAAGGGTAGACGAGGAATCTTCTGCAGAGACCCGCAAGACCGTATCCGATGAAGTTGGTCGACAAGGAGATGAGAAGCTGGTAGCCAAAGTTGGCAGCGTAGCTCTGGTTGAAGAACTTGGGCAGCCACTGCGTCCAGATGATGTAGTTGGTGTAGGGGATGTTGTAGGCGACGTTGGCCATGATGGTGATGAGCATATGCTCCTTGCGGTTGAATGGGCCGGGGTTCAGCGAGTAACGGTGGCCGGCGACGGTGAATCCCACATCGGGGAGGGACTTCTCCCACAGCTTACCCAGGGGATAGGCAAGCAACTGAGCAACGTTGGCCAGAATGGTGATGGACGGGTAGCGGACTGAGAAGAGCTGGTTGACGAAGGCGAGCAGAGCAGAGAAGATGAGACCGATGACCCAGGCGCGGAGGGTCGAACTGGGCATGGTGGGGTCGTCGTGGTTGTCGACGACGGCGCGGACCTCGGCGTAGGGCGAGTTACCAGTGATGAGGGCGGCCTCGAGCTTCATCTCCTGAATGAGAGTCTCGTGCTTCTCGGGGTTCTCAAAGACATCGTCGTTGTGGAGGAAGTCCTCAATCTTCTCGATAATGGCGATGGGGAAGTTGGGGTCCTTCTCGTGGATCTTGTGGACATTGAACATCATCTCGCGGACCTCCTCGAGGGACATCTGCGAGGCGAGCTCCTTGGCCTCGAGCAAATCATCCTCGGTGACGTTGAAGTCGTGCTCAACGTGTTCGTTGTAGTCGGCCCCATCGGGGTGGGCATCGACGATCTGAGGGAAGGCATCAGCATGTGGTTCATCAATGGAGAGGTATGTTGATGCTCGTCGACATCCAAACCAACTTACAGGAGCAGTCTTTTCGGTCGAGACCTTCTCGTTCGAGACCACACCGCCCTGGTGGACGGGGGCCCTTTCTTCACGAATGTCGGACATTTTGATGCACTGGGTCAGTATTCTTCACCTTGAAAAGGTTGTAGAAGCTTGATTCGGTGGACCCGTGGACGCTTGGGCTGGAAAGTTGCCAGTGACCGAGAAAGAAACGAGAGGCGGGTGAAGGGAACCGAGGACATCTCGACCTTTTAATATCCAAGAGCCACGAGGCGGCCATCCTTGTCACACGCCGGATGCTTATCGACGGTGGAGCCAAGGGTTCCCAACGGCCTGGCAACGGACGGACACGACGGTGGTCCCAGTTTCGCCACGAGACGATCCCGAGGATACAGGTAACAGCAGAGATCCCCCATGCGCCGAACAAAGATGAGAGGCCGAGAAGGCACTGGGCCAGTCGAACCAGTGAGCTTCCCCTTTCTGAAATCTGAGTTGAGGTGGCAGGGATGATCATGTTCAGGGCTGGAACTCCAGCCCGTCACCCTCCCTCCTCTGCTTGTGCGTCCGGAGACCCCAGTGCAACCCTTGTGACAGGGAGGTCTACCTTCTGAATTGCGACAAGACCGATATCAAAGGTTCTGGGACACGGTAGGAGGGATCGGTCTGCATTCGCACTATAGCCGCATTGGGCGCAATCTGCCGGGGGGCGGCTGCAATGAAAGAGTAGGATGAGATGAGAGGTTGTGAGACGATGACATGGAGGAAGTGAGAGAGTGAGAAAAGACCAACAAGAAAGAATCACAGCGTCTATCCCAGTACGTACAGAGATACAAACTTCCTTCGAACGAACCATACGTCTGAGATGTCATTCTAACATGCCGGTTCAGTTCGTCTTTTTTCTGCTTTCTTCTCCCTTGGTGTCCTTCAGGCTCCAGTTTCCTAGGCCTGGGCCGATGGGCGGAAAGGAAAACCCCACCTCCTCCCACTCCTCCTCCCGGTCACCCACCGGGGTTCAGTTGCATTCGGCACCCACTGGCCCAGGAACCCATAGCGTGGATGGATCTTCAGAATGAGAGATCCTGGTGTGCCTGTCGACGAGGAGATCATGCTCACCACCTGCTGGACTTTCCCGTGGACCAGGCAGGGCGGCCAACACGCAGGAAACCACCTATTTGGGAGGTCAAGTGCGCTTCCGCTGGTGATGCCAAGCAGTCAAGCCCTCGAGTGGCTTGATCCAGTATGGCAGGTCCAAGATATCAATAGCGGGGAGATCTCTTTGGGGCCTTTTGGGGCCTTTTGGACGTGAGCGAATGCGGCTGCAGTCCCCGTGAGATTCAGGTCTGCCAATGGTATCTTGCACGTTGGTCCCTTTGCGAATCCGCCGCCCGTCGTAATCGCGATGGCTTCATCGTGGTGCGACACACCAGCCTGCAGAAGGAGGAGCAGCCCGTGTCTCACTCGCTTTTGTCGATCGAGTCTCTGATGAATGGTGTGGGCACGCAGTCACGCTGTGTAGAGACATTTGATCCATGCCGGCCCCCCATCAATGTCCAATCTCAGGCTCTGAGCAGGCCATATGGCCGTGGCGGGGGGATGCTGGTGGCAAGGCGAGTGTCCGACTCCGTACACGAATACCAATCTGGGGATGCCTCTCGGCATTGGCCGTGCACTGTCGCGTGTGAAAGTGTTACCCTTTCACTGTGCTCCCGCCAAGAAGCATATTTGGTGGGACTGGCATGTGGGAGGGAGCCACTCCGGAAGAATGAAGAAAGAAACTCTGTGCAGTGGTTCAAATGAGCCCACGATAAGACGTGAGGGCCGGGATGGAGAGGCATCCCAGTCATCATCAGCCTCGCTTTCCAGTGTGAGAGCATCGATCAATCGATCATGTCTCTATGGAGTATCGAGACCTACATAACTGTATCCGTGCCTTTACTTAGGATTCTACGAATAGGCTCTTGGTCGTTCCAGCTTATCACTGGTTACATTGCTGCGCCGCTTCGCTTCCCTTTGGTGGTGGGCGCGACAATGCAAATGCAAAGGCATCGCTGCAACTGGCAACGCACGAAGAAACGAGCTAGTCGGAAGCCACGACGTTACACTACAACATTCCAGCGGTGTTTGCCGCAGCGAGGCGAGGGCGGGAGGCACCGTCAAAACGGCGTCGAAGAAGCACGGAAGGCTGGTGGAAAACGGTTAATTCGTCCTCTAGTTAGATGGTGTGGATGGCTGGTTGTTCATGTTGGAGGGAACGGCCAATCGACTTATTACCTAGCCTTCGGTCCTTTTTGTGCTTCTCCCTTCACCCATTGACACGCTAGTCGACGGCAGAGACGACTCGAGGCGCTTGGCAGCTCGCGGTGATGGCTCAAGAAGGATATGATCGAAGGACCCTGGACGTGGCGTCCCTCTCCCAAGAACCCCTAAGACCCCCCAAGCTTTGCCCAAGCCCGCTGCCCAAGACTTTCACGACATCCCCCCAGGTCTCCCAAGAGCGTCCAAGACGTCCAAGACCTGCCATCAAGAAGGACAAGAAAATCAAGAGATCTTGCCCGAAAGCTTGTCACCATCCGGGGAAATGCATACCATCTTTGCAGCCTTCAAGAGAGGCGCTGAAGCTATCAGAGCCTCACGTCTATTCAACATCAGAGTTGACTCTTGAGTCTTGTGAGTGAGGCAGACGGTATCGATATTGTTACCCCCCATCCAACAATGCAGCCCTGCTCCGCTACGGAGACCAACCCCTGTCTGTCCCTTCTCCTCCCTCTCTCCCCCGGGCCCTCTCTCCAACTCTTATCAGCCAGATGGACGGGGGATTCGCAACCGAATTGACCATTCAAAAGCCATGGACAAAGAGGAGTCGTATCATCCGACCAGCCACAAGGTGGCAAGTTGATTAATCTGTGTTCGGAACTTCAGCCAGGTGGGCGGGGGCGGAGGGACGCAGAACACTCCTTCTGGAGGAACTTTTTGACGGCCACCATCCATGCTCGAACCAGACTGGCGCCAAACATCGGCAGCTTATTAGATGGATCAAGCAACGCGTCCTATCAGTCATCCCTGTCAGTCTTCTGCCGTAGGATTGGCTAGCCATTCCGTGCGATTTGGGCCAGATTGCTGTCGATTTTGTGGTCTATACCTTACTCTATTCGTATACTAACCAGCATTCGACATGCGCTCACGGATCTTTCTTTACACGTCTTCTTCCTATATCGCTCGCCGACAATGGGCACTTCACATCTCGATTCCCGACGGACATTGGACTTGCGTCGGATACGAAACAAACATCATAGATGTTCGCCGGTAGGATTGTCAGTGTGGAGCTCCCTCCGGAATATGATGCTTTCGCGCCAGCTTACGAGCCGACGATAAGCCCTCGAAATCACAGCCGGCCGCGGCGTTTGCCCTGTGGCATTGAAGTCTTGGCTTGCAGGGACGAGCCACCCGCCATTTTCAAGACCGCACACGCACAACAGGCCAACAGCATTTCCGTCCGTTGCTTTGTCGTTCGCGCAAGAGTACATTCCCGACCGGCACTGGTCTTCTTTCGGCAGGTCGAAAATCGACGCTGCGATTGGGTACACCACGCGTTGCGAACTTGATGTTGCATCAAGGATGCTGGCCAACCCGACATGGTGTAATTCCCTCCACTGTTATCGCAATGGGCGCGTGATCCCTTATCATTTATAATGTGCTCGAAACCAAAGCAGGCACTTTGTTAAGCGTGCCAAGAGACGTCAGGGACGTTTGTGCGGCGCGACTCCCGCGCTGGGCCATCGCGAGCCATATCCTGGGTTCCATTTCTTGATCCTCGGGCGGCGTGGCGGCAGATGTGGCAGTCCGTGAATAAGTCATGAGCTATGCGAATAGCTTGCATCCTCATAGTTGAAATCATCAGTCATACGCCAGGGCGATTGTTAAGAAGCTTCCGTATTCGATGTGAGTTCGGAATGGTCTCTTGGCGCAAACCAAGCCAATGACTCGCCTTTAACTTTTAGTCTAGATGGCTTTTTGAATAACAATGATTGAAGGTCACTTTTACTTTACCTTGATAAATTACATTCTTGACGTTCGTCTGAACATCCGTGTTGTAGGGGCTCGAACGAAATTCTTCCGAGACCCACGATGCGTAAACCACTGCAGAATCCTCGGTTCGCGGCAACTTGGCTTTCTCCTTGGCGATGCCAATGCTTCGTATGGGCGCATCTTGCCGTCTTGGAAAAGTCTTGGAAGACAATCCGCTGGGCGAGCTGAGGAATCGCCGCAGACGTTTTGCGCCTGGAGTCGACAGACATACATCGTGCGGAATCGTCAGGGTCGTTAAGTTCTATGGTTATCCACAGCGATCCCCTGGCTCAGGCTGTTCTTGGCCTGCGGAGGCCCAGAGAGGTCTGTTGGAAATTGGATACTCTCTAGTCTCTACAAATGATGCGGCGCCTTGGCAGCGGGCGCAGGCCCAGAAGTGGTCATCGTACCGCTTCATCGTTTAGCTACGTGCAAGTCGAGGGGCCTCGAAGAGAGGTCTGGAACCGCACGTCGGTGACGTTCGGCTACCATATCACTTCCATCTCAGGACAAAGGCAAACCCCGAGTGAACGCATCTGACAGCTCGGTGATGGCACTCAACCGGTGATATCCTATCGCGAGCCATCCCAGAGGCCAGATCGCCAAGGCTTGAGGATCGTTTGCTAGTTCTCACGAGTCACCATGCCATTGTCCTCTTAAGGATTGTACTGCAAAGTTGCAAGCTCACTCACCGGTGGGGGAGCCGAGCCTGGCCCCGTTCAGTTTGGATAACAAAACGATGTACCATCTCAACTAAGAAGGTGCTTTGCCACACCAACCGTGAGTAAGTGGTGAGGCATCTTGACATAAAGCTACCATGTCATGCAGGGACTTGCCATAGCCAGGCTGCAGGATTCTGGTACCGGGGCCAGACTTTCGTGGACTGCGAGACAGCGTTAGATGGTGTCCGCTGCGCCGATGAAGACGCAGTATATCGATGATCTTACGCTTTAGGGTGAGCTTTTGCTTGATCTACACACCTCTTCCGCCTTCCTGCATTTTCCAGATGCGCCGTAATGAACAGTCCATTCGTTAGGAAGGATTGTTACTTCAGTAGATAAATCATAGCTTGGGATTAATCGTTATCTCTAAGCCTTCGAGGTAGACGTCATGATACTCATTTCCTCCTTCGTGGATCACGGCTTGCTAAAGTACTACACCACCTCGCCACAGTATCGTGACGCCACCACTTGCCAGACATAATGACGGACTGCCTGTGGTCGAGGCGTTCACAAGCGGGCGTTGTTGGAACTGACAAATCAGCACAGAAGTGAAACTGTCAACTCATTACTCTATGTAGACCAGAATACCCATGAAATGACCAAAGATGATACGAGATATCTAAGCGAAGCCCATACAAGCAATACACCTAATCGGAAACGCTGCAAGAAAAGCCGGCTGACTGACACTAGAAACTATTGCTTCCTAGATGACTGCATCAATCAGCAATTAGACTTTCTGCATACGACCCAACATGTTCCCCAGGTAATGCCAAGTCCCAGGCTGGCGGGGCAAAAGGGCCCGGAAGGAAGCGAGGTCCTTATCGCGAGTCCTACTGCATGGAGCGAAGGATCGAGCGCGCCCCAGCAAAGTCCAATTCCTGTAAAGTCTCCTCCCACAATTGCTCTCGAGCGGTCTTGCCCTGCGGCGTATAGATGATGTTGGCAAAGCTTTGTCAGCGAGCGGTTAGCGAGGCCATCGACGAAAGGGCGTGGGCACTCAGCACTTACGGAAAGATTTTCCAGTCCATCAAGTAGCTTCCATGAGTCTCTTCTCCTCGAACGACAGCCGCATCAAGGTATGTCGACGCTCCGACTTCGAGAGTTCTCCCCGTCAAGCTCTTTCCCACCTCCGCTATCGTTTTGATGAGACTGCCGACGTGGCGGTGAAGTCCTGATCCTTTACAGAGGCCCGGGTCGACGAGGTTTACGACGACATCTTCCCTTCGGACGTGTTCAGCGAGCTTGATGATGAAGAGGTGACCCAAGAGCTTCGAAGTCGAATACCGATCCGTGGCATTGAAAGTCTTCTCGTCGTCGAATGCGGCTATCATGGGAACTTTGTCCTGCTCCGGGAACTTGGCCATAAAGGCGGTACCCGAGTTGACGATTGTCAATCTGCTTGGCTGGTCTGAAGCTTTCTTGGACTTCAAGACTGGCAAGAGAAGGATGGCGAGGAGGGCAGTCGACAGGTAGTTCACCTGAAAGACTTGCTCGTGGCCTGCCGGCGAAAGCCTAAAGTCTTCCTGAACCATGCCAGCATTCAAGATGACGTAGTCGATCCGGGGCAAGGTGGAACAGCGGTTGGCAAAATCCTGGATGGACTTGTATGAGAGCATGTCTAGAGACCAGACCTCGATCGCAGCGTCGGGATGACCAGCTCTCAGGGTCTTGGCGGCAGCCTCTCCTCTTTCAGCGGATCGAACGGCGATGATGAGGCGTGAGAGATTGTGATCGAGCAGCTGGCGTGCAGCAGTGTAGCCCAGCCCAATGTTGGCTCCAGAAACGATAGCCGTCTTCCCGGAAAGGGAGAGGTCCTTTGGTGGTGTTCGGACTGTGGCACAGAACTGGGAATTAAGGAATAGTCTGCCTGGCCCCATGGTCAGAGGAGTGAGTTCAAGCGAGCTCGTCATGATGGTTTGTGAGGTGATCCGAAAAGAAGTAAGGTGTTGTGGTTGTTGCGTTTGTTGCTGTGATTGCATTGATCTGTACAGAGCAGCATGTTGAAATTCATCGTCGGATTCGTGTTGAATATATAGCTTTCAAGTCGTCTGAGGTATGATCAGCTTCAATCCTGGGATATAGGGTACTCTGCACACTTGAACGCGTGTAAACCTGAGGGCAGAGGCATCGAAACGCTAGAGATGGCTGAAGATGAGGCATCGTGAACACCTGGTGATGGATTGCTGTCTCGAAAGGGAAGACCGACTGGTTACCTAATTTGGACAACAATCAATGTGAGAAACAGACCTTTTCCAAGACCGGAAAACAATCGGTGTGTGGACGGCGTGTTCGGATCCCCCGCCAGTGCCTTGGCCCACTAAACCGCCGGATATCACGTGGCGGAGCGGCCGCCAGCGAGCGGGGCTGCGGCCGGAAGGATCGGCGCTAGGCCGGAAGAAGGCAACAATCAGTGCTCGGCGAAGGGACTTTGGTCGTCACGCCGGCTTACTTTTTCGTAGTGAGGGGGATATTGGGTCGGGATAAGGCAAGATTGCAGGGGAAATCCGACCGTCTTACGCATGGTCTTCGTTGCCTTTGAACGCTCCGTTACCCATTTTCTCGATTGTTTTCCCCTTTCGGTAAACAGTTCTTCCAACCTACCGGCCTTCTCACTTCAACCTCAGCCCGAGGAGCAGCTCAGAGCTCGTTTCGGCTGCACCCTTAGCTCCGTCAGATCTCCATCAAGTCATTATTGATTACATACGAAAGAGAATTCCACTCGATTATTTACCACAAGAGGCAATAGGACCCTTGAGATCCGCTGGTTGAAGATGGGAAACCAAAAACGGCCTAGTATGATCTCTAATTCATCTACCCATCATCATCCACTCTGACGTCGCTACTGCAGCCAGCAAGGGATTTGCCTTTGTCATCACAGATACGTCTGGAAAGCCCAAGTCAGACGATCGGAAACTCATACGCAGCCATGTCATGCGAGGCAAGAATACACGCCCGTCTCGTGGCGGGCAAAAGCGCTCGACCGAGTGGATCAACCAGACTAGTCCTCAACCTCCACAGGAACCAGAGGAGCCACCTGCACCCAAGTCACTCACTGCTCTTGTTAAAGAGCCGAGAAAGCAAAAGCTCTACAAGATTGCCTGGTACGAGCATGTATTCCGCACACCCAACGACCTGTACATGTTCCAATTCGCCGACGATATTGACGCGGCCTCCCGGGGCATGCTATTTGAATGTGAGTTTCGTTTCTGCCCTGGATTTATTGTCATGCTCACCTGGTCATAGTTTACGCCGTTGTTAAAGAGACAATGTACCCCATCGAATGGTGTCTGCAGTACGACGAGAGCAAGACGCCGTGGTTCTACTGGCTGCTAACAGATGCCGCGTTTCTGCACTCGATTTTATTCACCGTAGGATTGATGAACGACACTGTCAAAGGGGAGAGTGCAAGCAAACACACCAACTTCCATATTTGGAAGACACTCCAGCTCTTGAATCAAAACATCGCAGATCAAGACATGGCTTTGGCCGACTCGACCATCGCCACAATTGTGTCCATGTGCATGGTGGCTGAAATTTTCGGACAGCGCGACAATGCCGCCGCACATATCCAAGGCATGCGTCAAATAGTGAAGCTGAGGGGCGGAATCGAAAGCTTTTCTCACAATCTTCAGTTACAGGTCAAGATCTGCCGGTAAGTGTCATTCCTCGATAATTATGTTATACCCAACGTCTGACGAAGCAAAGGGTGGACATTGGCTGGAGTTTATGCACCGGTGAGAAGCCGCTATACTTCCGGGATACCTTCTCATGGGAGCCTGCTTTCTCCCCTATACTGGGCAAAGTCTCTGTTGGCTCCGAGATCTGCCCTGGCTCTTCAAGCATACGACTTCTTTTGGACGCGGCCGATAGTCGCCTGGGCAACGTCTTCCAAGATCTCCACGACTTCTCCCGCCTGGCGACCGCGCTATACCACACCAATCGCAAGATTGATCCGAACCTGTTTCAGGAGTTCATGACTTGCGTTCAATACCGGTTATTGTATTCGGAGACGACACACAATGCCTTGGCCGAACTGGGCCGCCTTGGGATGATTGGCTACATCACCACCCTCTTCCTCCAAGTACAAGGTGCAAAATTCCAGTTCACCTCCTTGGCTACCAAGCTCAGGTCAGCATGTAAGAACTTTGAGATTTTAGCCTCCACATGCGCTGCCACAAAACTCGTGCTGGCCTGGAGTCTTGTTGTCGGTGCCATATCCGTCTTTGAAGAGGAGGACAATCGTTGGCTTTTGCCAAAGTTGGCCAATCTGCGAGACTCTCTGGGACCTACGTGGCCCGAAGCCAAGGCCAAGCTCGAGGATGTCATTTGGACCGAAAATGTGCATGATTCTGCCGGTATCAAGGTTTTCGAAAAGCTAGTGTTGCACATCGCCAAGATTCCGAGAGCTAGCACATAATGCTGGTCCCGAGACGCAAGAACATGCCACTTGAACAGAAGTCGGCGAGCTTTCTTCCGACGGGTCAGGTGTCTGGGATCTGTTGAGGTCTAATGCACACAATGTGAAGCGGTTGGAAGCCGTCGATTGCCAGTCTATCACGTTGCCAGTCTACCACGTCTAAACCGTCACGTTGAATACAGGAGTCGATTGCACCATCTCACCTTGTACGACCACCTAGTCCAGAATCCATCATCGGTCCTAAGCGTATCTCGACCCGCATATTACACAACTCACCAGATTGAGCTACTAGTAATGCCAAGCCCAGCCCATCGTTACCCCTCTCGACTATTGAGAGCTCGAGACCTCGACCTATCACAATGGCTCTTTCCTTCTGGATTTTTCGGGAAGCATATCAGATTGACAAGAAATTGACAGCTGTTTAACTAATCCGTAGCTATTTCCGATCGCGATGTGGCTAAACGGCCATCCGTACGCGTCCTCTTATGGGGACTTCCGTCAAGAAGCCACACACTGCCCTGCTTCCATCTCACGTCAGCCTAACCGGCCACTCCCCCATGGCAGCATGGCTAAAAGTCTCGGGTTCCTGTCCAATTAACAGTCACTGTTTAAATTCCTAGATGAGATCTGCACGCTTTGGCAGCAGATGCCCTTCCGCGCATGGCAGTTACGGGACATACATAAGCGCCGTTGTGACCTCAAGCTTCGCAATGTAAACCAACATTCCATATCGAGAAGCCAACTACAATGGAATCACTTGAGGCTTCACCAGAGTTCCGGGGGTCTCACCCCACAGCATCGATGCTGGACCAGATCGCTTCAGATGCACCCAAGCTGAAAAACCTCATGACGAGCTTCCCTAATCTTTTGGTATACACGAACTCGGCCGAGAGGTACGAGGAAGTTCGAAGCTTCTTCAACGCGAACATGACCCAGCAGCCGTTCGCAATCATCCGGCCGAGGACCGAAGCCGAAGTCGTGGCCATCATCAAGGAGCTGAAAGCTCAAGACATCCCATTCGGCCTCAGGAGTGGTGGGCACGACTTGACATTCGGGCAGGCACAGGGCAAAGACGGCGTCATCATGGACCTGAGAAGTCTCGACAGCATCCTCATCGCCGACGACAAAAAGTCCGTCCGCGTCGGCGGTGGCATCCTGGGCATCAAGCTCTTGCACTTTCTGCAACAGCACAAGCTCGTCACCCCCCACGGCTGGTGTCCGACTGTCAGCATCGCTGGCTGGGCTATGGGCGGTGGTTACGGATACACGAGCGCTTACCACGGGCTAGGCGCGGACCAAATCCTCGGCGCGCGTGTGGTTCTCGCGAATGGCGACATTGTCGACACGAAAGATCATCCTGATTTGCTCTGGGCTCTTTGCGGCGCTGGCAATGGCAACTTTGGTGTCGTAGTCGAGCTGCAGCTCAAGGTGTATCCCCAAACAGGCTTTTTGGCGGGCTTTCTCGGATTTCCCAACGATCAGGTTGGCGAAGTTTTGAAGAAGTTTGGTGAGTTCGAGAAGGATTTGCCTGTCAACTTCACTGGCGAAGCTACCCACATGGCTCTTCCCGGCGTTGGCCCCGTATTTTCCTGGCTATTTGCTTGGACGTCAGAGAACGATAACCTGGAAGAAGGCTGGGCTTTCTTTGAAAAGATGAAATCTCTTGGTACACCAGTTCTCAACACGGTAGCAGAAGGTATGTACCACAGTCCTCTTAAACAGACGACAACAACTTATCAGGCCTGCAGTGGACGACTTTACGTTTTTCAATGCAATCCCCTCGCCGACTAATGTCCACTGGTACCCTCGACTGAGGATGTTCGAATATTTCACTCCAGGAATAGCCAGTGCGTTCGGCAACAACTCACCACCGGGTGCAACCTCGGCTACAGTTATCCATGCCGCTCACGGTCGAGCCATCGAGGCGAACCCGTCAGTTTGCTACCCCCTGCGCAAGAGACATCGCATAGCAGCTCCTTCGGGTGGTGTCATCGATACTACCGCGCAGGCGGCGGAATATGAAGAGTATAAGAAGTGGGCGGATGATCTGGTCAACTCCCTCTCGGAGCAAAGCCAAATGCTTCCATACGGGAATCGTAACCTGGGCCCTGAAAGGGACATGGACTGGGTATCAACGTACAGCGAGGACACCCTATCAAAGCTCAGGGAGATCAAGCAGAAGTTTGATCCGGAAAATGTCTTCAAAACGGGGTATCCAAAGTTAACATAAGTTGAGAAGGCGGTGCGACTTGAAGCTATCACAAAAGAGCAGCGTTGGTGTTGGTCGTCAGATTGATCATAAATGCCGAACCAAAGACAGCAGGCGAAAGCTGCATACTTAGGCCTGACTCAACACAACCAGCGGATTGATAAGTACTTAGTTTGACTGTGGCGCATTGCTTTCCGAGGCAGCAGACACTTCGGCCAGCGGCCCGAAGTCTCTGATACCCCCAAAGAATCAAATGCCGTCGTTCGAGGACTCCTCTTGCCACCTCGTTACACAATTAAGCAAATCATAAGCCAAGGGGCAAACATCATTCCCTAAGGTCGGCAACCTGAACAGCCATTATTATGGCTGGTGTTTCAACCCTTCAAGTGTTCATGGAGACGACTTTGAGCAACGTAAACTTTGCTATGAAGCAAGCAAGCTAGCGATTCGACGATCTACTGCGTGCGATATTGTCAGGAGCCATGTATATGTAGGCCTGTCCTAAACTCCGATTCGTCATGATTTGATATGTGTCCAACTCAATGTCGAGACTCTGGGCCTCGAATCGCACAGTAAATGCAAATAATCATAATCGCCGTGTCAAATACACCACTGAATTTCAGCTTGTCTCATTCAGTTGGGGCCTGGCACAATAGAGCTTGCGCATGAACTTAACACTAGCATGCGCCTGCTTTCGGCGAAGAGAGCGAGAAAAAAAGCGACATCAGCCGAGCCTGGAGGAACCGTTGAAAGTAGAAGTTGGATCGGACCATCGTGATTGCCCACGATAATGTTCGTTTCTATCGTATCGATGGCCGGACTTAGTTGGGGATTGGATACTGGTCAATCCGTTCAAGTCCAAGATGGCTCAGACGCTGGCATCGGGACACAGTCCCAGAAGAGCGAGCTGCAGGACGCGGGATCAGATAAGGAATGATTCAATATCTCGAGGGGTTTACGAAAAGCGTGCACGGTAGAAGTGAGGTGAGTTGAGTGAACGACTTGAGTCTGAGGTCCAAGTGCCAGAGATTGCTAGAAGGAGCTTGGTAAGACTGGAACTTTTGTTTCTAATAAGTGGAGCGCTACACAGTCGCTACCTGTAGCATTTGTCCTGATAGAACGTAATCCGACATCAAAGTGGTGTCAGACCAGCTACAGCATTACAGATGCACGGCTCCAGCAAACAGGCTTTGCACTACCGGCACACTGTGCGAAAATAGCTGTAAGTGCGGACGGCCTTTTACTGTCAGTGGTTAAAGTTTGAAGAGCAGTGCGGGATAAGCTAGAAGCATCTCCAGACCCCTCACTTCTGGGGCTAGCCTGATAGTCCGGTGAAACTGGTGCGGAAGGGCCGACTGGCCCGGACGGAGGACCGACTGCGGTTCGAGTTTTCGGCTCTAGCTTATTCCCTTGTGACTGTACGCTAGACATTTGCAGTGGGATAGTGATACTTGAAGCCAATTAGCTGACGGTGGGCTGGCCAAGTAAGGTGCCTATGTCAAGCAGAGGCATTGGCCCCAGTCATAAATGGCATAATCGATGGCGAATACAGCAGTGCTCTCAACTCCAAAATGTGACTGCTCGTTGCCAGCAACTCAAGAGGGTCAACTGCGCCACACCTCTTGTTGGCAGCAGGATGGAATGAGTGGTACGGGTGGAAGGGATTGGAGAGGGACAAGGGCAGAAATTTCAATGTCCGTGGAGATTGTGCCACGAAAAAGATAATATCTCATACGCTAAACTAGCGTCGAGTGGTGGTCCAGAAATGTGATCGCTAAGCGGAATGGGATTCTTTCAAATTGGAATCAAGAATTCCATCGGAGTTCACAGGGTCACAGATCATATTGCTCTTGAAAAAGGCTCGTTCATTGGAGTGAAAGGCACTACGGACATGATGGCAAGCCGCAAAGATAGGACGATGCGGTCCCAGGATTCCAGGACTCGAATAGTAACTGACAATGTAGTTGACCCAGTAATCGTCGGGATTGTGGCCGCAGAGAAGAACCCCCGTGTTCCAACGAAAGGTCTCTCAATGAAGCAACTTAGTGATGACGCGGTGGTGGAGAATCGTCAACAGCCCAGAAATTTCAAGGGCCATTTGATGCTCACTTGCTTGTGGCTGCGACGGCACATGTAAGATGAAAGCCTGTTTGACCTGCCTTGCGGGGTCGAAACTGTGGCTCGTCGTCGCGTCCAAGCCGGGGCTCCGACACACAATGGCACACTCCTCCTTGCGAGTTCGCCACTTAAGGCAAGCCACATTTCTGGTTTGCTTCCTCTAGTAATTGTCCAATGGCATAACCCGGACACTCGGGATGGTAGATCAAAGTAGCACAGTGGGTATGCCACGGGAATGATTGAGCATGGACAGCGAGCGGAGATTTTGAGGGGAAGAGAAAAAGAGGGAGATTCCATCTCAATTAGTGGATTACAAGGGCCCAACTAGCCAAGCACAGTCAAGCAGTTCCTGGTCAACCCGACATGCCTCTTATCGAAAGCTAACCATTGAGACATGTCTATTGGTTCACTGCTTTGCTGAATCAACTCCGTTGGCTGAGATTCAATCCGAACACTCCAAGCCCGGAGGAAAGCTCCGGTGCCCCCCTGCCTTACACTGTACAAACGAAAGCAGGTTACGGAAACCGTGTAAGATAGTGGCGCTCCGTCATCGTACATATTGACATCGCGAATACCTCCCCTTATTTTTCTGCCCCATATTTCCCGGCCAACACCTAGGCACCTAGGGTTCGTTGAAGCCGCGTCCCTTCATGCTAGCAGTAGATTGGTATAGCCGGGCCAAGCCAGGAGGGACGGGAACCTGCGCGCTACCTACTCAACTATCAGACGCTACTTATTCTCATAGTGGCAAACACTTTTGGCATCCCACACCTCGGCAGCTGTTGTGTGACAGCAAGGCCTCGAGAGTAAAGGCTCACGGAAGTCAAGGCCCCTCTTCGACCTTTGTCGAGCTCGGCCGAAGCCACCCCGCTAATTAGTCCACGAGCTTCTCAAGAAGCATTGCTCAACCGAAATGTGATGCGCCGATCTTGTTACTAGCACTGGTTCCACAGTACAGGATCCCTCTTCTTGGCCTGCCATGTCTTGCCTTGGTGCAGCCGTGCCATGAGGTGCTTGTCCTAATCGGGCCCAGGGACAAGACCACAGACTCTTGCCCCCCGCCTCGTCCTCCGCGGATTTGTGCTGCGTTTCTTTAAAAGGATCGTAGGACCTCGTCACGAACCCCTTGACGCGGTACGTGTGTGTATGTTTCTCGTTTCCAGCCACTTTCAACTGTCTCAAAACCCTTATTCTTCGTCGCCAAATGACCTCCAAAGGCTTATTGCACATCTACTACGCTCATTCGATTGGTAACACCAAGGATTACCTTTTTAATACCACCATTGCTCGCTTAAGCTTTCGTCTCCAGCCAAGGCTAGCCTAGCCAGTCAAGACAACCCTGTCCCCCCCCCCGCCGTCCTCTGCAATAGTCGCATCGCAGCGAAAAGAGAGCTCGAGATGGTATTTCCTGGCAGTAGTGTAAGCCTGCCTCAACAAAGTGGGTTATCCATAAAAATATTCCTTTATTTCAGACTGTATCCCAACTTCAAGATGCAGACCAGGTCATAAGTACCTTTGAGCAATCACAAACACAGCAGCAACACCAGCAACAACTTTCACAACAGACATTTGACAGCAATGACCTACAAGCGAGTCTCGCTTCGCCCCGGGTTCCAGCCGCGAATCCTCCTTTTGAAGTAGACCGTCAGTCTTCAGCCTCAACACAAGGCCAAGGGTCCCAACCGTGGCAAAATTCTCCTGCCAGCAATCAGGCAGAAGGATTAGCGTCACCAATAAGCTCCGTCGTCTCGTCGCACAACAGCACAAATTCACCGAAACTCCCACCGATTGATCCTCTGATTCTTGATTCTACAAGCGAAACGAAACCATCTTTACCAATCGAGGCGATAGAATCTCCAAAGCGACGCAGGGGGCGGCCAAGGATTTCTGAGGACGATGGACCAGATGTTATTGCATCAAAGACAGGCGCAGAAGCACGGCAGAAAGGCAGCACCCGACGGGCCTCAAACACATCAATGAGCGGCGCCATCGACACAGGGGACACACGCAGCGGCGCCGAAGCCAAGAAGAACAAGGTCCGCGCACGGAACCGGGAGGCAGCTTACAAGTGCAGAAAGAAGAAGCAAAAGGGAGTCGAGGAGCTACAAACCCAAGAGGCGATGGCCGAAAACATCAACAAGAACCTCAACGACGAGGCTGCGTTGCTCCGAGGCGAAATACTCATGTTGAAGACCATGGTGCTCCAACACGGTAGCTGTGGGTGCTCCTTTATCGAGGAGTACATTTCCGGCGCGGCGCAAAACTTGGTATCGTCGAGCATGGCTGGGGGCGCTTCGGCATCGGCATCCAGCGGAGGGATGCAAACAAATATCCAGCCATGTCCAAATGGTACGAATGAAGGAGAACCTTACGTCGACTGGAAGATGTTCGACGCGGATACGGAACGAGCAATCCCCTCGATGGGCTCAGAATATAGCTAAGAGCTTCTCCAGTCTTGACATCACCGCCCATTGCGCGAGGCATAGTTTTGGATGGAGGAAGTTGCGGTCAGTACGTATGAGGGACTGGTGAAATTACGTGAGAAAGGTGTTCGGGACAAGGTAGGAAAAAAGGCTGTTTGCTCAGGCCGTCACTCGAGAGCAGGATGAGAATAGGATACCCTACGTAACTCAGCCTGGTAGGCTATTACGGGTACATGTGCTTGACGCCCAGGAAGCTACTTTGGCAGGATTACATATCTCTATTGTTGTTGTCCGAGAAATAATGATGAAAACGAAATCAAAATCCTGGTGTCTGTCTACCTGCTGAGTTGAATTGAGAGTCTTCCCTAGCGAGTAGGAACAGCCATTGTGGAAAGGCCCGGTAAGCTTTGATCTAGCTGCTGTCATAACGTTTGCTCATGTCCAGTAGCGCCTTCATTCTGACTGGTTGATACGACGTATCGCCATCTTGAAGAAGATCGTGATACTGTGAGTTAGTAGTGGTTGCCGTAGCTAGCATTGACCATTCTTGGAGGCTGTTGTAAGGCGCAAACTTCAGTTTCATCTCGATGGCCAGCGACAAAGTCACCGTGCCGTGTCAATATACTTTCTGTATCTTCACGACTCAGGCTCCTAATCACATGCTACGCGAAGACGCGCTGTCATTCTTATTCATCCGTTTAATCGTTGCTGACATTCATAAGTTCCCATAGCAGTGTCGCCTCCTAACGTTACTTGGCCAATTTGTAGGTCATGTTCGTGTGCACAGGTGTGTATACATTGTTGAAGAAGGTCCAAGTTGTGTTTTGTACATATAAAATCGCAATATGATAGTCAGCTCTGGAGCTGCTAGGACCCGCTGGCCTGTAAGAAGTCTGGTATGGTCATCAGAGTCATTTCCGAGTGTCCCTGACGTGAAATTATCGGCCTCAAGCCCGTCGTCTTCTTGGCATCCCCCTATCATCACTGTCTCGCCCGTCTCGACTCCCTCTGCTGCGACCCCTCTGTATCGTGCTGCAGTGCTCTTGATGGAATCCTGGCAGGATTTAAAATCGCCACCAACATCTTCCTATCTCTCGAAGTTGGCCTTAGGCCCAGCGAACGGAGTAAACACGTGCAGTAGTCGCTGATCGTCGGACAGGGTGCTTCCCTCCCTTCAGACTCCATCCGTAAGCATTTTGGAGAGAAGCGGGGTTTGAACATGGTAATGAGGTGCTCTAAGCTTTCTGGGGAGTCCGAGGTGTTGTACTTCGAACTTTAAAACTTGACTCTGGTCGGGTAACCCGCAGCCAGTCGCAGTCACCGGTTCATCGGGTCGCAGCCGCTGTGCCACGACAACTTCCGCAACTCTTCAAAGTCAGCAAAAGTAGAAATGAATACCAGCTTCATCACTGAAGTGGATAAGAGGCACACAATAGGTAGTCACTGCCGCCGGTGTAGGTCGAGAATTGAGCAGCCTTCTTCCGACGGTTTGAAGCACAGGATATTGTCCCGTGTTTACGAAGAACCGTATTGGAAATAGGTGCACTCTCTGTGCATATTTCCGATGTTGAACCCTGGAAACTCTGAGGATTGAAGCAGAGGCCAAGCCCATCATCCTTAGGCTTCTCAAAAAGACTTCGGCCACATTGGTTTGCGACAAGGGCCGACCATGACAGACACGTCTCGAACGCTCTTAACATCACCAAAAGCTGCCGGATTGCGAAACGATTCGTATTGTGCCGAGCGATTCGCAAAGCAGAGTTCCAGACTACATGTTTCTGACACCCTGCCGCCGAAAAGTACTGAGCCGCCCTGTGAGTTGAACGCCGGTCGATGCTACTATGTTTGCCAAACAGAGAGTGTTAAGCGCCAGACTGTTCGTAAAGCGTTCGCGACAGAAAATGCTCAAGCCAACTCTCACATCCAACCACCATGCGACAGTTGAGTAAACGTCTAGTTGCTCAAGTGGCGCCAATATGTCGACGCCGCTCCTTCCAGTATGTTTCGAGCTAAGCTGGTCGATTCTGAGTACCATCGGTGCCGCCAACGTGATTCTTGGCTTCCTCATTGTTGGAATCACAACCTTCTCCCAAATAAATGCAGTGCCGATCATATCATCAGCTGCTGGCGCTATCGCAAACGGGCTTTGCTACTATGCATTCTACGATGAGACGTATTCCCTCAAGAGCAAAGCTGCCGCGTCGGTGTTTGGTGATATATTCTGGATGGTGAGGATGGAAATCAAGGGCATTCCACGTATTTTGTGTTAACCTTGCATACAGATTCAGGAAGTCGGATTATCCTTCTACAGTTACGTTCTCCTCCGAAGAATTTTGAAGGACTTGGGCTGGCAGATCTTCAACAGCTTGTTCTGGATCATGGTTCTCTCAATCATATCAATACGCATCATGATCGCCGTCTCGCGCGCCAGATTCATCTTAAGAGGCAACACGAACCTGCAGAGCACCGTCAACAACCTACACATCGGTTACTTTGTTCTCATAGCTTCGCTCGAGTGTATCAGCTCATTCTTCTTGCTCAAGACGTTCGCTGAGGTCAAGTCGACGTCCTTGAGAGCAGCTTTGAAGGGAGGCCTGTTCAAATACCTAATGCGAAGCACTGAAGTCCGGCTGGCGACGCTGGCTTTGGTTGGAACAATGCGAGCCGTCACATATTCTTTTCAGATTGCTGCACAGAGTGCTACGAACGCGGCAAGTCAGATTGACCGCTTCGCATACACACTTGAGTGCCTATTTCCCGTAGTCATGTTGTGAGTAATAACCCGATACTCGTGCCCACATACTGCATAGAGTTGCTAACTAATATTACCCGAATAGCATTGACATCCTGGCATCTAAACTCGTCTTCACGACACAGGTCTATCACCCTACGCAGCCAAGTCGACCGCCACTTCGAGGGTTTGCATCGTATCAGAAACAGAATGATTGGTATGCTGCTACGCAACACAGTGAGAGACTGGTCGAGGTTCGCGGTGGCAGGCGGACAAGCTCTCAGGAGGACATAATCAGCGCTGGCTCGTCAAGATCCAACATCGGGCTCGACGGCATTGAACCGATATCGCTGGGAGGGATCAACAAAACGGTGGAGATCAGCGTGTGGCACTCAATGCCGGCGAGACCAGAGACCAAGGCGCACTTCTTAACATCTCCATAACAGGATCTCAGCATGTGGAAACCTACCTAAACTAAGGTACCTCACGTTTGCCCCGCGGGCGAAACGATGGCGCAGCACAGCATGGCGTACAAGCTGAAATATATTGATGATACCCTGCACTTCAGTTGTCTCCTCACTTCCCTCAAGCATATCATACCAAGGTGACAACGGACTTTGTGGAAGCCAGTAGATCTGCACCAAAGGCTGCTCCGTCCTGGACGAGCATCCCAATTCTCCTCATACAACCCGATTGATCTCCCGAAGGGACCACAAGTAGCGCTTGAGCACAGGGATCCTTCCGCTCCGGATCGGCTTTGAAAGGAGTGCCATAGGTGAAAGCCAGAACGACAGCACTCAGATCCATTGACCTGAGGAGACTTCCGCTAGCAGCGTAGTCCCGGTCGATCGTATCCAGAATTGCGTAGAAGTCAGTCGCGCCCTTCTCGGTCCTCAGGAGGATGTGTCCTGTCGGGCCCTTGTTTTCGGACACGACCATCTTAACAAGCGGAGCCTCGAGCTTTATCCAGCCGTCTTTGACACGACCAAATGGATTTTCGCCATCAATTTCGACCTTTGCCTCAATGATTTCGGCATGAGGTATACTCTCACCCAAAAATCCCGTCGCAGGAGTACCATCGACAGAGGCCCAGGACCACGACGGAGCGCGATAGCCTCCCGAAGCAGGCTTACAGCTTAGTGGCTGCCAACACAACCCCTCGATCAAGGAGCCTCGCCACAATCCTGCTAGATACTCGTCGTTGAGTATCATGCTGAAGGTTTTCGCCACGCCGGAGAATGCTGGCAGTTTATCGGCAGGATTCGTTAACTCTCTAGGTCCGTACTCGCACAAGAGATGGGACCAAGCCTTGAGAGAGGTTGTAGAGCGGTTGAAGTCTTTGTATAGCTCTGCCTGCTCCCCGGCGCGCTTTTCTACACGGGCGATTACTTCTGGGTCGGGATTGACGCAGGGTAGTCGGTGTGGGAGTTTGAGACCTTCTTCGGCCTGGAAACCCTCGAGACATTCCCAGTACATTTGTTCGCTTCCAAAGTGTAGTATTCTTCGGGCAAGAACACGTTCTTGGAAGCCCCAAGCCCTTCTTGTCAGGGGCTCCCCCCTCATTTGCAAGTGGTAGTCGTGGATGATTTCTTTGTGGAGAGGTAGGGCAGACGCGAGCATGAATGTGTCTTCGTTAATGGAACTTGCCCGAGGAAGCTTCAAGTATGTCCTTTTCTTTCGAGACGAGAGGAGACCTCCGTTAATGTCAGAAGATTTTGTGGCCGCAAGAGTTAGGTAGGAATTAGAGTAAACTGTGGCCATTTGCCCCGACTCTCGCTCCCAGTCTTTGAGATCATCCTGGCAGATGCAGAGACAGTCGATCCAGAGGTACTGGACCCCGAATTTTCTAGTAATGAAGACTGCATCCTGAAGGGTTTGTGGTAAGGATTCCAGTAGGAAACCCTCCTTTCGTGCTTGCATAGTTTCGTTTGTTGTAGTGAATTGCTTCGATCCTTGACCCCAGCAGTAGCTTAGAGTAATGTACCGATCGTGGAGATCAGCGTCTGGCTCGATGAGTTTTATGACGGGACCGGACTCCAGTGTTCCAATGTCAAGCACACGACTTGGTAGAGGTGATGTCCCGCGAGTACTACAATACTCATGTTCGTTGCATTTCTCAAGCCAGTCAACAGCTTGGCGGAGTGTCGTCTCGTCCGGAACTTCTCTCAACACGCGATCAGAAGACCCGGTGGTGCGAGGATCATCTAAGTCACAAATGAGTATTTATATCAAGAAGTTCACGTTGAGCAGGCAGTAGAGAAAAACTCACCTTCATCAGAACTGAAGCCAATGGATGCAATCGGGACGAGCCACTTGTCACTCCCCCAAGAGCTTCTATTCACAACCCAGAACCCATCACCGGAGACTTCAGGCTCCGATCGCTTCGTCAGCCACATGTCCCAGCTGGGCTCGGTCTGCATCAGACCACGTCTTGGCTGGGGAAGGCCTGCGATCTCCTCTATTAGTGCATCGGCTTCTGTCTCGATGACCTGACACAGCTCGCAACCGCCAGAGGCCGCTTGGCGGAGACTCTGCAGGCTGGCATGGTACTGGACGCCGAATCTTTTGATGGGTGTATCTTTCTCAACCAACTGGCTCTTCAACACTAAGTGATGAAATCGCGGGTAGCCGCTCAACGTCTTCATGAAGTTTTCATTCGGGAAGGGCGGGAGATCTCCCCATGCGATGGATCTGCAGAGGTCGCAGAGGGGCATGTTGAAGGTAAGATTACTTCTCACGAAATACAGACAAGTGAAACGAGTTGGATGGGACCATGTATGAGCGATATGTTATCTTGATGTTTAAATACCGAGATTCGATTATTTAAAGCACCCTTTTCCGTTCTTGTATATCCTGATGAAGCCTAAACGTGGCGGACTCGCGAACCATCTGGTTCTGCCTAATACGTACACGTGAGGAGCAATCTGGTGCGTACCAAAAGTCTTTTGGGCCAATCCTTTGCCGATCAACCCAAGATACGGACGGCCCTCGTGCATTTGGACCATTTTCTTGACGGAGGGACAACTGAACCGCGAGTTTTCGCCGCCCAGCAATCAAAGCGGTCAATGATGAAGTCAGTTGAAGCTTTTTCTAATGTTGTACAAGGCCAGATTGCTTGACAAAAAGCGCAATCCCGAGAAACTGGTGTCTGGGATTCAAGGTGCAGTAATTGGCCTCAATCGTCCGTGGGACTGGAGAATTAACCCCCAAAAGCGACCCCACGAATCATCGTCCAGTCTCAGACTCGTTCTCAATCACAAACAAGGTTAATTTAGTGTTGTCAGCTCGTTGCCTGTCAGCGAATTAGCCAGGGCCCCGGTCTGGCGCTTTCAATTCCCCGTCCAGGCTGTCCTTCATCAAGACCAGCAAAGCGATGGCACGCTGGAAAGGGACTTTGGTATTTCCAGTGTAACCGACCTCTGGCAGTGCATGAAGTTCTGCGTTAAAAGCCGTCACTTCAGTCAGCCCAGCCCTATTAGATGCAGGATACCAGAGGCCGCAATTAGAGACCCTGCTGTGCCGCCTCCTTGGCGCCGACGTCTTCCCAGTCTCGTAGAGCGTGTATAGCCTGATGACTGCCAGGTTCATGTCTCTTTTCCAGTCTGAGGTGAATCTTGAGAATCCTACGCGCCAATGGAGCCCCTATCATTGAACGGGGAAAACTCTGACGAGGCAACCTTGGACATCAATGGAGCAGGGGGCGTCTCGATGTCGGCTGTTACCTAGCATTGCTCCTCCTGCGGGCGAGAAGGCACAGTTGCAGATATTGGCTCGAATGTTCTGGTGTCGAACCTGGGGGCCGATTCGGTCCTGCAAAGTAGGTAGCCTTCAGAGTGGGTTAGAAGGATACGAGAGTTTAGAACCTTGTATGGTCTCCCGTAGATTTGGAAAGTATTGAAACAAGACGAAGCAAAGTGAGCAAAGGCCTTGCCTTAGCGTGGAGTCGGATGTGAGCCCGGATATACATACTGCAAGAGACCCACGACGAACTCCCGCTCGTTCTCTTGAACTCTTGGAACTTTGGTGTTTTTGAAATCTCGTGCTTCCCTACGCCCGTTCTGAGCTAGAACAAAGGAACATCTTCCCTCACAAGCTGTTCACCATGGATCGTCCAGCCGGGTCTGTTCAACCAGGGCTTGAAGTAAGCACACACTACGACAACACTCCTATAGCCATCGCCAACGGAGCAAGTCACTGGCAGTCTCCCTCACAAAACGGCTCGGGCTATAGTGAACACAAGACCTTGGACAATGGCTACTCTTCGCAAGCCCCTGAAGGCCATATTGAAGGACAGGAGGATCAGCGGACGGGTCGGCGATTCCCATGGTGTATCGCAATCACGGTGGCTCTAGTCGTTTTGATTCTTGGAGGTGTCATCGGCGGCGTGGCCGCATGGAGGGTGACGGCGAACCGAAGCGCGCAATCACAGACGGGTGGTCCGGGATCAGTAAATGGCGATGCGCCATCGACGAGCGCTACTAAGATCATGCAGAACTCGGCTGTATCTGCTGTCGGATGGCGGTACGGTTCCGATATTACCCTGCAAGTCTTCTTCCAAGGCGCGGACGGTTCATTGAGACGGTCCCAATACATGACCATCTATCAAGCCTGGACTCCCCCGATGGAAGCTGGCGCAGCCCCCAAAGTGGGCTCTCCTTTCGGCGCCGGTCAGCTGTGGACCAAGCCCGATGAGGTTCGTATTCGCACTTTTCTCGTCGGTGGACCTTTCACTAAAGACGTCTCGTGAAGCCCTTGCCTGTTATCCCGCAGTCCGAAGTCTTCTATGTTGGGTCGCCAGACAAGATCCTTGGCGTCAATTGGCGTGAAGGTTTCTCGAGAGGGGGCCTGACAGACAGCGTCAACGAGGCAGGTTACACCATCAGCAACACGGGAACACAGATGGCATCGTACTGGCCGTCCACCATTGTACAGGCGAGCAACGGAGACATAATGGAGGTGTTTTTCGATTACAAGTCGCCCAGGTTCCAGGAGCCCAAGATAGTCAGGTTCACGGCGTCTCCGGGCTCGGCACTGGTCATTCTTCCTCGAGAAGTGATCCACTCAGCCGGAGACCTGACATCTGCATCAAGCGCACGTATCATATACCGTAGCACCGACGGCCATTTGCAAAACTATGATCGATCATCTGGTGGCCAACAGCTCACCTCGACGGGTCAGCTACCGGTGACTGTCGACTCGAACTTTACCATGGCTGGCTTCGCGGTAGCTCGGCTTGATTCTAGCGGCCAAAAATCAGAGGCCCTCAACACATGGATCCTGTACCAGGACTCCAAGACTGGCAAGATATCCTATGTGTACGAGGACGATACGACAGGGTGGAAAGGGCCAGAGTCAGATTCCGTCTTCGATGGTGCTGACAATCCAACACACATCGCCTGTGTGACAGCTGCGTCGGCAAAGATTCCGGAGGTGCCTCTCGAGGCATCGCATGACCTCAGTCACTGCTTCTTCCAAGCGAGCCGGCAGCTGAAGCACGTCCACTTTGATGGCAGCAAGTGGGCGGATATGGGGTTCCTCCCAATACCATGAGATGGCGTCGAAACATTGTTGAATAGAGCGAGGAGTTTGGAACTTGTTTCTGTCGGTCAAGGTCGCAGTATTGTCATTAGTACCATAGCTGCAAAACGTGTTAATGTGGACTAAGAAGGTCCAATGTATGAAATTGAGTTGTCTGTCACAGCCTGGCACGTTGTCGTCCAACAGGCCGGCACTGATCGAACACGGTAAATTCTTGCTAGGTATCAACAGTTGCATATCGTACATGTGTCCTTTGTTTGCTTATTTCTCGAAGCGCTTGGCCACAGTCTTCCAGTTGACAACGTTCCAGATGGCGTCAAAGTATTCGGCCTTGCGGTTCTGGTACTGCAGGTAGTAGGCGTGCTCCCAAGCATCGATACCAAGAAGAGGCTCGAGGTTGCCGGTGACAGGGTCCTGGTTCGCGCGAGTGACGACGCCAAGGGTGCCGCTGGTCTTGTCCTTGACCAGCCAGGCCCAACCGCTGCCCTGGATTCCGGCCAGGGAGGTGTTGATCTGCTTGCGCAGGGTGTCGAAGGAGCCAAAGTCCTCCTTGATGGCTTGCTGTGGAATGTGTCAGTATCTTCTCATATAGTAGAATGTGGGCTTATTTCGTAGAGATAGCGTACAGCCAATTTGCCGTCGGGCTCACCACCGCCATCTCTGCTGGCAGGGGCGAGGTTCTCCCAGAAGAGAGAGTGGTTGACGTGGCCACCGCCGTGGAAGTTGATCAAGGGAGCTTGAGCAGCAGCCTTGGCATAGTCGCCCTTGGCGTTGGCATCCTCGACGGTCTCGAGAGCAGTGTTGAGGCCGTTGACGTAGGTCTGGTGGTGCTTGGAGTGGTGAAGCTCCATGATCTGTGCCGAGATG
This sequence comes from Colletotrichum fioriniae, assembly GCF_027942845.1. Taxonomy (NCBI): domain Eukaryota; kingdom Fungi; phylum Ascomycota; class Sordariomycetes; order Glomerellales; family Glomerellaceae; genus Colletotrichum; species Colletotrichum fioriniae. Next base: position 962,347 of record NW_027076851.1, read on the forward strand.
TAGGGCTCAAGGGCGCCGTAGTCGTCTGTGTAGGACGAGGCATTAGCGCATCTGGATCCTCACTACGAATACGATCCAAATAACGGCGTTACCTACAAGAGATGTCTGGTAGAGTAGCCTTGCCGCGAACGAAGCTGGTGCTGGCCAAAGCAGCAGCAGCAGGCTTAGCGGCACCAGCTCGCAGAGCTGTGCGGAGGACAGGCGCAGTACGGAGGAGGGTGGACGACATTTTGCGTATTCTATGTCTTTTGATTAGTGTCAATGGCTTTGATTCAAGATTGTAAGATGCTAGAGAGCAAAAGAACGAGGCAGTAAGGGCGTCAAAGTACCTTTTGAGGTTGAATTGGCAGGTTGACAAATGCAGGTGCAAATCTCAGAATGATGTCAATTGCGGGAGGTTCGGTCGGCTATTACGTGAGGGAGCTCGGATCTCCAGAAAAGCTGCCTCCGCGCTACGGCTACCGAGCTGTTGCTTGCCGGGCTCGCTCTTCAGCGCTTTTGCGCTTCTCCCCGTTTTCCTCCAGCGGCTCCCCGTCCACTGCTTTAGTGTACGCAGAAATTAGGTACCTACTGAATCACCTAATCAAGCTTTCAGCGAATGAGAGACGTGGACAAATGTCGTCATCCACTAAAGGTGGAGAGCTATCACCTCTAGTTTCCTTGGAGCTCTTGGAACACTCTTAGGTAATCCCTCACGTCTCATTGGGTGCTCCTCTGCTTCACCTTACTAAGACACCCACAGCCACAGCTTCACCCAAGGGATGTGGCTTGGCAGTAACAGACATGGCGGGGTGATGTGTGGCTGGGCAGCAAGAATCGCGTCTAATGCACCGTCAGACGCGTCAAGCTTCACCAGCAAACACCCTCCCAGGTTTGGTCTAGTATTCAGTTGTCAACAAGCAGTCAAACGAAGCGAGTCTCTCGTCAAAGAAACCAACATGTCTTACTACGACATTGATTCCATTCTCACTGATGCCGAAGTATGTAGTGATATCCCAAACTATGCCCCTCTACTCGCAGCATTACCTCCACACTCGGTACAATCGATGCCAAAAGCTAACAACTGCCTAGAAAGTCCCCTGCAAATTCGAACTCGATGTCGCCGACCTCGGATATCTCGACAATAACCCTTCGCATGCTCTGAAGGCAGGAACCAATGTCAGCCTCCCTCTCTGGCTCGCCGAGATGCTCGCCCTTGCCAATGCGGGCACCGGCGACGACTCCAAGGCGCCCGTCACCTTGAACCTGCCTCCCTCACTCTCGAACCAAGTCGTTCAAGCACTCAAGGCCGATGCGCGCTCGGTGCCAGTTAGAGACCAGAGCGCTCACTTCTACGGCCTCGGCACTCGCATCCTAGATCTCTTCGACGAGCGCGACCTTAGCGATACCATGCGAAAGACGTTCATAGCGCGCGCGTCAGAGATCGCATTGCACGCCCGAAAAGGAGGTGATGATGGTGTTGGAGGCTCCGGCGAGGACTTCCTCCGCGGTCTGGATGAGTGGGAGCGAGGACTATTCCGAAAAGCTCACGACGGCACAAAGGCTTCCAAGGAATGGATGGACAAGGTCAAGAAGCACTGAGGAGCCAACAGCGCTATCAACTCATCTTTCAGACACAACGATAGCACTACGGTCACGTCCTGGCTTGCTTTCGTGTGCCAACAACTGAAGACGGCTACGAGTATTCACTGCCACGGATGCCTAGTCTCCAGATCTGCAGTCAGCCTCTGGCAGAGACGACGCGCCGGAGCATTGAGAACACTCTCCTGCCGCTTCCCTCCGACGACATGGTCCGCTTCGGTCGGCGCAAGGGCGGAGACCGACGCAGCCAGGCCAGCAGCGGGCTTCGAAGAGATGGAAGGCACCAGTGCGCACTGAGGGGCTACCACACGAGAATCTGCAACATTTCGGGCAGAACTATCAGAAATTCGCGGGATTCTGCGCCCCGAGGCCGAGTCGCGGGCGGGAGAGATGGAGAGATGCGATAGAGGGATGGGATGGAGGGGTGGCGGGGTGACTCGCGGTTCGGCGTTGGGGCGTCGAGCCGATGTTGGTTCAAGGTTGGAGTCGTGTACCTTACTAGTTGGGTACACAAGCAGCCAGATGTCAGATTACTGTCAACAACAGGCTTACGGCACTGCTTGATAGGATGCACAATGTCCAAATTCAGAATCTTCAACGAGTCGAAAGATATCGAGAGTAATCATCCAATGATACCAGCAAAATACAAATCGGAAATGCGCAACTCGGTGTTCTACGCCACAGCCTTATCGAGAAACCCCACCATCTCTACATCTAGGTTCTCGAGTGCGGGCGGGCCGGTGCGGGTGAGATAACGAACTCACCCGCAGGTCATCGGCGGGATCCGAGTTCACGACTCCACCACAGTGTCTTTCACAAGACATAAAAGCCTCTTCAGGGCCCCCAGACTGCTTTATATATTCATTTGAGATGTTGGAAGACAGCTGCCATTCGAAACAAGATCAACGCACTACCTAATTAAGAGCCAACATTGTTCTGAACTTCAGCTTGAAAATGGCCATCTCACAGACTCCTTCTCGCATAACCGTCCAGCCAATTGTCCCTGCTGTGGGCTCGGCTGTTGATTTTGGCGCGACTATAAGCAACGCTGACATTGAGAATCTCACTGGTAAGATATGACGCAAGCATGATTCATTGAAAGTGACGATGCTGTACAAGTAGTGGGAGAATACCCGTGAAATCGGTAACCTCCTCTGGTAAGCTTCAAGTAACAAGACTCACATATTCAGACCAGGGGCTGACGACTTGCAGATGCCGACTTTGATGTCATCTGTGAAGCTCTCTTCAAGCACCAGGTGCTCATAATCAAGAACCAGGGACATGCATCTCCCAAGGCACAATTCGAGATTACACAAAAGTTCGACCCTGACTCTGGTGAGAACTATGGCCACGGCAAGACGCTGGACGCCAAGCGCTCCATTCTGCATCCCGATCTGAAGACCATCCCGCACCAGCCTCAAGTCCAAGTCATTGGCAATGGCTTCGTCGAGGAGTACGAGGGTCTGAAGAACATCCAGCTCAGACACCCTCACCACCGCACATTCCACGCCACAACAATCCCTGATGAGGATGACCTGGACTTTACACGTTTCTACCGCTGGCACATCGATGCTGCGCTCTACGGTCTCGCACCGCCCGTCGCCACGACTCTCCTGGCAGTCCGTGTGCCCGGTGGCCGCAAGCAAACCCTCCGCTACGACGACGGTACCGACGAAGAGATGACGGTCCCTCTCGGTACCACAGCCTTCGTGTCCGGTTACGCAATGTACGACAACCTCTCGCCCGAAGACCAGGAGTTCGTCCGCACGACAAAGGTGGAGTACGCACCGCACCCCTACGTGTGGATGAGCAGCGCCAAGTCCCGCTCCACCGGCCTGGGCATGGTCTCGGAGGGCAAGGAGGTCCCGCTCGACGACCTGCCCCCCATCGAGGAGCAAAAGATTCAGATCCTGCCCATGTGCTGGCGGAACCCCGTCACGGACCGGCTGGCGTTGCAGGTTCACCCCTCGGCGGTGCGGAAGCTGCACTTGGCGGACGGCACCGTGGTGGAGGACCTCGCCGAGGTGCGGGAGACGGTGCACCGCCTGCAGCGGCCGGGCATCTCGCCCAAGAATGTGTACGCTCACGACTGGGAGCAGGGCGACTTTGTCATTTTCCACAACCGCGGCGTGATCCACTCCGTAGTGGGCGCCTTTGCGGAAGATGAGGTGCGGTTGTTCCGGCAGTGCAACATTGCCGCCGCCCGGCTTCCGCAGGGACCTGTCGAAGTTGCCCCGGCCGTGTAGCTTGATTATTGTTTTGGTTTCCGCTTTCTTTGTATGACCTTGTAATGAGAGTTTAGCCCAATGAGATGAATTCCTACGACGATCTTCATGAATGATGCTCTGCGCTATTGAAGGTTAATTCCGCAATTTGACTCGAGAATCGAGACATGCTGCGGATACCACGGTTCCCCCCATTAAACAATCTACGTCACTGCACTTTCAACATCGTGATGAAATACCTCCTGTCTACTTGACAAGTACGTGTAAGCTCGCAGCTAGCGTGGCATTTGAGTCGACATGTCAAAACGCTCTGACTCACCGGCCTACCTGACGTTTTCCCCGCGATGTAATGGCACATGCATGTCGTGTCACACTGGTGAGCACGCCAACGAACGATCGGCATTCACGATCCGGAATCGGAGCCGGCGGCCGTGAGCTTCTGCCGAGATCTCCAACACCCCGCACCGAGCATTCCATGAGATGTCGTCTCGTACGATATGACGAAATCGTGTGAGTGAAAGTGTAGAATTCACTCTGAGAAAGACATAGAGACAGAAGAGGCAAAGTGTGTCAAATATAATTTGCGTGATGGATTAAATATTTGAACAGAAATCCGCCAATGCCTTCAGAACCACCAAACCAAAGTGTGAATAGTTGAACCAGGGGATATCCGATGAGACGCCTAACCCTAAACCGAAACTTTTGTTATGAGAAAAATAAAAGGGGGGTATCATTCTAATCAGAGCCGAGAGCCCTTCGCTTCGCTGAAAGAAAGGATGAATGCAAGAGTTGGGCGGTCCATATGCACAAATCTAGAGGTGCTTCCAGAACTTCCACTTTTGCGATTTTTGGGCGTGCTCGAGGTCGGTGATGAGAAACTTGCTGAGTTTCTTCCAGCCCTCTTCGGGAAGGGACTCGATGGAGTCGTTGAGCATGTCCATGCAGTACTTGGTGGCTGAACAAGGTGTTAGCGAAAGGCTCTTACAAGGGGCAAAAAGTGGGTGTGTCAACATACGCATCATGTCCATAGCATCCTCCCTGTCGGCAGCAATCTCCATACGCGTCGAGTTGTAGCAGTGATATTGTTGCTGGAGCTCGAGCATGCATTCCCAAAGCTCTTGCAGGTTGGTGTCCTCGGCGGAGGCGCGGCGGCCACTGAGGGAAGGTCTGGGCTGAGAGGTCTGGTCCACCGCCGTCGGGCCCGGAATGCACTCGGTCATGGTGACTGTGGCATCGGCCTTCTCGTTTGTGGCGCAGGGCCTGATGACGATGTCGTCTTCGCTGTCGCTCTCGGGCCAAGAGTAGCCTGAGCTGCTTCGCTTGGGAAACTGAGTTTGTGACTGACGGCCGAACATGTTGGGATGGTGTGAGGTGTATGTGATCCTTGCGTGTGTAAGAGCTGAATGTTTTGTTGTTGAGAGTTTAAGATCAAGGTGGTATGTGGTAGTAGCCCGTCTGTGTGCTGGGTGCCGTCGTGTTGGTATTTGTACTCTTTAGAGGTGTGTTGCTGTAAGTGTCTGTGCTTATTGTTGACGTGAGGTGTCGATGGGTGCCCGATGTAAATATAGGGGGAACCGTTCAGACGAAGAGCCAAGTGCCGTGCCAGGAAATGGGATCTGACGAATATGACGAGAGGGCAGTTCGAACGGGATCCCAAGCCCACTATATAAGCCGCGGGTGCCGGAACCCTATGCAGTGATCACCAATCTAAGGCTCAGATCGTTCGAGACGAGGCGCTCTAAAAATCTGAAGAGCGATGGCGATCAGACCCGCGGCAGCGCCCAACGGAACAAGGCCGATCCTTACTTACTCATGCCAACGCCCATGGCCATTACTACCAGCCGTTCAGGCCACAGCAACTTGGGATGGGTGTACATGTGTGTGTGTGTGTGTGTGTGTGTGTGTGTGTGTGCGTGTGTGTGGCTCTGGGCACACTCGTGGCACACCTCTCAGGGCGCTGAGGGTACAAAGCCAGCCATGGCCGCATACATCTCTGAGACTAAGGAGTAGTTACTAGTACGAAGTATGTATAACACTCGGTAGAAAGTAGTACTTTTGAGGTAATTCGACCTAGAATGAGTAATGACGATGGGGCCGGGAGGGTTGCGCTGTGAGCTCCGTCTGGCCCGGGCAGTGTCCGGAACTGGGCATTAAATGGGTCCAACCAAGCAATTTTTTCTTCTCTTCTCCTTGAAGTCCTTGCTTCTTGGGGCTACTTTGGGGCCTTTTGGAGACGAGGCCTTTCTCCAGCTGCGAATCGATTCACACGAACCACTGATTCAAGGGACCTCAACGGGAAGAATGTGCAAAAAAGGGCCGAACCACGTAACCAAAAAGGGGCCCTACGCGAGAAAAAGAACTGGAGCTACGACGCAGGAGTTTTCGTTTGTGACGTCGAACTGGTCCCTGGAAACAATTAAACGAGAGGGACAAGAAAAAAATTATGATGGAAATTCTCCGATGTGTCAACAAATTTTCAGTTTCGCGTCGATGAGGTACTTGTTTGTGTACATCGTTGTGTACATACGTAAAGTGTGTGTGCTGTGCGAATAAAACATGCACGCCCGAGTTACACTACTGTACCGACAAATACCTTACCTATTACCTTGCGGAAGAGTGTCATGCGAATGGAAGAGAGGACCCTCTCCCCTTGCATCTCGATATGTGGATGCCGCCGCATGGCGCTGCAAGAAACTTTCCCGCGCCCCTGGTCATGTCATGATGTTATGGCGGTGTCAGCTTCGCGTTTCTAAGTGGATGAAAACAGCTGGCCGACGTGGACGAGCGTGGCTGCGTGGTCAGGCGATGAAAGGCCGTGGCATCCGTCCACGCCCGCGGGATGGCCATCTGCCGGGCGACGAAGAAACTCAGAAAGAGAGAGAGAAAGATACGACATTGATAGTGGCTACGGTCAAGTGTTCTCTCTTCCCGGGCACGCATGAGGCGTAAGGTAGCGTTGAAACCTTTTGAATGTTTTGTTGTGGGTTATCAACGGGCCATGATGATGGGTGTGTTTCTCCCTGGCGACCAGTCAGTGTGACCGGATGATGCGATACCACGCTGATATGGAGCGATAAGGCCATTATCGCCCGTCCAGGGCCCAGATTCGCCCAGGGCAACACTCTCAATGGCTTCATGACCTGCGGTGAAGGGGTTCAGTTTGCTAGTCTGTGTCTTGGATACTGAGACATGCGCCCTACCCAACCCTCTTCGGTACTTGCGTGCCTTGGATCAAATGACGGTGACGGTGCGGGAAGGACGCGGGAGCTTTGGGTGTGCGAGACATGTCAGATGAGTCTTTGGTGGTGTCTCCTTTAACCCTACCTACATATTTTCATGAGTTCTTGATTGTCAAGTCAAGGTACAACCATGAACCAACCTTCTTGAGGCTTGAAGCCCTCGAAGCCCACAGGGCTGTTGACGCCTGCGCGTTCCCTCATTTACCGCTGGCGGGCCTCATCTCAAAGTTCCCGTCTATTCCCGTGAATGGGGCCACTAGAGAGGGTTGCCGTGCAGGGCCCGATTCCGCACCGGACTCACTGATCGGCGCCCGACTTTCGGTGAAGTGGGCGACTTTGGCCGAAGTCTTTTTTTGAGGGTGTACGGGCACGCAGTACGTAGTTATGCGTAATAAGAGACTAAGGAACTTGAGGAGAGATTTCTGGTTAGAAAGTAAAAGAGACTACTACGGAAACCGGCAGTACCGGTCGTTAGCTAACCTAACCTTACCTTGCATTTCACACATTACCTTGTTTCTTACGGTAGTCAGATCCTCTCACACCTCTCTTGAAATAGGTCAAGGAGGGATCACTGTGGCGCTCTGCATGGCACCGTGGACACATCAGAGACGGCCACATCGGACGCCGTCTAAAAGATGACCGGACGGCACTGCTAGCAAAAGTCAAAGACCACACAGTCTGACGAAATCGAATCCTCTGGTCAAAGCTTGGTTTGACGTCCAAGAGGTCTAGACTCTTGGGATGACCTTGTCGATGAGATGAAGCTCGTCTGCCATGTCTGCCAATTCTTGAACAACAAGAAACAGCTCATCACTCGTTCAGTCAGTGCGTCATCCAGACGCAACTCTTGTCAACTCATTTGTCCGCATTTCATCGCATCTCAGCTTTCATCCCATTTACTCTCCTCTGGGCCCTCTCATCTTCACATGCCCACAGCCCCATCACCAACACTTGGCTCCTTGGCCTGGTCCTCTGCTGACCCCGCAAAGCCACTCATGATCATCAACGCCATGTGTCCAGCCCGTTACGCCTCTGTAGTCCTTTGGGCTGTTTGCGCCCCGCCGAGCCACTTTGGCTGAGAATTTGTCAACGCAGCTGACGCCCGTACAATCCCTTTGTCACTTTAGACTCCATCGATTACATGGGCCTCAAAAAGACAGCAAGCAAAACCTACAACTCCTCGGTCCGCGAAGCTGCGACCGGTGAGGGGCTTTCAAAGCTTCCGTCCCCGGACCCGCGGGGCTGTCGGCCGGAGCGCATTCCGTGAGTAGTGCCTGCTCACTTGACCAAGAGGGGGGGGGGTACGAGAATCACGAGGCGTTGTAAGAACCGGGAGCTATGCCAGCTGCAACGAGCTTCTTGAGAGTAAAGCCTACTGTTTACTTTGCATAGCCGCATTACGAAAGGTTGGTTGCTCCAAGATTGCAGCTCAAAGTCTAGAATGTCAGAGTCTCCCTGCTCAGTGCACTTATCCAAATATCCTGCGCATCCGAATGGGCTGAGCCACCGCAAGGAAGCCGAGATGCCAAGACGTTCGCCCGGCTGAACCTTTTTCTCGTTGCTTTCAGCACTGCATTTCGTCCACTAAACGCTCGCTGGCTTTTCGTCAAGCATGTCCCATCCCGGCGACATGGAGAGTTCTTGGCCGTTGTCCCCTCAACGTACATCCGGAATCCGCAAAGTCTCTCTCCGGTACATCAGCTATACCCCGCATGTTCCAACGCCTGGTGGGCGTCCGAGGCGTCACAGGCTCATAAGGTTGCAGTGGTCTGATGGAACTTTGCAGATTTACACATCCGATCTGGCTCAAAGCTTGCTGCGCCACGGCACACTCGGACCACGGAAACGCCGGCTCCGGCGGAATGGATCGTTTTTCAATCCCGTTCCCGGCCGATAAACTACGCATCGCCCTGCCAGGAAGGTCTCGATGAGCGACTCGTCTCCGGACTATCCAGCATCCGGCAGCTAAGGAGCAATGCGAGGGCAATGATTCCTCTAGAATCTTGCACGTGATGTTACAAGCGACTGAGAAAACAACTTCCGAGAGACACTGTTCACATATGGAGCTCAATACGTGAACGTGGAAGAAGCGCTTGGCGTACGTTTGACAAGATTAATCTCGTTCTTTAAATCGTAAACTTGGCATAGAAAGTACTGCCTATCGCAAATAGCATCAACAGCTTCCATGTATGCCTCATGGTGAGATGTGACTTCCGAAAGCAAGCAGCTCATAATTTCGAAGGCGATGTAAATCAGACCGTGAAGTTCAGATTGCGGTTGGTTGGTTGATTGACTGGGAGAAGAAGCTACCAATGGTTTCTTGCTGTCTGTTGAAAGGACTGCCCCTGCCGTTGAGAACCTATTGTACTTTACTACACAGCGACCATATTCAAGGTGGAATCCAAATCATATGCTTCTCGGCTTTTTGGTACCAGTCGTTCAATTAGAAACCCCAGTGCGCTGTCTTCTTAGTAACACGATGTGCCTGGGTCTACTCCCCTAAGATAAATCCCCATTACATTTCTTAACGAAACGCAGATGCAAGCACCATGAGATGACTTCTAGACAGGGTCTCTTGAGAATCGCAACGGCATTTGTCATCTGTGACGGAACAGCTACTCAGACCGTAAAGTTTTCTCATCGAGTGTGGCAGTCCATACGCCAGACAAGATCATTCGTCTGTCAACGCTCGTAGTCAACGTACTTGGGAGGGTCTGGGCGGTGAACCTCGTATGTCGCCCTCTAGGGCATTGCTGTACATGGTACGAGGAAGCTTCTGTCCATAACAAATCGTGAACAGCCGCTCATCTTACTTTACCCCAAAGAGAATTGAGCAAGACACACGAACGGGTGCCAGGCTGCGATTCTCACACACTCGGCCCGCAAAGAGACCTGTTCTATCTCCGTGACCTCAAGTGAACCCACGGCGAACAAAACCGCAACGCTTCAGTGCGATTCGGCTCGGAGAATCTAGACACATGAGTCCTCACCAGAAGGCCTTCATCACGCTGCTACGTACCACCCTCGACATTACCGGGCTAAGGAGGGTGACACGAAGTGCCCCTGACTCCACAGTCACATAACCACGCCCCTTTGAGCAACAAGCCCATATTCAGCAGTTGGATGCCACCGCCACCGACTCGGCACTCAATCATCTGCTATCAATTCCGCCTCTCTGTGTCACAACCACCCAAAAGGGGCAGAGCCTCATAGAAACGTTGTTCGATGTCAAGAATCTTAGGTGTTGATTGTGATGCAAAGAATAGACTTTTTGGGTCAAGTGGTATATCACGGGGGTTTATTCGAGTATTGTTGAAGCAACTTGAACCATTCTGCACGCCCTTCATCAGGCCAGGACACGAAGATGTTGTTCAATCTTTCGTATCAGCTGTCCGAATCAATCAGGTAGAACCCACACAAAAGGTATCGCATGACTTGACTGTTCAGGTATTGCCTTTGCTGCTTTGCCTTTTATCCTGGGCCACGTAGCTCAGCCGCTCATTCCTGCAAAGCCTGGTGATAAAGCTATGGAAACACACGGCGACTGTCCTTCGCCCGTGAAAGTCGTATAAGAAGAACTCAAGGAGAAGGAAGAAGTTGGACTTTTAACCCAGATTCAACGGACCGTATACGAAGCAAAAACTCCCGAGATCTCAGCAGGAAATACGAATTCATTAAAGATCGGACCTACTGTCTTGAGCCGAAGTTCAGATTTTAGGAAGCAGCAGCGATCCAGCCAGACATACTTCTTACTCTCAACACAGACACCCAATGCTATCAGCATCAACAAGAATAACCAATGTAGTCGCCGAGCCACATCAATCTCACCACCAGAGCATCGCCGAATACGTTCTCCAAAAAATGTGCACCTACCAGTACAGCCAATATTGGTGCAGGACAGAGGAATGCAAGTCAAAGAGTGGAAGTCATCGGCACCTACATACGAAGGTCGAATGCGCAGCTGTGAAGGAGGGGAGAGAATGCGCAGGGCCAATCGATATATTGTCCGCCAATCCCAGGAGGGGTTATTGCGACAAGTGCACCGGACGCTCCAGTTCAGAGCAGAGCAGTAATTAGGGGTTGATCGCTTTCGACAAGCATATCGATCTATACAGGAAGATCATGAACATGGACATGGTCGAGAACGATGGGCAAGGTCATTGTGTGGAGGGCCCCTGGTTGTATGTCCAACGAGTTCATAGGCAGCCCAGCGATGGATGGTGCCCGCCAGTTTTAAGCAACAGGGAGCTGTTAACTACTGTGTATTTTTGTAAAAGCTAAACAACAGTTTCCAAGAAAATTGACCGTTGTCCGCATCATTGTTCTGTGCATTCTGGTGACCAATTCATATCTCAGGAAGAAGCAGCGATTCGGCGTCGCATCAGCATTCGAAGGGTTCGGAAGGAACTTGAGTGATTCACCTTCCCATGCACCGTAAGCCACGATATCTCGAATATCCGACAGCATGATTCACTTCTTATCTCTAAAGTATATAAAAAAGTCGACTCCTTGTGCTTCAAAACTTGAAAATACAACTACTCCTTTAACCACACACTTTCATCCAAGCAAACTAAAAGACAATCGTCAACACCGCCAAGTTTGACAAGAACCGAAAACCAACAAAATCGAAAACAAACATAATTCTCATCTCGTACCACCACCATTACCAGAACGTCACTGACAACATTCGCAAAGAAGATGTGCACCAGACCCTATGTTCGGTACCACTGCGTCAAGTGCGGCGTTAACATTGGCGAGAGAAAACTCGCGAGAAGGAAATGCGACCGGAAGAAAGCAGGCCACCCATGCACAGAAGTGCCTGTACTGGCATATGAGCACCGATCGGGCTACTGCGAGAGATCGGCTTGCAATACATAAGCATCTGGTGGGTGTCTGTAAGAGAGTCCAAGTTGGGCATACGGCGCTCGCCTATGGCACATCGAAAGATGCCAGTCTTCAATAGCGGATAGCTATCAGTATTTAGGTACTTCGAAGTAAAAGCTACCTAGTAGTTTTCAGTCATTCTAACAGTTGCCCGTATCGTCGTCCTTGTTTGTACATGTGCCCTTCTGAAGCTTTGTGCCAGAATCTCTCAGGTCAACTGCCCGAACTAGCCTGCCTGGATTCACAGAAGCATCGCGATGAAGAAATCTGATAAGCTGTGTGCGTATCCATGACCGGAGTAACGGCTTGGAAAGCCAGCTCAAATGCCATAGAGCGCCACCATCTGGATATCTCGAAATTCGCGCCTTGAATCAACTTTCATTTTCCTGTAGCACAACACTACCCTGGAAGCCAGAACACTCAGTTCGCGCCACGTCGAGTGACGTGACCAGAAAAGCCGTGTTGCTGATGAACCGTACTGGCTGTCTTATTTTACGTTGAAGTTGCCAGAGTACTACTACTTGGCTGGGAATAGTCCATGATGATAACACGGAAGTGTAGTATGAGATGGTCATTGAGGCCACTAGAGTACGTGAAAAATCTTCCGACGGAGCATTTGTTAGAGTCTTTCCGGATGGATATCACTGAGGGATAGTAGGGGTTCAAGCAACCAAGGAGCAGCTCGGATATATATACTGCGCAGGGAGTACACGTATAGGCAGTAAGGGGGCAGACTTCAGTAACTCACCCTTTTGATCGTAACAACAGTTTGCCTCTATGAGCTTCTACCCTGCGTCGTAGGCCTATTGACAGTATCTGCCATGCTTCTATGGCTTTCAGCAAGAGCGTGACGGGTCGGTGCATTGGTTAGGCCAGCATTTTAGTATGGCGATATGACGTACATAAGTCCACGTGTTGCTGCCACGTTGAAACCGGCAAGACTCTTGATAACAGCGAATCGCATGTTGCGAGATCGTGATGATAGTTCATCATCTTGAACCAACACCAGGTCAGCAAAGAAAACCACACCTCTGGACATGACCTTGTGTCCTCATAGAAAGTTGCCAAGTGATCTTCAAGTTACCTCTCCCCCATGCTTCTCGGGCTGCTAAACAGTGTTGTCCGTCCATATGCGTCTAGCCCACCGCACTTATATTCCATGCTCCCCGCAGCAGGCTGGTACGCAACTGGAACCTGAGGGATTTGCAGTTCGGGAGTCCTGTTGGATCCCGGCTTGGCGTCGTCAATTTCTCGCATTGGATGAGTTTGGTGCTGCCGAGGTCAGAACGGTCTCAAATAATTCGCTTCTGGCCCATGCTGGTCTGCGTAGCTATTGCGCGAGCTAATGCCGCAGCCGCGAGAATAACGAGGGCAGTGCTTCCTCGAGATGCTAGGGGTTAAGGAGTGGTGCAAGTCTGTGATGCGTCCTGTTGTAATCCGGTGTGGCGGGCGTGGAGTTCTCATGAGAGAATAGCTTTGAACTTCATGGCCGGAGGTAACTTGTAGTTTTCACGGCCTGTGGCCACATCTTGGGAGCTGTTGTGCGGGGACTTGGTCACTTTACACGAACGCTCGATTGAGGCATGAAGTTAAGCTTAAGGTAGCAGTGGGGAGAACTCTTGAGGCTCAACTCGAGGGCAGCTTTTAAAGTTATGTTACGTGATCAGTCAAGATCAAACCTGCCTCAGTAGGAAGACGAAGTTGCCTGACACTGCAAGAAATGATGACATCTGGGGCTAGGTCTGTCCATTCGATGTAGCACTTGGGCTCATTGCACATCACTCAAGTATCAAGGCGTAAACTTGTACCAAGACGGCAACATCGCGGCTCTTAGAGCCACAGACCGCAAGCCACGACGTAAGTAGACCACGACGTTGATGTTGAAAGGGCCAATAGCTTTGGCAAACTTAGTCACTCGCGAACAAGCCTATCGAGATGACTATCCGTACACGCCGATATCAAGTTACGGCATTCGGCATGGCAAATCCATCCCTCGCACCATCTCCAACCTCATAAAAGTTTTTCAATGCCGACATCGCCGATGCCGGACACCTCAAAAAGATCCAAACACAAAGAAATGGAAAAGAAAACGGGACGACAAAAGTCAAGAACACACCCACCCAGACACTCACGAGTCAGGCTCTGACCCCCATCTGCCACTGGCTCTCTGGCACTCTGGCGCTCTCCATGTGCCCGCGAGCGCGCGCGCCACCAGTATGCCTCCGGCACCAGCCGCCGGCCGTACCCGAGACGACGGGCAGTAACCCGCGCAGGACCAGGGCCTTCATCCCGCGCAGAAAAAGAAATCGCGGCAGACAGACGGACACTAGTCATCCGTAGCGCGTATGCATGTGTGTGCATGCAACGCTGCTCTCCAGACTTTGTCTTCTCTGGGCTTCTGGAGTCCTGGACACAAGCCTAAACCTGAACTGTGGGCGAGGCAGCTGCAGCTTGACTAAGGTAGGTAGGCTCGATTATATGTTCCGGCGCTGGACCTGCAGAATAACACCACTGACGGAACTCGTCTGTTGGATTCTGCTATGGCTATGCATGTGCCTCAACTGTTGAGCGTGGGGGCGGCACTGCTGTGCATTGTTGGCGGTCATGTCTGTCAAGGACTCGGACGCAATACAACATGGTTCTCTTTTAAACAGTGGCAATCACTGCATCATAAACGGGCACAAAGATATACACTTTGACTGATTTGTATTCGTTCTCGTGGGCCCCATGCTCTTAGCCGAGGCGCAGCTCTCACCGCTACTCAGCTCAAGATGAAGCTCCACTGCTCGCCTTCGTTGCCTCGCAACAGTCTTATCTTGCTAACCTGTAGCCACGCCGTCCCGCAACGGGGTACAGTACGTGTATGATGCCTCCGCTGCACAAATCCCCCGAGTTGACATTTATCCACTCATGCAAAATAACAAGTCAGCTCTCGACGTTCAAGTCGGAGAGTGTCTGGTGATGATGCCCCAAAACCATCTAGATGCGAATCATGACGCTATCGCAGGCCGTTGCGATCAATGCAATAACAATTAAAACGAAAGGTAGTGCCGGAGAAATGCGGATTTCTGCTTTGGCTCCCGTGATTTCCATGCTGGTTGCTGTCCTCTCTTTGGACATGAAGCCGTTCTAGTGACCCAGCCGAAACATGCAACGCTGATAAAAACAAACGCCAGTGTACCCAATGCCACACAGAGGAGGGTATTGAGATGAGGAATGGAGGCGAGGAAGTCGACACAGGTATCCATATTGGATATACAGAGTCGACGTGAAAGGGGTATGAAATTCAAGCGCTCGCAAAGGGTATCGCGGTGATGGCGGTCTATACCAAAGGAGATAGAGAGCTGAAAGAGGGCGCGCTTAGTGCTTCTTGTCGGAGCTGGCAGAATGCTGCTTCGAGGAGTGGTGATGGTGCTTGTGAGAAGAGTGGTGCTTGCGGACCTTGGAAGAGTTAGTGGCGTGTCTCGAGGAGGCTTCACGAAGCATTGTAGCTTACTCGTTGGCGACCGCGATGCTCCTCCTCATCCGAGGAACCATTGCTCAGGCGTCTTCTCTCCTCCTCATACCAAGTGCTCAAGGACTTGCCGCCAAACATGAGATCGTCATCCTCGATGATGGTGGCTTGGATCCAACCTTGTGAAGCAAGATCGAATTCTCTAGCGTTGGGGTCCATGGCGCTGGCATTGGGTACAACGTAGTAATATTGGTCTTGCGCTGGTGACATTTTGTGTGGAGTCTGGTACTGGCGGCTAGTTGTGGACTGGAAGGCGGGTAGGAATGCAAGATGGGATGGAATGCGCGGCCTCTTTATGATTGTGGTCTATGCAGACGTGAGATAAATGACGCGTGATGCTGGATTTCGCGTAGATGAGTTGCTTGGCTGGTGGTGTTTTGAAAAAGCCGGGGTGATCGCAGCGGGAGTTATTTAAGCCTCCAAGACAGGGACCCTTGTGTTATAGCTGGGACGGGGTGGCAGAGAGCAGGGAAGTCTGGACTCTGGAATTCGGGATGACGGGAGGGTGTGCTGGAAATATCGACGAAAGCGACAAAGAATCCAGGCGGGCGGGCGTTCGGATATCCAAGGGGTCCAGAAAAAGGGTTTACTGGCAGAGGAGGAAATGTTCGTTTTCCTTTGTTCGGTTGCCGGTGAGAATGAGGCAGGGCGAGACAGCACTAGACGGTGTGGGCTGGATCGAGTAGAGGGCCGATCGGGGAAGCGGTAGTAAGTAGAGGCGTATGCGTGAAAACTTGTGTGAGGCGGTGGAAGAGGCTTATTGTGATATCGTCGAGGCCCTTTGAAAGTTCGGTGACTGCGGTATGGCGGGATGTCAGAGTCGCGGAATAGAATAGAAGGAGGACCGAGAGGAGGTCGTCACGATTGATGGATGCGGGCGAAGGCTGGGTTATTATGGATTATGGGATTGTGGGCTGCAAGGCAGCAAGTGCGAGGGTGCGGTCCTTTCCCCGTATTATTTTCAGGTTGGCCTCGCGTGGCGGGAAGGAGCACCGTAGGTACCGAACCTGTTGTGTGTGGGTGTGGGAAGGAAGGGGGAAGGAGACGGAGTGACATGTGTGAACTTGTGAGAAGTACCTTAGGAAAGGAAGGGGGCAGGGGTGGACTTCCCGGTCTGTGCAGAGTGGGAAGGAAGTGGGCGACCACCCCTCCCGGTGGAGACCGAGCAAGGTAATGTAGGGCAACCGCGGGCAGGGGTGGGTGGAGGGAACGGGCGAGGGCGCAAAGGGGGGAAAACGGGAAAACGGAGAGCGAAACGGTACTACAGGCTTTCGCTAATGACTTCCAGTTCCGTTTACATTGGTGACACGCACCTAATAAATGGAGGTAACAAACTAACTCCTCACCCACACCTCACCGAAATGGAAGCAAGGCAGAGAGAGCCTAACGCGAAAGTCCGGGGGAGCTGGACACACGTCGGGTCGGGTTCAGCCCAGCTGCCCATGTCAGGACAAAAGGGACTGTGCAGCTACAGTAGCAGCTGCTGTGTGCTGGCATTGGTAGGTCCTACGTGGTCGGCTGGCTTCACTTCTCAGCTGAAGACGCGTCTTCTCGGTGACTCTTGTCTCAAATCTTGTTCCTTCTGCCCAGCAAGTCGGAATGGCGGAGACAGGGGGTTCACATTTCATAGTCAATAGTCGGAGGGCAGGCTGACTGAGAGAGTCTGAGGTGAGGTGAGGTGAGGTGCGTGAGCCTGACATTGGATTGGGTACAGAGTGCAGACCACCTACACCTTACAGAGTATCGGTCCATTTGATGCACGAGTGCCACACTGCGGTGATTTGCTGATGCCGAGACGATGGTATTGGTGCTGATGGCGAGGCCGATACCGAGTAGTGAGACTGCTGAGGCGGCCTTGTTTCGGCCCAGCAGACCGCGAAGACTCGGGTCTGAGTTTTGTGGGTGAAGGACTTTCTGGACTTGAAGAGTGCCGTCGGAGGAATCAGACTGGCGGTGCCCGGTATTGATGGTGTTGGTGCGGGGGGTTCCGGAAGTGGAAGCGTAGGTACTTTCAAGATACCGCCGGCTTCGGTCGTGATGATTCAACTATTGCTGGACTCCTTCGCTCCGTCCAAGTCGGCGACGTGGCTGTAACTCTAGCCCGTTGCAAGCTTTGCTCCGTGAGATGGCTTGGGGTAATCTGAACTGCCGACGTGTCGGTGACCGGAATGAAGGCTACCATAGGAGCTTAGATGGACCATTGAAGAGGTCTGGACTCTTGGGGTATTTGCAACCTCAAAATGTGCAGCCTGCTTCTGGATGGCCTGGGCGGCCTAGATGGCCTGGATCGTGGATCACGACGATGCGATTGGGGGGTAAAAAGCCTGCCTACACTGTCCGTAGGTACTGCTGTGTTTATATGCCCGGCAGCTGAACATTTTGGAATATCCGTGAAGGAACTGTGAAGGATACTGGCCGTGCATGAGATACAAATACATGTAGAGACATTGGGCAGCTGAGGCATATTGGCGAGAGAATATACGAAAGACAGCGCTAATACGGTGCAAGTCGTGATTTTACCTAGAGATCTGAGATTGGTATATCTGCATCGATCAATGTCTAGCAAATCTCATCACTCCCTGCGCTTTGGTGTTTCTTCTTTCTGCCGAGGACCCCAGAATCCGTTTGAAACGGAAGGGCAAAGGACAAGGGAAAGAGCGGGTATCCGTAGAGCAAGATATGCCAAGGTACTGCGTAAGGCACGAAGTAGTGCCATGGATGATGATGGCGAAAAGGCGGAGTGAGTACCTATGGGAGCTGAACTTTACGGATACAAGATTATCTGTAATCTTGTGTCATTCCCGTCCTTGTTCCCGCCCTTCTTATCCGTACCTTATCTGGCGGCCGTCATGAAATAGGACCGCAGCACGACCGGGCGGTATTAGGTAGATCAGAGCTGACGGGAGGCGAAGATGAAATGACAGAACGACAGCGACAACCACGTCCTAATGTACCTTCACTCGAGCACGTTAATTACTGCATACTCCATACTTGCCTAGTATTCAACCATTGAGCCATGAATGAGTCCATGACACGGCCGAGGATTGCAGCGATGATACAGCACTCCAAACCTGGGGCCGGCGGCGAGTAATGACGCGGATAATTATTCATTGTAAGCCCTGGGCAAGTATCCATACGCGCCGAGAACGGAATACGTCCGTTCCTGTCAGCACCAGGGCGGCCGTCCGTGGCTGAAGACCAAGGTAAAGTACCTCTACACTGCCATGATCTGCAGATGTACATGTCGGCCCTCTCACCTCTTACACGGAGGGGAAACCTTGGGGTGCATGGCCACCAGGGGAGATAGGGCTCCGGGGCAGGGCACTGGCACGTTGCGGGCTGCAGGTTACCTCCTCAGGCGGGAGTCAGGCACCCTAGAAGGCAGGTCGCGGCGTCGCTTCGGCCATGGCAGGCAGAAATGGCAGAAGACTAAATCAGGCCCTTCAACACGATCCCATCTTTTTCTTTTTCTTTGCTGAGGGGATTTTTGAGAAACAAAATGGGGAAAAGGAAGACACGGCGCCTCGGGCGGACCAGGCGTGAATTTCTCGGGTCGGCCGTCTTCCGTCGAGATAACGAAGCGAAACGGACTCTGAGGCCAGGCCGAGGCACGACGGTTCGTAACTAAAGTAGACACGGATACGGCGTCCAGGACTGGATGAGATACGGACGATAGGCACTTTACGAGACTGGCTGACGGCAAATGGAAGGTTACCTGCTGCGGGGAGTGAGGACTGGCTGAGAAAGGCAGCGGGAGATACGGTACTTTCTCTACAAGGCGTCGAGTGACGAATACGTACTCGTTGTACCTGCACTTACCTTACCTTACTCTTAGGTAGGTTGTTTTGGTGCTTGCGGTCCCCTAATTTGCAGGGCTGCACCACCAGGGCACCTCGGTTCCACCAATGTCTCCATCCAAAAGATGGGGGGTTCCTTCCACTTTTGACACTGACACCGACCGTCAGTCTGCCACCCACCGTGCCACTCCACCGTCTACGCCGTCTATGCCATCCTACATCTCACCGAGGAGTGAGGTGAGTATCTCTCCTCCAAGTCTCTTTTGTCTTGCCTGCAAGATTATCTCCGTCTTCAGCCTGCCAATGACACGCCAACCTGCTGCATTTCTCCAGTCACTGGCTCCCGCTGTCTGTTTCGTCCAGAATAAGGCCTTTTCTTCTCAACCAAACTCACGCTAGAACCTCACAGTTTTTCATTTAGTTTTTTATTTGGCTAACTGACGCCTCTACCCGTAAAAAGAGTCTTCCCGCCCGTCGTCGCCTTTGTTGATCCTTTTCCTCGTTAGTATTCCCGAGGCCCCTGTTGTGTCAAGAGTCAAGAATACGATAACTAGGTACCAAAGGGCCGCTGCAGATCATGTCAAGCTTCAGATCTTGGCTCTTGTTCTTTGCAGATACCTACAGGTGCCAGAGGTAGGTATTCGTACTTTGGTGCCACACCCGCAGCTTCGTTGAGCCTCGAATACCTGACTCGGAAAATGATGTGCGCCAGCCAAGAATGTGTATCGCCTCTTGGATCCTATGGCGGAACCTGGCCGACAAACACGTCATATCACGATGAATGAGACGCGTGAGACTGACACGAAGAAACACTCGACACGACATCGTTATCAGCTCGTCTGTTAGAGAACCTCATGAAGTACTGGCATAGCCAAACATTGTACAAACACGCTGGGGCACCTTTGCTCGTCCTGCTTGCGTGTTCAGCTCGCACTTTGAAGCAGTAGACCGACCACCTCGATGAAAGGGTTCGAATCTCGAGACATGGCGACGTCGACGACGGTAACAAGGCTCCGTCAAAGGAACTGATACGGTAATGGATGGACGGCACAATCTTCTCTTGGCTTGGACCCTCTGCCCCTTGGTCTGTGGCCTCTGTCGTTTCCGCCTCCTGGATCTTGGTAGGCTGTGCCAAAGGACCAACCCTGCAATCAAATACGGACGCTACCCGTTCTGCCCTGAAGGCCCGTCCGGATATTGCTGGATGTCATGGGGACCTCGGATGATGGTCCACGGTTACACAGTCCACAGCCTTTTTAACTGGGCACCCGTCAGTGTCATCCTTGAATTTGGATATCAAAAAAAAGAACGAGCCGCCGATTGTCATCTCGCCATCTGGGGCATCTGGGGGCATACACGCATCGGGGTGCGACGTGCAATTTTATCGGTTCATCGCCCACGATCAACTCCTTTAAACCCCCAGAATATCATCACGCCAGATTGATGCATCGCCCCATACTCCGTATCCGAGGCTTGCTTCTGATCAGACTTGCTCGCAACTGAAAGACCTGACAGCGGAATCCGGCTGTGAAGCCACCATCCATGCTCTTCTTGAGCCGTTTTTGGTTCCTCATCGCGCCAACACTCCTCCCCTCTTTCAACCCCAGACGTCCCCCTCATTTCATCAAAACAGCCATTATCAAAATAGCTGCCGCAGTATGGATGGACCGCCTAGGTATCAAAGCACAATCTTGTCTCATATGCCCGCCGTTGACCACGCCAGCGGGAAGAGGCGCGATAACAAAATAGAAAGAAGGAGGGAAAGAAAAAAAAAACATGGGATGCCTATTCAGGCAGCCGGCCAACACTTGCAATATCCACCAGTCGCACGAAGGTCTCCTGAGTCTAGAATCCAGTCATCTGCACCTCGCCATGCATTTCAAATAAAGGAAGCCAGACCATATAATGTTGCGGTACTTGGAACCCGAGGCGGATGGCGCCTTCGACCCCGTTGTTCCGTACCTTAATGTTCATTGTTCTAGTTTCGTACCCAACACTAAATATCCATGGTGCGAATTATCCCACGCTGCTAGCCGACTCGCGAAACCGCACCCAATCGCCATGCTTTGGTCATGGAATATGGCCCAAAGTCCATCCCGGGTGTGTAGGTTTGGCATTGGAACCCCTCCATTGGGTCGTCTGCCTGGCTACTCGGCCCCCCAACAGAGGATGGATGAGTCGGGCTTACTTTCGTTTCTGTACATAGGAGACACACGCATGCTGCATCTCGTACCTGTCACTCGCGTGTAACCCCATCGTAGGCCCGACAAATGGGCTGCGTTGAGGAAACCATTTAGACTTTAGAATCTCGTCTTCGCGTTGGGCGCGGAATGTGGTACGACAAGGATACAAGAGCACGCAACTGAATAGTGGCATCGTAGTCATCCTTGCCGTCTTGGCCATTAATCCACGTTTCCCGCGCTGGCCTCGGTGACCTCTTTGGCCTCTCTGGATCCCAATAGTGCCGTGAACCCCCATCTTACGACTCATCACCGAAGGACTAGGCATCAAGCTCAAGTGGGTGGTCTGTCAGCTGCCAGATGTTGGGGAAGTAACCTTTGACCAAGACCAACAGCCCCTCCCCCTCACATTCGTACGGGGACAACAGCATGTGTAGCCGCCGGACCGTTTTGGCATGGCATCCCACCACGACTTTGCAAATGTCCTCCTGCCCAAATTGGTCACGGGCGGCGGACATGGCGACAATATCACGGCGTGCTCACCTGGACTCGTCAACGGTCCGGCGAACCAGAGCCTCGTGACTTTCCGGCCAGTCACCCGCTTCCCACCCACCCATCCCGTAGCCGCATCTCCCGCCAGTGCGGAGCCCAGATGGAGGGACCGAAGACGCACGACATGGCCCTTTCTCTTGGGTTGTCGGTTGTGCTGCTCATCAAGGGTCGTTGCTGATGCTCAAACTGTGCCACAATTGCTTCCGTCAGCATCACTCCAACTTTTCCAACAGCAAAAGCGTGCGTTTCCCTTCTTGTATCTGCTCCAAATGGCGGCACAGGCATCGGTCCCGTCATGTCATATATGGAACCTCGTCTGTGGCTGATGCTTACCAGATGCAATCCCCAGAGGCACGGTGTGCGTCCCAAACCTCTCCACGGATATTTAGGTAGGTCGGGTTGCAGCGGATTCGGTGCATCAGGGTCCTTTGACGCCGGGCGATCGCTGGGTACCCCGCGTCGATAGAGAGGGGGCGCCGAGGCCACGGGAGGATGGAAGCTCGCAGCGAACCTGGAGAAGGATAACCCGCCAGGACCGTGGTGGAGGGGTGTGTGCTTCGGCGTGCTTCGGCGCCATTTCACCGCCTGGTCCGCGTCTGCCCGAATAAACATTCCTCTGATGCTACGGAAGATGGTACGGAAGACTACGACAGGACTGAGAACTCCAGACCGCTGACCGTCCGGCCGGCCATCCATACACCCTCCGTTACAATTTTTTTTCCCCGTTGGCATTCTCAGAGTTCTAGGTACCGTATCCGAAGACAGAACTAGGTGCCTAAGCCCAAGTGTGCAGGATTAGTCTCAACTTGAATCTTTACGGCTCAAACACGCACACACCGTATCCGTACAGCATGTCGTCTCAAGTCACCGAATCCCACGCGACAATAGGGATACGTACACCGACCGACTCGGGCATAGCCGAAAGAGCACCGACTCATTCACTCACATTGCGACCATCCCGTATGAAACGGCCTGAATCAGTTCTCGCGGGATCAACAAGCGTTCTTCGACTCAGCTCGAACTCCTAGTAGCGGTCATGGCAGAGTCGTGCATGCCATCCAACCGTCTTCCGGCGACATGGGGAAAGCTTATTGAGGCCACAGTTGCACACAACACACACACTAGAGGCAGAAGAGAAGAATGTTTTTCCATGCTCAATGCTCACCCTCATCCTGATCCTCGGACCAAGTCCGGCAACGGGCAATACCTTGGCGTTTCTTGGGACCGGCTCACCGGAGCAAGGCACGGCGTTTCGAGGAAGGACTTGATTGACCAACTGTATCTCGTCTTGTACCCGGAGTATCGCTTGGCACGCTGCAGAAAACCTAGAATTTCTCACAGAAGAACTCTGATCGTCGCGCATGCCATATGGATACAAACATATACATACTTTCCGTAAACGCAGGCGCTTCGAGTACCGGCAAAGTGGCCGCTCTTTTCTTTTGGTGTTCCGGGCCGCGCCAGACGCACGGAAAACGGTCGGTGAGGCCCGCCATGTGGAGATGGCCGCCGGGCAGAGAGCCACATGTCAAAAAAGTGTCAAGAGATGGAAGATCTCGATTGCGGCTTATCGGGGGGTTTATCATCAGCTTACGCTCCTGTTCGACCAATCCTCGGTAAAGAGGCGGGGATCATGGTTTCCAGAGCCAAAAGGCAGCAGTCACGAGGTCCAGAGCCTTGCTGCAACACATATATACCTATCTTATCCAGTTGGCGACACAAACCGCTGCCGTGGAAAGTGATTGGGTTTGAGTGCCGGCCAAGGACGGGCTTCCTTTGTCCAGTTTGTGGCATGCCGCATGACGGGCGCCTTGCCGGCCGGCAGAAGGCCATGTGACTGGTTCGCTCTCTGGTAGATAGGTATGCCGGACTAAAAAGATATTCCTGAAGGGTTGGGTGTTTGATGCACACTTCACCCCAGAAACAGAAACATTATTGGTGATGTTGTGTTTTATGCACGATACCCGCCGACGGCGCGGCTGGCGATACAGTCGGCTCGGTTCTACCATACATGTTTGAACGGCGGATGTACAAAGACATTTTCCGTTACTTGGTGAGGTGTGAGGATAGGTATTGCTCTCGGGGTATTTTTCGCGTGTGTTGGCTGCGGCGAACGACGATCATACATGCTTCGGGGGAAATGTCTCCGCAGCTTTCTCACCAAAAAGATCTACATGCGGCCGAGGAAACACGAAAAAATAAAGCGCTGGCGGCTCCGCTCACAGGTTCATCTGTTGCGACTTGCAGGCCTGCAGCGCACATCATTAACCAAAAAGGCTCAGAGGTACAGAGGACCGGGTCGCGTCGGCGACACATGTGCCAAAGAAAGAAAAAAAAATGACATTCGTTTGACACAATGGCAAATATTTGCCTTTCATCATGGCAGAGTTTATCTTGCATCGGCGGAGAAGCTCCGGGTTAAGAGACAAATGAGGTTGCGACGAGTTGAAATGCGCGAGTCGTCGCAAGTTTTGGTGATGGCATCAATCATGGAGGTGTGGATGGTGTTCATGCCCCCTCGTCTTTTGGGTCCGATGCAATACGGTTGAGCCACATGGTAGCAGACACCCTCACCCCCAACGTTCCGATACCGCCGCATGCACACCGCACCGGACCGTCGAACTTGACGGTTGTGTGGATGTCCAGCACACCGAACCGTGGGAAAACGGAAATCATCAGATCAGCCAAACCGACGGAGAGTGAATGAAGGTTTAACTTCATGGAGGGGGTGTTTTGCTCCGCGTGGCCACAAAGACGGTGAGAATAACAGACAGGTTTCGCCACGGGATGGGATCATGGAATCGTGGAAATCGTGACAAGAGGTTTTTCCATGTCGTCCATCAAGTGAGACGCGGCGCGTGGTCTGGCGTCGTGGCGATGACGTCAAGGTTCGATGGAGGGGCAGAAGGGGGGGGCCATCACCTTCTTCTTGATCTTCTTTCGTCTTCTTCTCGTTATCCTTGCCGGCTGCTGGGGTTTCCTGCTCGGGAGGAGACCAACCCCGCGCGCACACTGTCACCATTACACCACGGATGCACTACGTGACTACAGTACGCACAAATGCTGTGCCGCTATCTGGCCCTTGTCTAGCAATGAGGTATCCCGTAGTTCTATCTTGAAGCGGCGGCGGGAGGGGCAACAGGAACCAGTGACAACATCGTGTCCGCTTCGGAAGCGACGTTCCCAGGGGGTTTAAAGGGTTTTGGCAGCTCCATTCACGCGGAGACCCTGGGGGAGAAGGCTTTGCGGCGTGGCGTGGCGGGGCGGGCAATGACATCAGCGAGGAAGAAGATTTCAACACCAAACTGATTCGTGGAGGAGAGACTTAGACGCCTGCGAGAATATCTACCTTACCTTCCAGGTTGCCTGGCTCTCTAAGTGACGTTGACAGAGCACTGGAACCGTGTCAGTTGAATGCAGCGGGATGCAAAGAACCCGGAATCCTGGGAGAGTTTAAACGGTTTCTCAGGAGTCAAGGCGGCACTGGGCCGTACCTACCTTACTTAGTTTATTGGTGATTACATACTTGCAGAGGAAGGAAAGGATACAAAGGAAAAACGTAAAAAAAGCTAGAATGAGCCCTACGACAGAGTTACGATGCCTCGGGTCGGGTTCGCCCCCCTCCCCTAACGCAAATCACTTTAAATCAAGGCACTTCATCTTGAGGGCAAAAAAAAAAAAGGCTCTTTAGGGAAGTTTGCCATGTGGCTGGCCGCCTAGCCACTGGACTCAATTGCTGCGAAAGACTTCCGTGTCTGACTGACCCTGACGTGGGTGACGTTCTCTTTTGCTAGCCAACCCCCACCACGTCACCGATGATGATCTTTTGAGGGTTGCTGAATCGCATTGTGCAGCGAGATGGCTACGCTTTCCGCGGGGGCATGTCGAAATTTCCCATGCCTTTGTCTAGTTCGGATTGGATATCCTGGTAAGCCCGGGACGGTGTATTGTAGTTAGAGAGTTGCTCCTTCTTATTCCTAAAATGCGTCTCGTGATGGTGAGGCGGTGCTGCTTGGTGCTGATGCGGATGCTGATCAAGTAAAAGTCCGGCGCAAAACCATCAGTCTCGTCTTGATTGGCGCTTTCCTCATACCTTGTGGTAAGAATACTCGGATCTCAAGTCACGCCCTGCAGATCTTGGGAAAACCCGAGGAATCGTAAACGGTATCCAAGCGAGAGAATACATGGCCGCCAAAACGGATAGCTGAAGGACACCAGGTAATGCTGTTCCCCTCTCGGACCTTTTCCGCCTTGGATTATGCATTCTTGCAGGCTTTTGGCTCGCCTTAACTCGCGACAGGGGAAATGTGTGAACCGTGCTGCGCTGCGCTGCCCTGTCCTGTTGCCGATGCCGAGGCCGTCTGCCGTTTGCCCCGATTATGATTGAAACACAAGACACTCTTCCGTGGGGGCAAAAATCGTGTGCCTGGATATACTTGCAACACGGCTCGGGGACATGCGAATACGGACCGCGGTACGCCGCAAAACGGTCTGGCAGGGTCGAGGGCCGCAAAAAGAGTGAGGTCATTGCGGGATATAGGATGCAATTGACAAGACGGCAGGTGGTACCAAGGGAGGGGGGAAGAACAAGTAGGCCGCGGTCTCGTTGCTTCAATCTGGTTCCTACGGGTTGATTCGGGTAGTTCGGCCGGGAAAGTTCATGCAATTTCTTCTGAAAAGTCAACGATTAAAAGGCCCGTCAACTATCGATCGGGCGGATCGGACGGGATCGTGGACGGACTTGGGAGGGACCCGTCGGGCGAATAAGTGGGGTTTACGGGGACTGCCGGTGCCGTCCGGGATAGGCGGGATGATTTCTTGACTCTGCTTCGGGCTTTTTTTTCTTCTGACTATTTCTTGGTATGATTCATCGGTCCTGTGAGTGAGTATGTTGGTATTCTTCAAATCTGCTGGGTATTTACTCCCCTAGACATATCCTTCTCATCACGGATCTGAATATTCTAAAGGGGGGAATATTCGGCAGTGTGCTCAGACACGCTTCTGCCACCAGGAGGCCTTTTTGCCGTCTCGGATCCGAAAGAGGAATATCCAGCCGCGCGTCAATTTTTCAGGACGACAGAACATATCCTAAAAGAGAAGAAAAAAACGAAAAGAGGGAGGGAAGCTTTCAAGGCTTGGACACGCGTGGGTACGTGTGCACAGCTCGCTCGGCCTTGCCTACAGCTGCTGGTTCTGGTTTGGGAGGTCGATAGCCCGCAATGTTGGGGCTTGAAAACTTTCTCAGGGTTGCGTAGCCTTCTGGGATGCTAGGCGATGAGTGCATTCGGGCTTGAAGGGCCCTGGCACAGATGAGTTCCCTTCGTAGGGGACGGGAAGCAGAGATAACACAGCGATTGGCAATGTGGGTTGCAGTCGGTGCGTGATGAAGTTATGCGGGATTGTACAGCATCAAAGCCTTACGAAGATGTTGGGGCCATGGTACACCTCACATCATGATATAGTAGCAATGACTAATGTAGATAGTCCATCCTGTTGGTAATCGATAGCTTGCTTGAATATAGTGTTTGCTTCAACGATATACATGAAATGTCCCAAACGCCTTGCCCATTCAACCAGGCTCGCAATGTCCTTCCGCCGTGCACATACAACAACTACAGTACAGATGGGAAAAAAATTTATCAGGGAAACTCCGGACTGCTGGAAGAATCAATCCAACAACGCCTTTACTCCTTCTTCTCCTTCTTTTTGCCCTCGTCCTTGGACTTGGAATCGTCCTTATCCCCATCCTCGGAGTCATCCTTGGACCCGTCCTTGTCCTTAGACTTTTCTTCATTCTCATCATCCTGCTTGTCGTCCTCGTCTTGCTTATCCTCCTCCCTCTCCTCCTCCTCCTCGGAGTCGTCCTTTTTGTTAGCACCGGTGTCCTTCTTGCCGTCCTTCTTGGTCTTGCTCTTGGAGTCACCCTTCTTGGCATTCTTCTTCTCCTCCTCCTTTTGCTTCTTCTCTTCTTCCTTCTTCTTCTTCTCGGCCTCCTCCTTCTCCTTCTTCTGCTTCTTTCTCTCCTCCTCCTCAAGCTTAGCCCAGTCCTTGGTTGTATCGGTCTTGCCCTGGTGCATGCTCTCGGCTAGGCCCTCGCCAATGTGGGGTTGTGCGTTGCCAATCTTGGTGCGACCAACCAAGCTGACAAAGATGGAGACTCCAACAATGGCAGTCAGGACAAAGCGGTAGATTCCATACCACTGTGGGGTCCAGCCCTTGTTTTTGGCTCGGGTATCGGCAAGGTAGAGGAAGGTGAAGGCGGCGAATTGCGAGGTGAGGGCATATTCGACGGGCATGAGAAGGGATGGCCAGGCAATCATAGGCGCGACGACACCCATGCCGTAGCGGAACTTTGTTCGGGTGGGATGAGGCGTCTTTTCGGCGTATTCCATACCCTACAATAGCGTTAGCCCAGCCATTCCGTCACAGTTGACGCGGATGCTGCTCACCCAATGGACTGCTCCAAGGAAGGAGATGATGATGGCGCCATATCCGAGCTGGATAGGCTCGAGGAGGCTCAGCCAGTATTGCGCCGAATCATGGTTCATGTAAATATGGTTTGCAAATGTCGACGTGGAGGGCCATTCGAGGTTCAGATCCCAGCTCAGGTAGACTGTACTCAGGGATGTCGCAAGGTAGGGCAAAGTGCCTGCAAGACCGAGCAAGTAGGGCTCCCTTGGCACTTCGCTGAGATTGAAGGTATCCTTGACAATGTTCTGTCGGCAATGTGTCAATTGGTGTACCGTATGGTATCTGGGGCGGAACAGGCTACTGCAGACTTACCAACTCCTTCTTGAGTCCTCCTGTGAGATCCTCTTCCTTTTGTGCTTTTGCGGGTTCCGGCTCAAAGAGATGGATCCTAGACGACTCGGTCGAAACCGCCTCGGGATTAGACTCGAGCTTCTTTTTTGCAATCTCGGCCTCGGCCTTCTTATCAATCTTGTCGTAAGGCGAATTTGTGTATCGTGCTTGGAGGGACAAGGGAGTCAGGCGAGCTTGGAGGACCGAAGCAGGTCGCCTGGGGGTGTGAGGAGAACTCGACGGAGTTCTTGTCGAGAAGGATGTTGATGGGACTGTTGAGGGAGCTGCGAATTTGCGCGGAGCAAGCCGAGCGAGTTGACGCGAAGAGCGAAGCATCCTGAGGGAGCTTTGGCGGATGCTTTCTGGAGCTACCTTGTATGTGAGGGCGGCGAGGTTGGTATGGTTTTAGATAGGTTGAAGATGTAGTCTAAATATATGAATTGAAGGAATCGAGGTCGGGATCAAGCCAGCAGATAGTTGTATTCTCTGTGGGAATTGGTAGTCTCAATGCTTGTGGGAAGTTGTTGTTGATGTTGTTCAAGCAAAAGGAGAGAGTCCGGCCGGGTGTCTTGAAGGCCTCTTTTGGTGTCGCTCAGTAGGACCAATTAAATTAGGTAGCAAAGTGCCTACCTTATCCGATTGCCTCAAGTTGATGTAAGGCTCGGGTCCAGAAGTGGAAGTGGAAGTGGAAAACCAAGGCACACGGCTGGTACACGTTAAGGTCCTCATTGCTCACATTTGCGTGGCCATCAGATCGCACGCAGCCCAGGTCATCGAGGTTGCCAGAGCTCCAGCTGCCGGATGGTGACGTAATGTGGAGACCTGTCCCATGTCCAGGGAGGTACCTAGGTACCTACCTCAGAGACGCCCGGGCCAGAGGCTCCGCATTGGACGAACCAGCAGTAGAGTGGGGTGGGGTACCGTTACTATACGATGGCCCAAGCTTTTATCCCCGCCGTCTGTGCCGATGCGATGCCACGCCTTGGTTACCTACCTGCCTTACCTAACCTAAGGTACGCAGCCTCCGTAACTTAGGTAGATGGGCATTGAAATAAGGGAGCACAAAAGGCACGTGAGTGCATTTCCTCAAACGTATCCATCATCGCAAGTGCATAGGCAGTAGGTAATTTACCCAAATATTCCAGTGTTGCAGTTCGTACTGATGCACCAAATCATGACTGGATTCCCAAAGGCGAAAAGAGAAAGCTTTTGACACTTGCCTACCGTAACCAAAATTCATAACCTCTATTCCTTTTTGATGATGGGAGTCATGATCGTACTACCTTACGTAGAATACAGATACGGATACGTACAAACCTGACTGGGGGCATTACGAATTGGGCTATGATGTAGGTATGTACCTTAGGTAGCTACCTACCTAGGTAAGGTAAGGTATCTATCTTGACTGAGGTACGGTCCACGGAGTGAGGTACTGTGTAGTCGGTAGACCCACCCTGCCGTGGCTGAACGGGTCCACTCAGATCCTCTGGAAGACGTCCGTGACGGTGCAGTCGGGGCAGGAGCAGCTGAAGAGCTGGCAAGAGGCAGTGGGCAGCCACAGTCTGCCCCTGGGCCGAGCTATTGCCCTGGCCTGTTTCTGGCTCTGGTGCGGGGGAAAGCACTTTGGCAGCTGGCTGGCGCGCACCCACTTCAACAATCAGGCAGCGTCATCATGCACAAATCCGCCGCTCCGTCAGTCCAGACCCCAACCTGCCCCAACACTGTGATCAAATCAACCCTGCCAACGCCCACCCCCAGCCCCAGCTCAATATCGACAACGCAGACGAGCGTGCAATCTGTCAAACTCGAGCTGGCAAACATTGACTTTTGGGCAAATCTGCGACGCGGCACTCTCTTTCCCATACCTACTTACTTTGCCCTACCTCGCCGCCAACCCACCTCAGACCCGGAGTCACGGCCGACGGCACGCCATCCGAGAACACGACATCCACCCCTCGATACCCAAAAATTCCACATCACCAGCCTTTTATACGACAAAAGGTAACGACACCTCAGAGACGAGTAACCCACCAAGACCCCTTCACGATACCATCCTACAGCGCGCGCTCACTCTGATAACGGCAGAGCCTTTCCGGCGGCTACTGATCTGACCTGCGCCCTGCCCATCGTCATCGAGCTTTCCGACTTGCCAAGTCTCTCCCTTCCTATGCTTCCCACTACCGATACACGATAGAACACCAACCTGACCCTCCCTCGCCAGGGTTAAGGCGCCACATACAGACAAGATGTTGGAGGGACTCGTTGCCGGCCTGCTCAATAGGTTCCTGGGCATGTACGTCAAGAATTTCGATCCAGCACAGCTCAAGGTTGGGATTTGGTCTGGCGATGTCAAGTTACGCAACCTCGAGCTTCGAAGGGAAGCCCTCGATCAGCTAAAGCTTCCCATCAACGTTATGGAAGGCCATCTCGGCGAGCTCACACTCATAATTCCATGGTCCAACTTACGTGGCGCTCCCGTCAAAGTCTTTATCGAGGATGTCTTCCTGCTGGCCTCCCCCCGGGAAGAGGCTGCATATGACGAGCAAGAGGAGGAGCGTAGGAAGCAGAGAATCAAGATGGAGAAACTCGATTCTGCAGAGCTTCTCAAGGAGAGGTCTCAGGAGGGCATGAGCCAGGAGGAGCAGAAAAAGAGCCAGACGTTTACCCAGAGCCTGGTCACCAAGATTGTCGACAACCTGCAAGTCACAGTCAAGAACATCCATATTCGATATGAGGATTCCATTTCCGCTCCCGGACACCCCTTTGCACTTGGTGTGACTCTCGAAGAGTTCAGTGCTGTCAGCACCGACGGCCAGTGGAAGCCTACCTTTGTCCAGGACTCGACCAAGAGCACCCACAAGCTTGCAACCCTCGGTGCCCTCGCCGTCTACTGGAACACAGATACAGAGCTGCTGGGCCCGGGCCGAGAGGTTGATACCGGCGACAAACCACCGATGCCGCATGATGAGATGGTTGACAAGTTCAAGAGCCTGATAGGGTCAACCGATGATACAGGCCTCAACCATCAATTCATCTTGCGACCCGTCAACGGAAAGGCAAAAATTGTTCTCGACAAGACGGGGGATGTCCATGCTCCCAAGGCAAAAGCCAGTCTACTCTTTGAAGAGATTGGTCTCGTAATCGATGACGACCAGTACCGTGATGGCTTGATGATGGTTGATCTTTTCCACTACTTCATCCGCCACCAAGAGTACAAGAAATTCCAGCCCAAAGGAGTCACACCTAAGGAAGACCCCAGGGCCTGGCTCAAGTTCGCCGGTGACTCAGTGCTCAGCAAGATCCACGAGAAGAATCGTAGATGGTCATGGGAATACTTCAAAGAACGACGTGATGACCGCCAGCGCTACATCGAACTCTTCAAGAAGCGCAAGCAGCAGCAACAACTCAGCTCCCAGGAGAATGAAGACATCGACAAACTCGAGGTCAAGCTTGATTACGAGGATCTGCGATTTTGGCGATCTCTGGCACGGAACCAGCTTAAGAAGGAGAATGCCGCTGCCCTAAAGAACCAGCCCCCTAAACAGGAACAACAGGGCTGGCTGGCGTGGGCCTGGGGCAGTGGCCAGAAGCAGCAGGAACACCATGCCGAAGATGACGAAAACACACAAATTACCGAGGAGCAGCGCAAAGAGCTCTACGATGCCATCGAGTTTGACGAGAAGACTGCCTTGGCAGAGTCAGTTGATGTTCCTCGGGACTCTGTCAAAATGCAAGTTGAGGCATGGTTGAGCACCGGAAGCTTTACGCTGAAGAAGAGCCATAATGGCAAGCGGAGTGATCTTCTGAGCCTGCACTTTGATGTGTTCAAAGCCAAGGTGCTGCAGCGTCCGGACTCCTTCCTGGCTGATCTCAGTCTGGGTGGACTTCGTGTCAACGATGGCACCACGCCAGACTCACTGTTCCCCGAGATTGTCAGAGTCAAGGACGCCCCCGAGATCCACGACCAAAAACGCCTGACCATCGAAGAGCTCGAAGACAACGACGATGAACCCTTCTTCCGCTTTGAGGTCGAACAAAATCCCATCGATCGCGAAGGCGACATTGCTCTCAGCGGATCTCTCAAGCCACTCGAGATTGTCTGGAATCCAAACTTCGTCGTAGGCGTGGCCGACTTCTTTAGACCACCCGAACGACACATGGAGTCCATCACGGCACTGATGGAAACCGCTGGCGCCACCGTAGAGACCTTCCGAGAACAGACGCGGGCTGGTCTGGAATTTGCTCTCGAGGAGCACAAAACCATCAACGCTCAACTTGACCTGCAGGCCCCGCTTATTATCGTACCGGTCAGCATCAACGTCAAAGAATCTACTTGCCTAATTTTAGATGCCGGTCATATCAGCGTTAACAGCGAGCTGGTGGACCAGGATACTATGAAACAGATTCAGTCGAAACAACGCCAATCGTACACTGACGAAGACTTCAAGCGTTTAGAGTCCGTCATGTACGACAAATTCTTGGTCAAGCTCTCCTCCACGCAGGTGCTGATTGGTCCCTCGATCGAGGCGACAAAGGCTCAAATATCGACCAAGGACGACACACAGCACTTGCACGTGGTGGAAGAGATCAACGTCGACTTTGTGGTTGAGACTTCGATTCTGCCCAAGGCGCCAAATCTGACCAAACTGAAGGTCTCTGGCCACCTTCCTATGCTCCACGCAACCATATCAGATTCCAAGTACAAGAATCTGATGCGAATTATCGATGTCGCCATCCCCAAGTTTGGCAGCCAAGAGCTGCAACAGGCGCAAATCAAGGACTCCCAGGGTCAAGCAGTGACAACTCGCCCACGTGGCCTGAGCACCGCCTCTAACCGATCACGTTCTCGCAAAGACACCAATAGCCGCCGGAAGTCTTCTCAATTCCCTTTCATGCAGCAACAAGCTGCAATCGTGATTGACGAAGATGACGACGATCAGGATGAGTTTGAAGACGCCGACGATGGTGGTAGGAGCAACAAGGAACAGCTAAAGCTCCAACAGCGTTCTTTTGAGCTCAAGTTCAAGGTTGATACCCTCAAGGGATCCCTCTACCGGAGCGATCCTGACAGGAAGAAGCCTGATCAGCTTCTTGTCGAGCTTGTTGCTGAGAATTTTGACCTTCTCTTCTATCTACGTCCATACGACATGTCTGCGGAGGTCTCGCTTGGTTCCGTCATTATGGACGACTTTGTTGACAACCCTCCTGCGGAATTCAAGTCCATCGTTTCATCTGGAGACGTTGAGGATCGAGAGCAGAATCGTAGCCTTGTCAGCGTCAAGTTTACCAAGGTTAATCGACTATCACCAGAATTCATGCCTGTGTATGAAGGTGTGGAGACGAACGTCACCGCGGCCATATCAACTATCAACCTCATCGTTACGAGGAAGACGCTTCTTACCTTGCTTGACTTCATCCTGGCAACTTTCACCGGGAACAACAACGAGGCAGCGACATCTCAAGAACAGAAGGCCATCTCCGATTCGGAGGACGATGACGAAGGTGTCGAGATTGCCGTTGATGCCCCTCCCGAGGATGGGCCTACGAACGCAGGCTCCATTAGAGTAAAGATCGACCTGAAGAGTATCCGTCTGATCCTGAATAACGATGAAATTCGACTAGCAACCCTGTCTTTCAACCACGCCGACGTCGGAGTCTTCCTTTTGGGCAAGACGATGCGGGTCAATGCCAGACTGGGCAATCTCAATCTAGTTGACGATATCAATCAAGGTGTCTCAGAGGAATCCAACCTGAGGCAACTCATTTCTATTCAAGGCGATGAGCTCGCTGACTTCCGCTACGAGACATTTGATGCTACCAACAAGAAAGCGTATCCTGGATACGACTCATCGGTCTACCTACGGGCTGGCTCCGTCAAGCTTAACTTCCTCGAGGAGCCCTTCCGAAAGATCATTCAGTTTCTCGTCAAATTTGGTAAGATGCAAGCTATTTACAACGCCGCACGTCAAGCAGCAGCGTCTCAGGCCACCCAAATCCAACAAAGCACAAACAAGTTCAAGTACGATGTTGTGGTCAAGACGCCAATTGTCGTTTTCCCTCGGGTCGTCAACCACGGCCAGCCCAAACGGGACGTTATTACCGCCTACTTGGGAGAGATCTATGCTCAGAACAAGTTCGCCCCCTTGGACGACTCCCAAGACTCCCAAATCGCGACCAAGATCTCTGCAGGCATTCGCAATATTCGTCTGACATCCGATTTCAACTATCCTGGTGACCTTTCAGAAGAATTGGAGTTGATCGACAAGGTTGACTTGGGCTTCAATGTCACGTATGCTGAGCACCAAGATGGCACAAAGCGACCCGAGCTCGAAGTCGAAGGAAGCATGTCGGATTTCAACTTGAAACTTACTCAGTACCAACTAAGATTCCTGATGGAGATTTCAAAGGCAGTACCAGCAGCGTTCGCCACCGATTCAGAAGAGCAAGATCAGGAAGCTGAGCGAGAAGTAGACAAGGACACTCTTCAAAGAGCGAGATCCATGCCACTTGACAAGAAGGGAAGCGAGGAGGAGAAGCAGGTTGATCTTGGACCCGAACTGTCACCCAAGAACCAGACGTGGACAAAGCTCGACCTCGTCTTTCAGGTCAACACAATTGGTATGGAACTACTACTTGCTCCAGATGACAAGCCTATCGGCAAGCTTGAAGACGCCAGCCTGTCGCGCTTCTCTTTGGACGTCACCAAACTCAAGACAAGAATGCTCAACGATGGTTCGCTCGAAGGCGAGTTCCTGATCCACTCATTCACGATCTACGACAGCCGTCCGCGTGAAACGAACAAGTTTCGACGTATCATGACTTCCTCGAACAAGGAGGTTCAACAATTGATGGCCAGCATCACAATGTCTGGCGGCCAAGACAGAAGCCTCATCGCAATCGTCACCGTCGACAGCCCACGCATCATCTTTGCACTCGACTACCTCTTTGCCATCCAGAACTTCGTCATGGTTGGCTTGCAACCAGAGGAACCTTCTCCGGTAGACGATGAGTCTCTCTTTGAGACCCCTGACGAATCAGAAGCCGATGCCGACTCAATGCAAGTCACTTGGTCCAACAAGCCCAAGTCTCAGAAGAGTAGCAGAGAGGGGGCGGGAGAGCCGCAGGCAGAGACTGAGGAGAAGCCACAAAGCACCATGAGCATTGCGTATAGGGTGAACATTGTCGATGCACAGGTTATCCTGATCGCCAACCCCCTCAGCGCAAGCTCCGAAGCCATTGTTCTGGGTACCAAACAAGTTTTGCTTTCTCAGCAACATGCTCTGACCTTCCAGGTCTCCGAGATCGGCATGTTCTTGTGCCGGATGGATCGATTCGAAGACTCGCGTCTCCGACTCATTGACGACTTTTCAGTCCAGATGTCGATGGATAGCTCGAAACCCAACATTACAAGCATCCATGCTGACATTGAACCCCTGATTTTGAGGTTGTCCCTGAGAGATATTCTGCTCGCACTTCAGATCGCAAGCAAGGCGACTGAGTTATCAGATCAACAACAAAAGGATCAGAAAGAGAGCAAGAGCGCATCGGCAGCGGACGAGAAGGCGAGAAAGCTGCGTCAAGCAGGTCTGAAGCAGCGGACTGCCAGTGGCAAGGGGCCTTCAACCATTGCGAATAAGACCATGATGTCCAAGACTGCATTGGTAGCAGCATCTCAAGCCAAACAAGCCCACAATGATTCCAACAACACAGCTGTTCAAACTCAGCCTAAGCGCCACGAGGAACTTTCGGCAACAATTGAGGGCATCCGCGTTGTTCTCATTGGCGATGTCCACGAACTTCCCATCCTGGACCTGGGTATCAAAAACTTCACCGCCACGGCCGAAGACTGGTCTTCGAATCTCAAGGCTGAAACTGCGATCGATATCTATACGAATGTGTACAATTTTTCAAAGTCCGCGTGGGAGCCTCTGCTAGAGCCTTGGCAGGTCGGGTTTGGCATTGCGAGAGAGCAGGAGTCGGGTCTTTTGTCTATTGATGTCGCTTCCAAGAAGATCTTTGATGTCACAATCACGACAGCCACCATAGCCTTGGCGTCCAAGTCCTTCGCTTTCCTAAGCAAGGACGAGGATGTTCTCGGCAAACCGCGTGGTGTTGATGCCCCCTACCGCATCCGGAACTATACCGGATTTGACGTTGTCGTACAGTCAAAGAGTATGACGACGGACGACAACATGACCGCGCGTCTCGAGGACGGGCAGGAAGTCCCTTGGAGCTTCGAACCGTGGGAGAAAATGCGAGAGAACCTATCGACCGAGAGCAGTACTGGTAGTGTCGGCATTCACTTGGAAGGTAGTGGCTTTGACCCGGTCAAGAACGTCAGGCTGAACCGTGAGGGTGAAGCGATCTACGGCCTTAAGCCGAAGACTGACAACATTTTGCACCGACTTCTCGTCGAGGTCACCTTGGGCAAGGACAATGTCAAATATGTCACTCTACGATCGCCCCTCGTAGTTGACAACCTCACCCAGATCCCAGTCGAGCTTGGTGTCTACGACGCGCAAGAGGGTCATCTGCTCAAGATTGAGAAGATCGCTCCTGGTGAGAGCCGCCCGGCTCCTGTGGGTGCCGTGTTCCTGAAGTCTCTGCTAGTACGACCCGACTCTGGATTTGGCTACGCCTGGTCCTCTGAGACTTTGTGGTGGAGAGACCTCCTGAAGCGGCCAACACGGACGATGGTCTGTAAGGGGGAGAACGGGGACCCATTCTACTTCCAGCTCAACGCCACCTTTGATCGGTCGAATCCTTTGACCAAGTAAGTCTGCCATTATCTTATCTTGATCCTTGACTAATCTCTCGTTCAGGAACTATCCTTACATGCGCATCAAGCTGTCGCCTCCAGTCATCCTCGAGAACTTGCTTCCTTACGACTTCAAGTATCGCATCTACGACAAGAACACCAAAAAGGATTGGGCAAACTTCCTCCGCAAAGGCGGACTTAGCCCTGTGCATGTTGTGGAGCTATCACACCTGCTCCTCCTCAGTGTTGACATGCAGGATACTGTCTTCAAGCCCAGCGACTTTGCCATCATCAACTCTGGGGCTTCGGACGATTTCAAAAAGGAAGACAGGCTGCTCTGCAAGGACGAGGAAGGCTTGCAGCTCAATCTCAAGCTCCATTACCACAAGATTCCTGATAGCGGTGGAGCTTTCAGAGTCACGGTCTACAGTCCCTACATTATCCTGAATAAGACTGGTCTTGACTTGCAGATCAGAGCGAAGGGTTTCTTGCAGGGCGCCCGACCAGCAGCCGGACAGTCAACTCTGTCCTCCAGGTCTGGCAACAACCGTCCCAGAGCTACTCCATTCATGTTCTCCTACGGCAACGAAGATCATAGAAACCGAGCTTTGCTGCAGATTGCGGATTCGGAATGGAGCAAGCCGCAGAGTTTCGACGCCATCGGAAGCACAACCGAGGTGGTGCTGCCATCGCCGTCCAGGAACACTGAGGTGCACATTGGCATCACCACTGAGGCTGGAGAAGGCAAATATAAGATGACCAAGGTCGTCACCCTCGCACCACGATTCGTTCTGGAAAACAAGCTTGGAGAGGAGATCAACGTACGGGAGTCTAGCTCTTCTGGGTTCATGACGCTGAAGCCCGGCGCCCATGAGCCACTTCACTTCATGCAGAAGACCTCCATCAAGCAACTTTCGTTGTGTCATCCCGGCATGAACAACCAGTGGACCTCTCCTTTCAACATCTCAGACATTGGAACCACCCACGTCAAGATTGCCAAAGCAGGCCAACGCCAACGTCTGATTCGCGCTGAGATCTTGATGGAGGGTGCAACAATCTTCCTGCATCTCAGCTTGGAGACCAAGAATTGGCCCTATCAGATGCGAAACGAGAGTGATACGGAATTCACATTCTACCAGGCCAACCCTAGCCTGGACGATGATGGAGTTGAAGACAGGTCCGGCTGGAGGCCAATCAAGTATAGGCTGCCGCCTAGGAGCATCATGCCATATGCATGGGATTTCCCGGCTGCCAAGTTCCGTGAGATCATCATCAACGCCCATGGCAAGGAAAGACATGTTAAGCTCGCGGAAATCGGGAATCAAATTCCGATGAAGTTCGCGACAACATCCGGACAACAGAAGATTATCGACATCAATGTTGCCGCTGACGGACCTACCCAGACTATGATTCTGTCCAACTTCCGGCAATCCAAGAGTCTGTATCGACAGAAGTCCAAGTCTGGATCTCGCACGAGCACCGATGGCTTTGAGGTCAAAGATCAAGAGACGACTGCAACCTTCCGCGCTCAGCTGAAGCTTTCGGGCATTGGAATTTCGCTCATCAACTCACAACTAAAGGAACTTGCATACGTCACATTCAGAGACGTCTCTCTTCGTTACCACGATTCTCCCCTGCATCAGACTATCGCTCTATCTGTCAAATGGATTCAGATAGACAACCAGCTGTACGGTGGTCTATTCCCGATGATTTTATATCCGAGTGTCGTTCCAAAGAGGGCTCAAGAGGTCGACGCACATCCCTCACTTCACGCCATGGTTACTCGCGTGAAGGACGACTCTTACGGGGTGCTGTACATCAAGTACGCGACACTGTTGATGCAGCAGATGACAATCGAGCTCGATGAGGACTTTGTTTACGCTGTCTTGGACTTCTCCAATATTCCTGGGGCCGCCTGGTCAGATACCAATGAGGAAGGCAAACTTTGTGACGAGGAGCTGGACATCCCGGAGCCGCAGCGGCAGCAATCTGGCCAAGACATCTACTTCGAGCTGCTCAACATCCAGCCCATGCAACTCGACCTCTCCTTCATGCGCACGGAACGAGTCAATGCCGAGGACAAGACGTCGTCCCGAAACCCTCTCATGTTTTTCCTCAATGTCATGACGATGGCCATCGGTAATATCAACGATGCGCCGATTCGCCTTAATGCACTTATGCTAGACAACGTTCGCGTGTCCGTGGCTGCCTTGACACAAAACATCACAAGTCACTACAGCCAAGAAGTTCTCTACCAGGTTCACAAGATCCTCGGGTCTGCCGACTTCCTCGGAAACCCCGTTGGTTTGTTCAACAACATCAGCTCCGGGCTTACAGACGTGTTCTACGAACCCTACCAAGGCCTCATTCTTTCGGACAAGCCCGAGGACTTTGGTATCGGAGTTGCGAAGGGAGCCGCGTCACTTGTCAAGAAGTCTGTCTACGGCTTCACCGATTCCTTCTCCAAATTCACCGGGAGCTTGTCAAAGGGCCTTGCAGCTGCGACTCTCGACAAGCAATTCCAAGATCGTCGTCGTATTACGCGTGCACGCAATCGGCCAAAACATGCTCTGTATGGTGTCACCACCGGTGCCAACTCTTTCTTCACAAGCGCCGCTTCTGGCGTGGGTGGACTCGTCCGCAAACCGTTGGAGGGTGCCGAGCAGGAGGGTGCTGTTGGATTTTTCAAGGGAATCGGCAAGGGTGTCGTCGGATTCGCTACCAAGCCCGCTATTGGCGTTCTAGACATGGCCTCGAATGTCTCGGAAGGCATCCGCAACACGACCACCGTCTTTGACGGCTCAGAACTCGATCGCGTCCGCCCTGCTCGATTCGTGCCCTCTGATGGTATCGTGCGACCGTACAATGCCCGGGAAGCTCTTGGCCAGTCATGGTTGAAGCAGGTCGACAATGGCAAGTACTTCAACGAGAACTACATTGCCCATCTCGAACTGCCACGCGAGGACATGGTTGTCATGGTCACTTACGCTCGGATTTTGCTTATTCGTAGCCGGCGACTGACGTCGGAATGGGATGTGCCCCTCAAGGACGTACA
This sequence comes from Colletotrichum fioriniae, assembly GCF_027942845.1. Classification (NCBI taxonomy): domain Eukaryota; kingdom Fungi; phylum Ascomycota; class Sordariomycetes; order Glomerellales; family Glomerellaceae; genus Colletotrichum; species Colletotrichum fioriniae. Next base: position 1,002,933 of record NW_027076851.1, read on the forward strand.
GACGATTGCCAAGGAGCGGACTGGCCTGAGCCTGACGCTGCGGGGAGGCACGAACGGTCCGTTTCTACCTGTTGGCGATGAAAGTGGCCGCGCATTTTTGTACAAGATGGTGGCCGTGGCTGTGGAGGAGTTCAACCGTCGGTTCAGGGGACTCGAGTAAGGTGGGGAAGTGGGTGGTGTGAGACTGTGGCCGGGTAACAGGCCGAGGCTGGTTCGACTACATGAGGGGAGGCCTTTGTGGACTCGTTTCGCGATTACTTCATTTCTGTATGAGGCCTGTATGCATAGCCTCGCGATTTCATTAGCAATTACATATACTTTACTTTGCCTTGTGTTAGAACGTTAGGACCCTTCGCCATTTTTATACAAAGGCCTCGTCAGATTGCAGATCCTTTATGAAATCACAACTTCTGATAAAACACACGGGCAGTGAGTACCCCTCCCTCCCTCGCATCAAGGTCACGTTCATCACTTGCCAACGAATTTGCATATCAGTCATGGCAATCGCAACAAGAAAGGAGTGTGGGTGTATTATCTTCCAAGTGACCAAGTTCAACCGAGATGCGCGCGCTACTATACTAAAATAAAAAAAGAACAAACGCCCTAATGCTATGCTCAAACTCCACCGTGTAATGCCATTTATACCATCTTTCATCCTCGCAAGCTCATCAACCACGATTGTCGATCCGTCTACGTATGCCCAACTCCTTGTCAATAAACCAACCCTTTAATTGGAAGGGCAGTAGCCGATAGTGCAAGCGTCAGACTTGCAGCAGCCGCGAAAGCCGTTGGCGCACGACTGGAAGAAGCCGGTGCCGGGTGCGCAGACGGTAGGGTCGGCGTTGGCGTTAGACTTGCTCTCGGGGGTCGGAGTGGCGGTTGTCTGAGGGGCCGTCTTGGTCACCGTCTCAAAGGTCTTGACGTCCGGGCAGTAGCCAATAGTGCAGGCGTCCTGCTTGCAGCACCCGCGGAAGCCGTTGGCGCACGACTGGAAGAAGCCGGTGCCGGGTGCGCAGACTGTAGGGTCGGCGGCGCGCTTTGAGGAGGAGGCAATGGCCAGGTCGGGGCAGTAGCCGATGGTGCAGGCGTCGGCCTTGCAGCAGCCGCGGAAGCCATTGGCACAGGACTGAAAGAAGCCAGTACCCGGTGCGCAGACCGTGTCGTCGCGCTTGGTGTTGAGGGAAGGGCTCGCCGAGGCAAGGGTTGCGATGGCAGCGAGAAAAGAGAGGACGATGGAAGAATGCATTGTTGATTGATAGACGTGGTGGATTCGAGTTAAGATTAAGCAGAAGTTGACGAGTGTGAGAGAGAAGGAGTCGAGGTTTGAAGATTGAGCGATTGTCCCAAGGAAAGAGAAACCGACAAAGGAAATAAGGAAATAGGAAAGAAAAAAGAGGAAAAGAAAATGTTGGGCTGTAAACGAACTGTTTGAAGTGATTGTCGATGAGAAGAAAAAGAGAGAGAGAGAGAGGCCATATCGGGGAGAGAACCAAATCGGATTTATAGACATCTGACAACAACTGAGATACAGATCATTTGCTCGGAAACTATTTCCATCGTCATCTCCCAGATTAGCCTACACCTTACTACAGCCGGCTATGCGTTCAGAGGGATCTCGCAAAGAGACCGCAACACGACAGCAAACCAGCCATTATCGTGACCAAGGTGTGCCGTTCCTCCCAAGCCGAAATTGGTGTGTAAATCAAACAGCACGTTGAAAGTCTGCTGCGCATACGCACCGCCCGCAGAACTCCCGGAGCTGAAAGCACGCCGCCCTACGGAATAAAGTATGGTATAGGCTATGCAGAGTGAGACGGGCATCTGCATCCCTTGCATCCGGGTGGTGATGAATCCTTCTTTCATCTTCTTCCCCCGGACTCGGACCTTTCCGAGCAAATGGGATAGCGGAGGATGCAAGCTGCAGAACCTTGTGGTAGGCAGAGTAGCACCGTCAGCCCCGATTAACAGACGCGATAGGCGTGCGTCGCAGGGCTGAGCTACGACCCAAGTCTCTGCTGAGCGTCTTGGTGCTGAGGGCGGATGGACGAGTCGCCGACTAGGACGATTCGAGTCAAGGCGAAGGCCGCCGGGAGGTGAGCCAAAGGAGTTCCGGAGGCGGCGGCGCAGTTGCACCTGTCATACGCCAGAGGGCTGGGTCTCACAGACAATCTCACTTGGACCTCTGGGCTCTCGTGGTTGGTTCCATGCCTTCTGCTGACATACCGCTCATTTTGCGCTGCAGTGGTAAGCTTATTCTTGGCTCAAGGGATGTTGAGGGGTCGTGCATATCGAGATCTCAGAAGCTAGAGGTAGATGAATGGAACGGAGACAAGAAGGGAGAAACAGTGCTACTTTGGCATGGTGGATTGCTCATGTAGCAGCCGCGCAGCTTCGTCACCACATGTGCGAAATACAGAGTATGTACGAACATCAGTCTTAGGAACAGGCTGACAGCAGACGCGGCGTTGCAGCTGTTCCCAAGGTCCATTGACTGGATCGAGGTCACGCTTCTCTACGCAGTATCCATCTGTTCCTAGAACTTCTAGCTTCTAAGGGTTGAAGTTAAGAAGCGAGACCGCTGATTGAGCCGCGTTTGCAGTCCGTCCCAGAACCCGTGATCATTGACGAGCTCACTAGTGGAGGAGGTTCCGCTCCATTTTTTGTGGCTCTTTGCGTGGGCGAGTCAAGTGCCGGCAGTAGCCAATAAATGGTAGTTCCTGATCAAGAAGATCTTCATCTAGATTCTCGAACCATTGCACAGCGGGTCACATCGAGAAAGCCCTGAAAAATCTGGAAAACTCGTGATGGGCCAACTCCCGAAAGAGAAGGAGGATAGAGAGAATATTCTCCGAACGGCACGCATAGTCCGATAGTGGTCCCGATCTGTTGCTTCAACGTCCCCGTCTTGGCTCACGGAGCATCGCCGTTACGACACGGCGCTTGGCAGTCCGAATGGAAGCAGTTCCAGAAGCATCGGTTTTTGGCCAGTTCGGACGACGGTATACGGAAGTGCATACCCGGACGTTCTGTATCTGATACGAAGGCTGCGGACACTGTTAATCAAAATAAGGACTTGGAAATTTCTCCCCCTAGGCCGTTTCGAACTTGACCCGGCAGTGGGATGCCGATACTTTCTCGTTGGGACGTGGGACATGATGCTGGGTAGAATTTCTGCCGCGCCTAGATCATCAGTCGTCAGCCCCCCAGTTTGGATCTTGATGTGATTATACCAAAATGCGGGATGATGGTTGAGACAGTTCCTTAACTTGTTGGGCAGAAGATGCGGCTGGGTCATCTCTTTTTAATCAGTCTGTGGCCCTTGCCGTGGGCAGCGTGTGCCAGACAGATGAGATATACTTTGAAGTTTTGACCACGACGGGACGAACAGCAACCATGACGCGGCTCATCTGTGCCGTTTCCTTTTGTTTCACCAAAGCTCGCCCCAGCACCGCTCCAGGTCGGCCCCTGATGGCCCTGGTTCGTCGAGAAGATTAGACCTTGTGTTTTTGCAGAGTACTTCGTAGGGATGCTGAGGTAAAGCAGTCCAACAAGCAGTACCCCTGGTTGTAACTACCGGGGGTAAAGAGAATGGTCTGGCGGCCAGGCCCCGATAGCGCCACCACGTACTCTATTTCATACCTCTAATACCCATTTGGACGGCATTTGAGTGAAGCGAGCTCACTCTTGAGCCCACTGTCTGTGTTGTTCTTTTAATTAATTAACACGGCCTCAGAATCCCGGATGCAGAGGGCTCGATGTTCGTGATTCGTCAAACAGCCACTCTCCAGAGCACCTGTTCCGTTCAATTTCCCACAAACAATGGGACGGATCGTGGGGTCGCTGGCGGAAGCGGCGTGGGTACTGCAAATGGCGAATCGACCACAGGAGTCGAGGACTCGAGGTAAGGCTGCTGGGCCCATTGGTGGAGGAAGTTAGGGGAAATCGGAGAAGGGGATTCCTTTTATCATCTCATTGGGGCCCTTTTTCTTAGAGAGATACAAACTGATCGTTTTCGCTGTTCATTCCCATCTTCCCATTCCGGTGCCTCTCATTTTCTTTTTTTTTTTGCTCTTCCAGTTCTCGACGTTCCTGTCGGTATTCACTCGTTTAAAAATCTACAAACATGAAGTTTGCTTCCTTTTCACTCCTTGCGCTGGGCGCTCTTATCCCGGAACTGGCCAACGCCCAGCTGTCTGGCACCGTTGGACCTACCACCAAGGCTGCTACCAAGGCCGCCAAGAAGACATGTAACATCACCAGCTACGGCGCCAAGACCGGTGCCACCGGAGACATCGGCGCGGCCCTCAAGTCCGCTTGGGACGCCTGCAAGACCGGAGGTGAGATTCTCATCCCCGCCGGTGAATGGGGTCTCGGCACTTGGCAGACTCTCTCCGGCGGAACTGGTGTTTCCATCAACCTCGAGGGTACCATCTACCGCACTGGAACTGCTGGCGGCCACATGATTATTGTCCAAAAGTCGACCGATGTCGAGTTTTACAGCGGCAACTCCAAGGGTGCCATGCAGGGCTATGGCTATGAGTTCCACAAGCGTAAGCCATTCCCACTCCTACCAATCGCCACGACACGATACTGACGATATGACAGAGGGCAGCGGTGTCTACGGACCTCGTCTCCTGAGATTCGTCTCTGTCACCGACTTCAGCGTTCATGACATTGCTCTCGTCGACTCACCGGCCTTCCACTTCGTCATGGACACCGTCACCAACGGAGAGGTCTACAACATGATTGTCCGTGGTGGAAATCAGGGCGGTCTTGATGGCTTCAACTTGATGGCTGCCAAGAACGTGCACGTTCACGACGTCGCCGTCACCAACAAGGACGAGTGCGTCACTGTCAAGAACAAGTCTAGCAACATTCTCGTCGAGAATGTCTTCTGCAACTGGTCCGGAGGCTGTGGTATCGGCTCATTGGGCGTTGACACTGGTACGTTCAGGTCCCGAGAGGACTCGCTCCATGACGATGCAACTATTAACAAGGATTGTTTGTAGCCATCTCCGACATCCACTACCGCAACGTCTACACCTCCAACTCCAACCAGATGCTCATGATCAAGAACAACGGTGGTGATGGTGCCTTCCAGAACGCCAAGTTCGAGAACTTCATCGGTCACGGCAACGCCTACTCCCTCAAGATCGACTCTGCCTGGGCCGGCCAGAGCAAGGTCGCTGGCAACGGTGTCGAGTACAAGAACCTGACCTTCTCCAACTGGAAGGGTACCGCCGCCAACGGTGCCGCTCGCGGTCCCGTGGTCGCCCTCTGCGCTGCCGCCGTCCCTTGCGAGAACATTGACGTGTCCGGCATCAACATCTGGACCGAGTCTGGCTCTTCCATCGTCGACAAGTGCAACAACGCCTTCGGCACCGGTCACTGCATGCGCACCGGCTCTGGAACCTACACCAGCACTGCTACCACCAAGACCGTCACCAGCTACTCCGCTGCCACTATGCCCGGCCTCGTCACCGCCGGACTCGGCATCACCAAGTCCATCGATATCCCCGCCATCCCCACCACCTTCTACCCTGGTGCCAAGCCCGCCAGTGCTCTTGCTGGCGCCGCTTAAGCGCGAGAAGATCATGAACATGAAGCAACCAGGACCCGGCTCGACAAGAAACGAGCCGATCTCATTTTCCTGTACATACTTAATTGGAAAAGCCAAGCTGCACATATCATTCGGGAAATGATTATCAACTTTCTCTGGCGTCTACCACATGACTCAAATTACACTAATCACCGACTGACTGCTGTCTTATTGACTCCCGACCTGTGACTTGATCCAATATTCGTCCAAGTGACCCATGGTGACCGACTTCGTTTCCTTGACGCCGAGAAACTCTCTCAGATTCCCCCTTAGTAGGTACGTCGGGGTACAGCTCCAAGCGTGACAGAAACTGTTGTTTCGAGCATCACCGTAGGGACTTGCCCGAGGATCTTCGGGGTTGTAGCACTCCCAAAAGGTGTCAGCACCGGCGCGGACCATACCTCCCCAGTAACTGGTCATGATCTCCACACACTTATCGAACAAGCCCACGGTAGCGAGGGCATCGCACACATGGTGCCATAGATAGGGGGTCAAGGGTTTGAGAGCGTCGGGGTGTGCAAGTGTATTGAGCAGAGCCGGGCGAGCGATGTCCAGCGGAAGGGCCTCTGCAAGAACAAGCCAAGACGCTGATGCAAAGCTAACCTGTGCCTTGGGTCCAGACACGAAGACATTGTCTGGAGAAATAAACACCTTCGCTGCTTCGGTCATTTGGGCTACGAGGTCCACAAAAGGGGCCTCCTTGCCGAGGACCGTGGCCAAGGAGTTAGCTGCTTTCAGACAATAAAGCAGGACACCGTGTAGTCCTGCGCTATGTTCCAGCCCAGGCTGCCAGTCAAGGAACTTCCATCCTTCGCCCTTGGACTCGTCAAACGCGTGAGTGATAGCATCAAGATGCGTGAGAGCCCGCTTCACGCAGCCGAGGACGGTGGGCCAGAGGCTGTGGCCCGCAGCTTTGTCACCCGATGCCACCACGTAGTCGTACGTAATGGCGGCGAATAGCGCGTCGTAGTCTACAATGTAGTCGGTCGAAGGCGTGAGCTGAGGCTGCTCAAAGATGCAAGCTGGCACGGAGTCATCTTCGCGAACAACGGCAGCAAATTGGAAGATGCAGCGCTTGACGAGGTTGAAGTCCCGGAAGGTGCTGTAGTTTGCAAGTGCTTGAAGCCGAAGATCTCCGCTCCAGAGCCGACGATCCCTTCGAGGCCCGTCCTCAAAGACGGTTTGCATGCAATCTCTCAGTGTCGATATGCTAACGTGGTCAATCTGCTGGAGGAGAGAATCGTTGAACTGCGGAGCCTCCAGGGAGTGGTTCTGGCTGATGGCGCTAACACATTGACATTTGACGTCGGAAAATGCAACCTTGTATTTGGGTGAGGTGTCGATGACTTCCACTCGAAGGAAGCGAAACGAATATCGTCGGGATAGAGAGACCTCCTCAGGGCACATGTCGATGTTGATAATTTCGTCCGGAAGCCAGCTGGTGCTGATCCATGTCTTGACATTTTCCATGCCGAGAGTTACGTCCAAAGGAGATTCGCCGAATGTGAGGCGCAACCTGCACGGGGCGTCCATGTGCGCGCCCCGGGACTCTAGTCTCATCGAGAGATATCCCACCATGTGAATACCAAAGTCGAGAATGAAGCCATCTCCTTTTCCCCAAGTCTTGGACGGTAACTTGTCAATGGGGTATTCCGCAGGCACGGCACGGACACCAAAGTATTGGCTCTCGTCTTTGTCGAACGTGATGACGCGTTGAGGTGTTCGTGTCCATCGCTGCAGCTGCGGGCACAGATCATTGGCAATCTTTTCAAAGTCTCGGTTCCAGCGTGTCGGAAGCACGCTCTCAACCATATCCTCGGGAGCATCTGCCATGGTGGGTGGATGGCTTAAAGTCGACTAGGAAGGACAAGGCGTGTGACTGGGGGCTGAAAATGAACTTGAGATTTGTGTTTCGTCTGTGGTTGCCAGCAGAACATGGGTTTAGGTCCAGGTCGTTGGAAATGCTTTTGAAGACGCCACGATCCCAAACAGAATCCATAAACGCTTCGGTGTGACAACCACCCGAGAAGGGCAATCGAAAGCACCGAAGCTCGAGTTGAGGGGAATGTGGCTGACGCTTCTGATTGCTCAATCGGGACTTCTCAGACCCATGGCGATGTCGGCGTGGAGACCATTTCTGGGGCCGGTGCGGGGATATACCGAGGAAGAGTCAGGATTCATGACAAGCTGAATCGACAAGCGTCTGGAACTCCAATGGCCCAGGTCAGCTGGACGCAAGAAGAGGGTTCAACAACGGCAGAACTACGGATGAGCTGCGGCCGGACTAGCATAGGCTTCGTTTTGCAAGGTCCTCATTCAGGTTTTGCAAAAGCCTTTGACTCCTTGGCAGCACCATTAGGCCGAGGAACGGCCCCAAGCTAGAAGAGGTTCCTTTACGCAAATGCCGAGCTGCCACAAGTTCACAATACGCCTGCTCTCTCGATTTGCTAGACACAAGGGCATATCATTCTCGATGCTGGAATATGGTGATTGTCGCTCGTCTCGAGAAACAAGAAGCATGTCCAAGCACAACTTCCATCACGATAACAACCACCGCCTAGGTCCCCAGAGACTCGCAGCAACCCGCGATTCTGACGATGCTCAGGTCAACCCCCCGCATCTTTCATCTGCTTTTTTCTCATGCACGAGCCGGGGTATAGCCGTGTCTGTGGGGTCCCCAGACTGGACTACCGAAATGGCGGGTCATTGACACCTTTGGCCCAGGCCAGAGTCCATGTCCAGAACCTGACCACCACTGGCGTGCGTGACTGGCATCGGCACCAAGTCCAAGTTCATCTTATGGCTTAGTCTGACTGTCACTCTTTGGGTCAGAAGCCATTCAGTCACAACCAACCAAAGCCCTCAGGTTATTCTTCGGGACATAGACTGACTCGGGAGGCTATCTACCGCGCCGCGCTATTGGCAACCTCCCTAGGTCAACACTTGCTCGCAACATGGCCGAACCATCAGTGAAACGCACTCCCCGGGCTCCCACCATGCAGACAGCCCGGCCCCTCCCCCGCAAAAGTCAACCAAATGGTTGGGTGAGGGGGCGGGTCTACCTTCAGGACCATCACGCCTGACCTCGGACCTGACGAGGAATGCCACCAGGGAGAAAGGGGGCTTGCGCTATAGACTATGGGTTATTGTCGGCCGATCATTGAGACGACGTTGATCCGAAGAAGTGCCTACAACTGCCTTCGTCTGAAAGGTTTTTGAAAAGTTTTAGACAATAAGAACCGGGGACATTCCCGGCTTTGTTACACCTTGCCCTAGTTCCACAGTCTCGAACTCCTCAACTTCCCCAGATCGTCGGTGCTTCCCCAGATTTTCTCTCAACTTTAAGTTGTTCGGCCCGACTTTTTTTAAACATCTTCGATACTTCCATTTCCTTACCCAGAGTTGACAGGAACGGCGATCATGGACGACAAACACCTTGAGGCGCTCCCGACGTCCATCGTCGATAAGGACGACATCGCCGCGGCCAAGGGCGAGCACGTAGAGGAGATTGGCCACGCCGCGACGGCAGAAGATCACGACGAAACTGTTTTACAAGCCATCAAGAACCAGCCGTGGGCGTTTGTGTGGTGCATTTACGCCATATACGTCCTCATCCTCACCAGCTTTGACAACCAGGCGGGAGGAACAGTCATTGGAATCCCCCAGTTCCGCAAGGATTTCGGTTCCGAATTCAATGGCAACTATGTTCTACCCGCAAAGTGGCAATCTGCCTACAGCGGAGCCCCTGTCGCATCGTATGTGCACTGTTCTTATAGCTTTCCGTCATGAGCTGACGTGACTCTCCATCACAGTGCCGTCGTTGGATCCCTCGGTGCTGGCTGGGTGGCCGACCGCATCGGCCGCAAATGGACCTATTTCATCAGCTACGCCTTCATATTCGCAGGTATCACTTTGGAGACAGTAAGCACCACCAACGAGATCTTCTTCGCGGGCAAGTTTGTTGCCGGATTTCCCATTGGCGCCTTCATCACAGTCAGCATGACATACATTGGCGAGATCGCACCCTTGGCTCTCCGCGGTATCTTGACCGCCGCTGCGGCTATCGCCTTCACCATTGGTCCATTCATCGTCAGTCTGGTCGTCAACGAGACTGGAACTCGAACTGACCGCTGGGCTTATCGTACAATCTTTGTGTCTCAATACGGCATCAGCGGCGTTGGTGCTCTCTTATTGTTTTTCATGCCAGAGTCGCCGTGGTGGTTGGTTGGCAAGGGCAAGATGCAGAAGGCTGCCAAGTCTCTGAGCCGTCTTGGCTACGATGCGGTCCAGGTCGAGAAGCGTCTATCTGTTATTACTCTCACCCTTGCTGAGGTACGCAAGGAGACCGACGGCGCCAGCTTTGCTGAGTGCTTCCGCAAGTCCAACCTTCGCCGTACCATCATCTCAGTCGCCCCTTTGAGTATCCAGGCTCTGTGCGGTACGTTATTAGTGTCCTTTCACAATTCTGCCCTTGACTGACTCTGTTTAGGTGTATTCTTCGTTGCATCGTACTCTACTTACTACCAGCAACTGGCCGGATATAGCACAAAAGAGAGCTTTACGCTTGCTATCGTGCAGCAGGTCATGTCCATGCTCGGTAACGTCACCGCATGGTTCCTCATTGATCGAGTTGGTCGCCGCGGCCTCACTCTCTGGGGAATGTGCACCCTGACAGTCCTTCTCATGATTACTGGTGGTCTTGCGGTGGCTGCCACACCTGGTGCTGTCAAGGGAACAGTCGCACTGCTGCTGGTGTACTGCTATATCTACAACGTCACTATTGGAGCCACGGCCTATTCTCTCTTGACCGAGGTTGCAACTTCTCGTCTCCGTGCCAAGACTGCCTCCATGGCTTTGGCTTTGCAAAACAGTCTCTTCGTAAGTCGAATCCTGCCACCAAAGGTCATTCTTGATATTGTTGATATGGAAATTAATCCGTTATTCCCAGACCATGTGGGCCTTTGTTATCCCCTTCCTTTTCAACCCCGACCAAGCCAATCTCGGTGCCAAGGTGGCCTTCATCTTCGGCGGCCTTTCCGTTCTGTCCACTGTCTATCTCTGGTTCTACCAACCCGAGGTTGCTGGAAGGTCTTACGAGGAGCTCGATGAAATGTTCATCAAGCAAATTCCGGCACGGAAGTTCAAGGGCTACAAGACAGAGGTGCAGGAGAAGAGTCAAAGGGCAGTTGCGCAGCAGCAATGATCTGTCACACGGTTCATTATTTGACCTGATGTAGTCAAGATGATTGCAGGGGCACAGTAGTTAGACGACGATTGATTTGATTCTCGAAACGATACACGAGCAGGCGGGAAGCGTCAGACATAAGAATATAGTACTTAATGGAACTCTCCAAGACCACACGAATTTCCGCTACTAATGTTGCCAATAACGCCTCATGAAAGACAAGTGAAGTAGCTTTCAATACTTAGCAACGTTCAGGAGACATATGCCCCATCCTTAACAATAGTTTCGATTAGTATATCGGGAGAAAAGCCGGTTTATCTTCTGCCGGCACACGAAGGCAGAATTGAAGATACTTATTGACTAAAGTCGTTCTGCAACATCTTATCTGGAATCATCTTCAAATCACCACTCCAGCCAATAACGCTAGTCTGAACCGGTTACTCATAGATTCCGCGTCTGATTCAGCCTCAAAGCTCTCTGGCCCCCTGGCCCTCGATGTCTTTCACGGATCACGCCGACCTGCGTCGTCCCAGAAAATAATCAAGGCGGCGGCTAGCCAAACTTCGACATAATTGTTACCAATTCCATGACTAGGAGATCGCTGCTCGCCTCGTCTGTTGCTCTCCTCGAGCCACCTCGGATACAAGGCCATAGGCGATACCAGCCAACCTGTCTTGCAGCTTCTCAGGTATCGTTCTGGTCTATTCCTGGCTGCAACCTCATTAGAATAAGGTACCTGCTTCGAATAGCCTATGGGAAATTCGATCTCCTGTATCGCCGGCTCCCATAACACTGTGCATGTGCTATCGGAGTGACTGTATCTCTTAGTCCTTGTCTACTTGGCAAAAGAGAACCTTTGGCGAATGACGATGCCTACAACTGGTGAGTGCCGCGCAAATCACATACAACAAAAGCAGGTTCAATGGTACGGCCCGGGACATTTGTATCAGAAAGAGGTTCGTATTAGGACCTTATAGCTGAGGCCTGTCCCTTCGCGATCAGTGTGACAAGCGCACATTCACAAGCCGCTTTCAGAAGGTTGGTGATGGCATCATCTCAGCAATACCGACTTTTTCATGCACATGCTAAAGAAAAACAAATGGAAATCACGTAACGATCGTCGAGCAAGCTCACTTTAATTTGAATGACAAGTGGGATTTCGGTATCCTCATAAGAGAACTGTCATGTTGGCTAGAAAAATCCGCTTAGGCAGCTGTCACAAACACGCGCTAGTTTCACAAGGATTATAGTACGTAGGAGGTCAGGTTTGGGGGGAAAATGGAGCCTGTACGGATAGATGTCGATTCGAGGGAAACTGATTGTGCATCTTAATGTCCGTGGACCGTAAGTGTGTCCAGACATCGTGGAATAAACAGGGTTTACTCTGTTTCCTAGTAGCCAAGAGTAAGACCCAGCTTGCCCGTCATGTGCTTGCTGTAGCCTGTATGTGATTCGAATGCCCGGGAGTGGAGTCGCGACTTTCAAAGGCTCTATCTGTACGGAGTACGGAGTCAGGTAATGTCGTTGCCACTCTGCGAATGCGGCGGTCCGCGATGCTGGATCTGGGGGCGGAGACCACACGTGGTAGCGTCTCTGGATCCGCGGTCTTTGGCTGACCCAGTTGCGCAGCTAACCAGTCCATTGATAATCATTTCCGCTCTCAATGCGGGAGCCGACGGGGATGCTGGACATATCCCTTTCTCGCATACTGCATCGAAGGCGACACAATGTCAAGTCCGCAGTCCCCAGTCCCTTAGTATTATTCTTTCTGATAATGGTCACTTGGCTCTTCCGTAACGGGCATCGAGGGATCAGTCTTGCGCGCGCAAAGACTCAACTGTAGATAAATGGCTGTCGGAGGACAGCGAAGGAGCCAGGCTCAGTTTCGCATTGGAATCGTCGGAGCTCACCTTAAGCTTATCATCAGAAACACTTCACATGCCTGTAAAGAGAACAGAGCTATGCTGTAGTCCTCAGGTTCCCAGCCAACAGATTGAACAGACTCGATTGGAATGGCGGAGCCGACCGAAGCTGAAAAGCGAAAGGCATGGCACTTTTGTGCTGGGCCAATCTCGACAGCCGAGTCGCACGCGCTCGTTGACTGGATTGGGCACACAGATACGACGGCTGCAATCCGCAACCTAACAGGCCCGACAACCTTGCTCATGTTCCCCAGGGTGGCGTGGAGCATATCCTCTGCCCGCCCGGCGCCTGGCACCCTTAGTGCGCGCACTAAGACGCGGATGCTGAAGCATGGGCGTGAGAGGGGGGGGACGAACTGGGGATGCTAGAGACGCCCAGGCCCAGGCCCTTTTCTGTTGGTGCTCGTGCTCAGGAGGAACTTTGGAGTTCTCGACTGACAGTGACGATCTGGCAGATGTTCATCCCCAGGTCCCGTCTTCTCGGCCCTGTCCGACGACACAGGCCCAGACGAGGAACTGAGGGCACTGATAGAAAGGGCTGGGGAAAGCCCAAGATTGACTTTCTGCCGACACTACCTACCTAGCACCCTCCAACAATCTGTACTTGCTCTGTCAACTAAATCGCAAGAGTGCGGTCCGGGTCAGGAATCCGAAGCATAGGGCTCGCTTACTGCTTGCAATTACGAATGACAGGGCTAGCTCGCCAATCTTGGCTTTTCATTTCGCCTCATTGCTCCAGCAGTGCGCATGGCGAAAAGGCACATTACTGAGAGACCAATTGAGCATCCGCATCCGTATGAACTCGAAGTGAATGCCTGCGGATATAGTAGTAGGGATTGCGCTTATCGTTGATCTTACAATACTCAGTCGCAAGGTGAGCAGCCATGCGTCTTTTTGGCAGCAGGTCAAGATCCTGTGCCCCAATCAAGCATCAGACATTGATACTTTGATAGTACGTCTCGAGCAGGTGCCAACTGTCGAGACTTCGCATCTCAACCTGTGCCGTGGGCGTGTGTGCTCACCGGCCTCTAGCGGCCCTTTCGATCCATGGTTTGTGGCGCCGCGGCGGCTGATGCAGCTATCGCCAGCCAGTCCCGATTCTCCGCATGTCTCCGTGTCTCTCTGGCAGCTTGGGGGTCACTTCGTGCGCCTCTTAGGGTCTTGGGCGTCGGCCCCTTGGCCATGTTCGTGCCCAGCAGAGCGGAAGGATCTGCCACACACCTTTCCATGGACCATCGTACAGAAACAGGCCCGGTCTTGAGCCTATCAGGAGCCCCTCAAAGATCTTAGTCAAAGACACCAAACGTGATCCCCGGGAACTCTCTCCCTCAACATTATTGGAGGCACCGGAGGTCTCAAATCCTTCAATTAGACGACAGTGCTCCGTACTCTGTCCGAGTATCTACGAGTCTACGGAGTACATTTTCGCTGGCCGCTGCTAGTGCTTGGCCGTGATACCTGACAGCAGAAGAAACGAGCAGATCTCAACATGGTTCCAGGGCCATGATTCGTGAGTGGACTCGGCCGACGCGTCTCTCCCACGAGCTCGGCCAGTCTCGATCCTTGCCGGGACCGCCAATTGTTTGTCCAACAAACTCGGCAACCTTTTCACACCCACACGCTAGCCCTGCCCTTTTGCTAGACCATCTCTCCCACATCCAGTCCCGTTTCTCCAATCTCAGCCGACTCCACCGCAAGTATCCATCGTTCCATTAACCTTCCAGAACCGGAAGCACGCCGTTAGCTTTGCCACTCACGTCGAGAGCTAAAGGTCTTGGCCCGGCTCTGATCGAGAGTCTGTGCCGTCGGGTGCGGCGACTATCCCTGTCCAGCTACTGTCAAAATGCAAAAAATAAAAAAATTACATTCCTTATCGCAAGCACACCGAGCAACAATCAAAGGGTTCCTAAGACTAAACTTTTCTGATTAACCCAACCGGTATCTTGACCCCGTCGACTTAGAGAATCGGTGGGCCTTGGCGTACGCGAGTGGGTTTGGTTTCGATTGCTTGACAGATACTTTTCCCGTCACAACACCGTCTGTCTGGCCCAAGTGGCCCGCAATAGCTTCACCAGGGGTCCAAAAACCTGAGAGAGTATCAATAGCGTCGTATTGCCAGGAATCAAGACCAGAAAGTGCTGCTGATAGACCCCAGAGTATCCGTATCGTCCGCCAGTCTGGCACTTCACGAGAACCGTCGGCGGCCGGCCCACACACAGATTGGGCGGCTTGCCACTCCCTCGTCTGCCCTGTCTCCAAAGATATCGTCTTACCTACCTACTCTTTCAATCTGCTCCAATCTCGTCCCTGATTGTCGCGTTGGCGTCCTTCGGACCTGCTCCCCTCCCACACTCCCTTTCTACACCCTGGCCACCCAGTATCTCTGGTGCAGTAGTTGTTCGTCAATTCCACACCCGTGAACCCTGTCGCCCATCCCATCCCGCACCCCTCGTTGGCTAGCCGTTCGTCCAGAATCTGGGTCAATCCACCGAGATGGGCACCGAACCGCATGAGGGTTTCCTCCTCCACACCACAAGGGCGGCGAACTCCATCCTGACCTGGTTGCTGATAAGGTCGACGAGTCGTAGGCATTGCTTTACTTGCCTAGCCTAGCCTCGGCACTACTTTCGGATTTCTTGATGGTCGCACTGGGGCTTTTTAAAGAGAGCTTACCCTCCAGACTAATCTATTGTAAGGGTCTTGTCTCGTGCAGCTGCTTCTCGAGTCTCTCGCCGTCAACCTCCCCAAAGTACGCCAGGGCGCCTTCAACTGCGTGGCCTACGGTCTCCTCGTTACGGCGGACCACTGAAAGAACTGGTTGTCAAACCGCTCAACGCCTCTTTCAGCCCTACCTTTCTCCCATCTATTCTCCTCCTTATCGGTGCGCTTCTAGGAAGCATATCCTTCAGCCATGTCTTCCCAGGTCACCGAGGTCAACCAGACCACCACCACGGCCGGGAGCACGCCACCCCGTCGCAACTCTGACCCGGCGCTGGAAATCCACAACCAGCACCAGCATCAACATCTGCACCACAGCGCTCGTGTCGATGCCAAGGGTCACGACGACAATGTAACCTACACCAGGACCGGAGAGACGACCGTCCCGCACCAGAGCCACCTACACGAGCACTCTGTCCAGCCCCACGACATTGAGAAGGGTGACAAGCTCAGCGGACCCCCTGATTACGATGGCGAGAAGACTGGCGTCGTGGCCTCCAACGATGAGGAGGAGAAGAAGCCCTCCAAGTTCAAAACCTTCTACCGCAGGTACAAGTGGGTTTTCCACCTCGTCCTCTTCTGCTTCTTCACCGGCTGGTGGATTGCCTCGCTCATCGAGCACCGCAATGACAAGAACTGGGTTATTCCGTTCCTTGTTTGGCTCTGCATCTCTCTCCGCCTCCTCTTCTTCTACGTCCCGAGCTCCTACGTCTCCCGGCCGATCAAGTTTGTGTGGCAACACACTGCTCTCGTTATCTACAACGCCATTCCTGCCAAGTTCCGCACTATCGCCGGTGGTGCCGTGACGCTCGCTGTCATGCTCGTTGGCTCTTTCGTCTCGGAGGAGTCGGCCGACAACAACCGCGAGAACCGTGCCGTTTCCATCTTCGGTCTCATCGTCATTCTGGCCTGCTTCTGGATAACTTCGAACGATCGCAAGCGTATCAACTGGCGTCCCGTTATTGGCGGTATGCTTTCGCAGTACATTATTGCGCTTTTTGTCCTTCGTACCGGCGTTGGTTACGACATTTTCAAGTTCATTGCGGATCGAGCTGGTGACTTGCTTGGCTTCGCCAACCAGGGAACGGCCTTCCTCACTGCTGAAAGTGTGCTTGACCTTCACTGGTTCATTACTGGCGTCATTCCTCCCATCATCTTCTTCGTCGCCATTGTCCAGGTCCTCTACTTCATCGGCTTCCTCCAGTGGTTCATCGGCAAGTTCGCAACCTTCGTCTTCTGGGCTCTTCGCGTGTCTGGTGCCGAGGCTGTCGTCGCTGCTGCCACTCCCTTCATCGGCCAGGGCGAGTCTGCCATGTTGGTTCGTCCTTTCGTCCCTCACATGACCAAGGCCGAAATCCACCAGATCATGACTTGCGGCTTCGCAACCATCTCTGGTTCCACTCTCGTCGCCTACATCAACTTGGGTCTCAATGCCCAGGCCATGGTGTCATCCTGCGTCATGTCCATCCCCGCCTCTATTGCTATCTCCAAGCTTCGCTACCCCGAGAAGGAGGAGACTTTGACTGCTGGAAAGGTCGTCATCCCTGACGACGATGAGCATGAGGCCAAGAACGCCATCCATGCTTTTGCGAACGGTGCTTGGTTGGGTATCAAGATTGCCGGTACCATTGTTGCATCGATCCTGTGCATCTTGGCCTTCATCGGTCTCGTTGATGGTCTGCTGACCTGGTGGGGTGGCTACATCAACATCAACGACCCTCCTCTGACTCTCAACCTGATTACCGGTTACATCTTCTACCCGGTTGCGTTCCTCCTGGGTGTTCCCCGTAACGGCGACCTTCTCAAGGTTGCCCGCTTGATCGCCCTCAAGGTTATTGCTGTAAGTGCACCTCCTTATCTGGATGTTGCTTGACCACTTGACTTCGGATACTGACTGGTATATGAATAGAACGAGTACGTTGCCTTCACCGAAATGAAGACGCCCGAGTACCTCGACCTCTCTCCCCGTTCCCAGCTCATTGCGACCTACGCCCTTTGCGGTTTCGGTAACATTGGATCCCTTGGTATTCAGATCGGTATCCTTGGCCAGCTAGCCCCTAGCCGTGGTGGCGATGTCAGTGCCATGGCGATTTCTGCGCTCATTTCTGGCGTCATGTCGACTCTGACGTCGGCCGCTGTTGCAGGCCTCGTTGTTACCCACCAAGTAACGAACCTCGCTGCTAGTGCTTAGGTCACTGGTTGGTCTTGAGAATCCGAGCTGGATAGATGCTTCCGTTCGATGGACATGACGAGAAAATATGACTAAAAGATGTACGATGTTGAGGAAGAAGTGTGCTTGTACAGCGCCGGTTGACGAGAGAAGAATATACACAGTAGTTAATAATACCCAGTACATCTGCCAGCAAGCGAGCTGGATAATTCAACTCGAAATATCAACCAAGCACGAGCTCAGGTAAAAACAAGGTGTCAAGGAGTCCTCATATACCACTATTGTCCGACTGGCAAAGACGTGATTGAAGACCGTCTTGCGCAATCCGTACTCTTTAATAATGCAATCCTCCTAAAAGTTTCCTCATGTTCTAGCATTTTGACCCGCCGCCGTCTAAATCCGGCTGATCTCCGTGAGTCAGGCCGAAGTAGTATCCGCCATCCCAAGCATCATTGGATCCGCGTCAAGCAAAAAATTTTGCGTACCAGGGACGACAGGCATAACCCCGCCGGTCTCCAGCGGGCGTCGGCGCCGGCCGTAGGCAGCAAGAACGGCTTTGTTACTGGCATTTGAGCCTCATCTTCCTCGGCCGTTGCTAGTTTTGAAGCGTAATAACAATTGCCAACTAGTTGAGAACAACTGCGACTAGGAATGCTCCATGCTTCCACCCGTTCAGCTTGGTGCTTCTGGCTTCAGTCGCTCGTCACGGGTCGGCAGTTTCTCAAGTGGGCCGGGGCCGCGATGGAGCCTGTTCTCAGTCAACGGAGAAATCACACGACGTGCCATTAACCCCGTTTTGAGCCGCACCAGAGTTCAGGCGCATGAGTTTCTGTAGCCAAGAGATTTGTGACCTCCGCTGAGATACTCGTTTATTCCAAGCGTCGTTGCCCAGCAACGTCCCGTGGAGCGCTGAATGGCGTCAGTACATAGTCTTCCATTTTATACCAACGCTGATTCCCCTTTGAACTTCGATTGAGTGCATCAGCGAGAAATCATACAATATTAATACGAAACAACGTGATATAATGAGTGGTTCGTTACTGCCCCGAGTGGCAATGTACTGACGCCATTCTGCACTCGATGGGATACTTACTTCGGAAACACACTACAACGGTCCTGCTACCAGAACGCCTCGGGCTCCATGCTGACCTACGTCAGATGTCGTATAGTGCCGCGTCGTGTGGATGTAAAGTCTGTCGAAGGGATGGATGCGCGGGAGTTGCGGTCCACAGGACAGCACGCTTTCCGTAACTATTTCATAAAATCGATATCGATCTTTGACTGTGGAGATCTGATTGTCTTCGGTTTGCTTCAGTAAACTTTGGGTACTGTAGACTTCAAGGGCCGATCAAGGTCAGCCCAGACGAGATCCCATGTGCTCTATTGGCAACAACTGGAATACCAGTATGATAATTGGTAGTCGTAAGGCTGGATACCAACCCCAGCTCACACATAGCAGAGTAATACTGAGCGAAACAACGGCTATGTGTGCGATCCTACATGCCTTATCTGAGTTGCATCCGGATTATCTCCAATACCTTAACGTAATTTGATCTACTGTTGCCGCAAGCAGACATCACGTCTTATCGGCTACCTTACGTATCGCGAGAGCATCCGCCAGTGTTTTCATGTCCGTGTAGATGTTGCCGAGGATAGAATCGCAGAATCGCCTTCGACTTTAAGCATCAGACGTCAAACTTCAAGAGTAGCGCCAAAGACCAGCAAGCGGCTGTTTTGGCCAAAGTATTATTTGCTCGCACTCGTCGGTTCATCGACGAAAACTACCGCAATGCTTAGTTCCCATACAGTGATCGGGCTGAGACCTAGCCTCACCTGGGAATTCGTTAATGGGTCCATATCAGTAGTCATGGTTGAAATATCACGTGGAAGTGTGAGAAGAAAAACACATGGGCTCAGTAAGACAGTGAGACGGTGTTGATTATATACATATATGTACGGAAGAAAATGGGACCTCAGGGGTCGAAAAATGCCTATACACAAGAAGTCCTCTTGGGAAGTTGAAAATGTTAACTGCATGTGTCCAAGCATTTACATCAAGGAGCTATGGGACCTTTGATGTAGCCTGGGCATGCAGTTCGAACACGCCAAGGATGTATGCATTATCAGATTCATGCAGAGAGGCACTGGGAATACCACTCGTTGGTCTTGATACACTGGAAGCCGGAAACGCACGCTGTGGCGCCGGTGTAACCAGAACCACCGCACTGAGCCCAAGCGCCAACGGTTGCTCCGGAGTTAGCGGGTTGAGTTGAGACGGCGGCGGCAGTGGTGGCGGCAGTGGTAGCGGCAACGGCAGCGGGAGCAGAGCTCAATGCCTTGGCGGTGGGCTTGGCGGACGCAGTGCTCGCGGGGGCAGCAGAGCCGGAGGAACCAGAGCTCGAGGTGCCGGACTGCCATCCGCGTTCACGGGAGAGCTCGTACCACCAGTTGCGAAGCATCCATCCGTCGAAGTCGGTGATCTGAGCGGCAGATCCAGCGAGCATAATGAAGCTGCTGACACCGGTCGGGGTCCAGTCTGTATTAGGGTCAGCATTGACACGGACGATTGAGTGTATGTGTTTGGGTCTCATGTCGGTAAATTGAGGATTGTATGTGTCACCACGTACCGTAGACTGAAAAAGAGATTTGTTAGCAAAGTACTTGTGAGTGAAGTCATGGGAAATAATCAAACTCACAGTCATCAAGGCCATAAGTGTGCCCAATTTCGTGCTGAAGGATGTGGGCACTGGCAGAATCAAGGGCGCCCATGAAGTACTCGCGACCAATACGCTGACCCCAGTCACCGCCAGCACCGCCGTTCATGCCATCGGTGAGCCAGAGAGACTGGTCGTAGTGCCGGTCAGCACCAGCCGCGCACTTGCTGTAGTCGCCGTTCTGGTTGAAGAAACGACCACAAGACTCAGCGCACTGGGGGATCCCTTCAGCGTCCTTGTCAGTGTAGACTTGGATGCCAGATGTAGAACCCTGAAGAAGGCTTTTGTCACGAACGGCCCAACCGACAACGTTGACCTTAATGTCGGTGTAGGGGAAGTTATCATAGCCATAAAGCCACTTGTACCAGCCTTGGTGGGCAGTGTTGAGGGCCTTGGCGACTTGAGTGCGCTGAGCCTCTGTGACAGAAGCACTCGATTCCCAGCGGACACAAACGTTGATGGTGCCCTTGGTGGCGATGACTTGGTCCCAACCGTAGTTCTTGAAGCCGAAGAAATTAGAGTAGGTGCTCTTGCAGTGATCCCAAACCTCTTTGAGGGGAGTGACGATGTTGGAGGGAGGGCTCCAGCCGGATTGTCTCTTGATGGGACGGTTACGAGGCATATGCTCAAAGCTTCGGGCCTGAACGGGAGCGAGGGCCTGCCACACAGATCCGTCAAGGTCAGAAGTAGTTGAGATGTTCATAGCTTGGGAAGAGGCCGCAAGCGCCACAACGGCGGCAGATGTGGTAGAGAAGCGCATGGCGATAGATGAGAAAGAGAGGAAATTGACAATGTACTTAAAGAAAGAAGTGAATTTGGACCAAGAACGAATGACAAGACAAGTTGGTACCAAGGACCTTGTGAAGCTGAAAATGGATGGGCATGAGAGGAAAGTTTAGACGGGAAGCACCCGAAGATATACACAAACATCAACACCAAACTCCGTAATTAAGTCATCTTCATATCAATCCAACCGAGAATTCCAAGACTCCACCTGTTTACTGAGAAAGTCGAATTGATTGCTAATTCGTGTATCTGCCGTGTTGGCGGCGATGGCCAAGACTTTCAACGTTCCCATCCGCTTTTCCTTGTGTCCTCGGAGCATTAAGGCCTCCGTATTCAGAATCAAATGCGTTTGTTCCGCCTAAATCCATTGGCGGGAGAATAAGTCGGCGGGGACTGAGTGACGATGGAAGATTAAGGACCGCTTTAAGGGTGGCGTTGGGTGTCCAAGTTAGGGAACAAATCCTACGGCGTAAAGAGGGGCCTACTGGAAGTCCTTCCTTCCTCGAATGGTTGGGCCGGAGATAAATAGCGCCAAGGCTGAGTGAGCAATCCTGGTGTGACATGCGGGTTCTGAATAGAGCACACAAGACTTAACAAATCCGGGGAAGGGGGGACATGCATGCGGTGCTAAGGGGATGTTCAGTATCCGTAAGAGGCTGAGGTATCTGCCGTGAGGTGTTGTTGGCATAGAAACACGACCTTTGATGGTCTCAAGACCAGCTCGTGGACGGCTGTGTGTTACATTTACCTGTGGATCTTGGGGTCGTCCCAACTGTCACGAAGACCCGATGTTTACACTAACGGACACAGAGGATGTTCTATGTTTTCGGGTCGATCATCCGACCAAGAAAACAGACGACTGCCAGAATTCAGCTGTCTGGACTCTAATTAGAGGGTAGAAGGGCAGAAAAGCAGCCCATAGACAACTCAGAAGGGGCGGAAAGCAGTTTCAACCCCATCGGAAACGAGTAATGGTGAAACAGACGATTAGAATTTGCAGGACTGATATCCACGAACCTGGTAATTCCCTGGTCATTGCTTTTTAGTCACGTTACAAAAACCAAGTGTGCCGGCATGGAGTCCCATCTTGGCAGCTCCATGGCCGAATTTGGATGGAACTCGGCGGTAAAGCGATTCCTGGCTCTTGGCGTCAACATGGTTTCCTCTTCATTGCACCATCCGCTTGGCCCAAGCAGACCAAGACTTGTCAACGCCCATTCGTACATGAACATTATTTCGCTCTCTATGCCCAACTGTAGTAGTAATATCCATGGGAAACGTTGCAATATATTTGTAAGATTCTGGAAAAGTGGATGGCCTCTGCGATACAGCTTCCAGACGCACAAATTGATGCAGACAATCTTCTTCATACTTGGTAGGGCTGACTTTGTGCGCAACTCCCGGAATTCCCAACACCATCGACAGCTTAGCTGGGTCGGAAAAAGACGTTGAACGATCTTGATGGTCTGCAGCCATGTAGTAATAGTAGTCGATCAGCCTCATGAACTCTATTCCGTCTGACGCGCAGTAGGTAGTTGACAATCCACGTGTGGCCTTGCAATTAAGCATAATGCTTGACATTTTCCCGACCAGACTTTAACTCATCGGCTCTCGTTAAAGTTAGGCTTCTCCTTTGAATCCGGAATCCGAGTGCGAATGCCCCACATCGACTGCATTTAATCTACACTAGTGTAATAATGATCAAACTCGAAAGTCAAGGGGTTTCCCCTATTGAGGGCGGGAATCATTGACTTTGTACCAATCACAATTGCACGTAAACGGGAATTCCCCGGGCTTAGAGGCGGGGATAGTTGGAGGGATACGAGATGCATGGGTCGAGACCAGGGAAAACCTCACTCAATGGAATTCAGATACATTTCCCACGTAATATCTCCAACACCCCGTCTCGACCTTTCGAGAGTAAACGAAGGAAATTGATCCCTTTTATTGGAGCAAGACAACATTACGACTCCATGGCCTGAGCCTTCTGAACTTTCTTAATCATCTTAAAACAACTGTTCCATAGTCCGCAATTTTTTATCTTCCAATTCTTCAAGTTGTGCCTCAGATGTCATGATGAGGCAATTCCCGACAGGATCCAAGCAAAAAAAAAAAACCAAAAAAAAACACCAAGCCAAATGTGTCCTCCCTATCAAGCCTGTGCCCTTCCATCGCGCAATTTTACTGTTGGCAAGACACTACGGGCCCCGGCATTTTCTCCTGATTGCCTGCTAGATAAGCTGCTGTAACGAACTCAGCCATCCGCGCCGTTGATACAATAGCCAGATTGCAAAGCCACGCACGCAGCAGACGCTAGATGAAAACAACTGCATCCGCCAGGTTTTCCATGTGCAAGAGCCGATGGGACCAGTACAATTAGTGATGGTCTGCTCAAAACTGCTAACAATGAGTAGCGTCTATCCTCAACCGTACATCCCAGCCCACGCTTGCTACAAGCCTATACCGATATCCTCATTCTGCTGATACTGGCTACCTCGCAGCGTCGGCTGACGAGATTATGCAACAAGGGCCCGACAAAGAATCTGCAGAGGGCCTGAACCGATCAGGTGACGATAACCTCGACGGTTCGACCGAACACAGGCTTCTCCTGTTGTTGCCGTGCAGAGCGGCCTAAACCTGGTTGGCTTCGAGATGGTTACGAGTGTTTTCCAACTGATCTGAGTCAGGTCCTGGTATCAGGCGCTAAAGGAGATGATCAGAGTTGTGAACAAGGCATAAGCTTTGGGTTGCCTTTGGTTGATAGCGCTTGATCGACTCTACTTTCTCGGCTCACACAACATTCCGCGACTTGTAAAGTTCAACTACCGTCGCAATCGACGCTTGGCCGTTGTGTCAGGGGCAGTCTGCCGGTTCTCGTGATTTCTGGCAATTTCCGAGCGTCATTCACAATGAGAGGTGAGACACGATAAGGGTTCTAGTTGGTTGCGACATCGGTGATGGGGTTGCGGTTTCGTCATTGTTCTCAATTTGTGCCTCAATTGTCTCCTGTGCATCATCTCATGTCATGCCGTCCGATTCTTGCAAGGGAGCCCCAATGTCTTGCAAGGTATGTCGATCTTATAGTCCAATCATGTTGATAATTTGTGATAGAGGTGTCGTGTGCTTGGTTCTTCAAGATCCCACCTCAAACACTCCCGTCTGATCTTGAACCATCCGAAGTGCCGGAGGCACTGTCTTGATCGCCATCTGCCTCAGGGTAGTCTGAGCTTCCATCGTCTAAGGGAGTCACGATATCACTACACGTTACAAAAGTGATCGATTCGTCGAATACTGCGAGAGTGATGCGGTTCAATCACACTAACATCTTTCTTTTCATCATTGAGTTGAACTCAATTTGTTCTCAAGGTTCTGTGAACCCCGTTTCAACATCATTCGCTCCGCGCAGCAACACCCCAGATTTTTTTCCCCTCAAGCAGCTGAACCACCTCTACATTTCCGCCATCGCTCTCACTCATCTAATCTTCGAGAAGAGGTGTCAATATTCAGTCTAGCTATCTGCAACATGCGACCCACCAAGGCCCTTTTTGTACTTTTCGGCGCATCTAGCGCATCGGCTGCCACTATTCGGCGACAGGCTGACGGGACTGATTTCGGCAAATGCACGCCAACAATGGATTTTCAACTGGGACGCACTGGGCGCAAGC
The DNA here is from genome assembly GCF_027942845.1 of Colletotrichum fioriniae. Lineage (NCBI taxonomy): Eukaryota > Fungi > Ascomycota > Sordariomycetes > Glomerellales > Glomerellaceae > Colletotrichum > Colletotrichum fioriniae. The sequence continues at coordinate 1,027,692 of NW_027076851.1, forward strand.
CAGATCAAGGCACTTTCTTACCCACTGACGCTCTCGTAGCCAAGGGTCAACAAGACGCGCTGAATCCAAACATTATCACAAACCGAATTTGCGACCAGCTCACCAACGTTTGTGAGGCGAATCAAGCTGCAAAAGACCAGTGTCAGCGGGCTAAGGCTAAGGTCTCTGCGGCAGGCGTCAAAGATGCTTCTGCTGCAACAATGTTTAACAGTGCCTTGGGTTTCTAGGGAGAAAAGCCAATACTTTGATTCCACTTCGATGGGGTTGCGGGATGAATTGGAAAATTGTGTAGTACCCCCCCCCCCTCAATTTCCCTACATTTTGAGGGCAAGAGTCAAGTCGCATTGGCTCGGTCGAACAGTCCATAATACAGTATATGCAATTCGGCACTAAGTTAGATGTCCTAGACGCAAAAGCCTGGTTGCTGATCTCACACGAAAAGAGCGGATGCAAGGGAAAACGCTTGACCATTGGACATAGGTGTGACTTGACGAAAGAAACGATTAAACTATGATCTGCGTGTATGGCCCTCCAAATTCAGGAATCAGTCATCCAAAACCTCAGTGTGTGAAGATGTTGACAAGATTACAAGAGCAAGTGTTTTCCCCTTTTGAATTTGACTCCGTAATCGTCCGAGGACATGAAGTGGGGGGTTTCGTCCACGATATCAAAACCTTGGTGTTTCAAATCTGTGATATTCTATTAATTTGATGAACTAGAGCCATGAGGAGGCGTCTGCGGTTAAAACTGCTATTCTCAAAGATGTGATTTGACAGGGTTCTTAGTCTAAGGCGAAGCATCTTACTGATGCCATATGCCAAAGTACCATCAAAACAGAATATAATGTAGGAAACCCATACTTATTGTAAACCGAGGAGCATATCATTTTCTCAAAACAAAAGTATTCCATTGTTCGTGGTGGTATATGATATCCAAGCTACTCCAGCTGACACTTTTTGTCAAAGGTCGTGGGCTCAGTGTTGTGCGGGTGTGTGAGGCTTGCAGGCATGTACAGTATTTCTGCAGCTGTCGTTAGGACGCGATACTAGAACCTGCCACCTTGTACATCAAGCTGCATGGCGAGGGAATCAGACCAGATAGGGAAGTATCGAAGTGAGGAGAGGGATTCAAGAGGAGAGTGGGAGAAACAAACGCTTCAAAGGACTCACGAGATTTGAGGGCGGCGAATGCAGTATTGGTGCCGTCGTTTTTATCCCACCATCCGACGTTTGTTTGATCCAAACACACTAGGCTGGCAAGATACAGTGTCTATCTCATTTCCAAGTTGGTGGAAACTCATCAGCCAAGCGCAAGTAAGCCATTATTATTCGGTCGCGATCATTGGAAGTCTGGTGGCTTCCTGGACGAGACATGCTCGTAATCCGCCAAACCCCGCTCACTTTGTAAGGATTAGACAAAAAGTATATACTTCGTATGTGTGCTCCTTACCCATCTCGTCAGATCTAGGTGCCTGAAGCACGCGCTTGAATGTCTTAGTCGTCTACCTACCTACAGGTGTCCGTAGTTAGGCATCAGGCTGGCAAGTCAGGATCCCTCGCCAGGCCTTAACGCAATCCGCGGTTCCTGGGCTATGTTATCTGAAAATTTGCTACTGTAATCCACACGAAATTGCCTATGCTTTGGCCTTAGTACACTGTGAACACTGCGGCCGTTGAGTTCAATGTTGCGAAAGAGGTCAACGTTGGTAGGACGCACCCGATCAGTGATGACTGCCCACGACAACATGAAGTGGGAAAGGTACATGTGGCTCTTTCATCTGGTTAAACCGGACTAATCCAGCTAGTTGATCTCCGGAGGTCCGGGATCGACGATGTATTTCTCCGTAATTAAGGTATTGAGTCAATCCAGCCATGGGCTGTATTGTCAGCTTTTGTGTACCTTTCTTGGGTTTTCTTACTATCTCCCGGCTTGAGCCGATGGAAATGAAATCTTCGGGTTCTAGGGACACTTTACTCGACGTCAGCCAGCAAGCCTGCACTTGAGAAGGCAGTGGTCCATTTCTTTTCCTTTCTGTTCAAGTAGCGTGCATGCTGGCCCCTCGATGAACAACCGAGCCTGGCCTACGAAGAATTTCAAGTTCCCCGAACGAATGCTCACCCTCGAACAGGGTGTCCAGAGCCTTTGCTTACTAAGTTTGAAAGTTGAAACCAGCCAGCTTCTGCTTTACAACGTTGAAACGGGAGAGGAGAACCCCGTTGAACAAACTCTCGCGACTTGTCATCAGCCAGGCTTTGGGGTTGGACTCGTCCATAATTTCTTCAGTCGGTGCGCGCTAACCGTCTGAGTTTCGTTTATTGATGGTGCACATGAGATTATCAATGAACGAGTTGCCGAACTTATCAACTTGTCAGAGACTCGTCATCTCTTGAACAGTACTACATTCAAGACCGTCAATCTGGCACGCAAAGTCCAATTCTTCACTCTGGATGTCATATTAGCCTTGGCATTTGTGGCTAAGTTGGCCACATGGAGGCCGACGAGGACAAGTTTCGCTACAACAATGTCGAAACCGCAGAAAAAACAGTTCCTATACTTTTAGCCACGGCATTGCTTCTCGAACTTTTACAGTCTTCAAGACTCAAACTGTTCATGCCGGATGCCAATAACGTGATTTGAATTGGGACTGTTATGATAGATGGCTCACAACACCATACAGGGACGATATGACGAGAAACCCATCATAGAACGCAACATGTTAGGCTCGTTTGTTGCTCATGGCTTCGAGGAGGAAGACGCAGAAGGAGAAGCAATAGTCCAACGGGATGCTCTACGATGCTGTTCTTGATCACAAATCCTCACGTATAGTACCTTAGTATGCGCCCACTTGCAGGCTGAAATAGACACAGGCATCTTCATCGCCCGTTACTGATGATTGAAATGAGAAAGCCTCGATATCTCTAGGCACATTAGGGAAGGCTATACGTTATGACCACCTGCAACCGCTTTACTGCCCAAGGTCTCCGAACAAGACGAGGTGGTCTGCAAAATTCACATTTCCCCAGAAACTAATGTCGAATGGGCACCTTGGACCATTACGAGAAGAAAAGAGGTTCTTGGACAGGACGTAGGCCTTTTTCTTCTACCTAAACTGGTGGGTTACTATTCCTGTAGAGAGATGGCGGCTGGAGTAATAAACCAGTTGCTTATAATGGACTTAGTTTCTGGAGGTCGATGTGAGTGTGTGAGCAAAACATCGCCATGATTGAGTTGAACAAAGTTATTGTTGAGTTGGGTCTGGCTAGAACATTCTTCGAGTCTTTCCTGTTCAACTTGACACGGGCGAGCGCTTTATCAACTAAGTAGACTTGGTTTCATCAGTCATAATTGATGTCCTGGAAGTGAGAATTCACATTGCTGAACCCTACGGGCTGTCGGAAGTCTTCCAACGTAGCATTCTTCATTCAAAGCGACTTGCATGCGAGGGTCGCACGACGAGCCTAGATCGCCCAAGGATATGTTGAGGCTAGTAACAACACAAAAAGACTTTACCATTACGTGCGTCAATGGTCCGAGCAATCAAAATGCAAGGATCGCAAGAAGAAAGTCCAATAAATGAGGTTTCCAATGCTCTTGCAATAGATACTGGAAGAAACCGCACCTGTGATTTTGGGTTCCCTGATACACATTCCCGCACTTGTCATCAAGGGGCTCCCAAGAAGGCAGCATACTAATCAGTAATATTACCTAGCAACTGAGCAGAACATTAGGGGGCTCCTGACTCAAACATCAAGCCAAGGTTAACGCCGTGGCCACCTGCTAGTGTCACGTGTCTCTTCATAGGTACTCGATGTATCTTTGTTGCGCCCTAGGGCGTGAAGTTCAGAGATTTTGCGCTTATCAATCTCCACGCGTGCGAGGCTCTCACTCAGGTAAGCGGAGCAAATGGATGATTTTTGACATGACCGTGCATGCTATCTCTTCTCCTATTGCATATCATGCCATGTCGATAGCATGCCGAACTTCCCACGCTCATCGTCCAATGGGACTCACCCCAGACTCAAGCCCCAAGTCACCGGCGGTCAAGACGCTGAAGTCGCTTTGACATATCAGCGAGGCCCTATATCCGCACAAGTTATGAATGCTGTCACGGAGCAAGTAACTTTGGATCACCCTCAGCCCGATACGCTGGAAAGACTTGCAACAGCTCAACCCATGACAGGCGGAACTTTCGGGCCGCCCTCTCCGACTGCGTGGTCGGGTCTGAACCCCGTATGCGCTCCGTTGGATGATAGTCTCGCGACTGGGACGTCGGGCCAGATTTGGCCTTCGATGTCTTCCACGGCTGATAGCGATCCCCAAGAGCCACCGATATCTTGGATCTAGGATGGAAGCAGCGAAGCGGCAGATCCGAATTTTGCGCTTGGCGATCTTTCGTGGTCACTGCAGTCTCCGGCTACAACGTCAAACCACGTTAATTGGCCGATCGCCTCCAATGGTGTGCTTGCTGGCCAAACTATATTCAACACCAATAAAGGCCTCCCAAGAAGACGGAGCCGTTATCGATTTGTGCATTCGGAGAAGCGGGCCGGTCCAATATCAATTACTGTATCTCCAAGCGATGGGGAATTGAGTCCTATGCAGCGATGGAGGATGTCTCCCCCGCAGGACGAACCAGCCTCCATCACCGCCATACATGACGCGCTGAAAAATAGTGGTGCTCGCATCGACCTCGATGGAACACCGAATGTGGCTGATTATGCTCGCATTGAATCCAAAACCAGCTTGGACAGTGGCGGGAGCAGTTCGTCTATACAGTCGGCAAACTCAGTGTGGTCTGCAGCATCAGACGCGTCAAGAGGTCGACGGAACGAACCAAGTTTACTTGATCGCACCAGGCGGGGAAGAGTGTCCAAGAAACGCGCAGCCGCCGCTTCCAAAAAAGACGATCGCCCTTTCAAATGTACATTCTGCTGCGATAGCTTCAAGACTAAGTATGACTGGGCTCGGCACGAGAAATCGAGGCATCTTAACCTGGAGTCGTGGGTTTGCGCACCGCGGGGAGGTTCGGTCATGTCTACAGTGACAGGTAGACCTCATTGTGCGTACTGCAGCGAGGTAGACCCGTCAGAAGAACATCTTGATGTTCACAATCATAAAGCATGCTACGAGCGACCGATAGAAGCACGATCATTCGGCAGGAAAGACCATCTCGTTCAACACCTCCGCGTTATGCACAAGCTAGACATAATGCCTCGATTCGATGGCTGGAAGGCTGAAGCTGTAGGGGTTTCCTCTCGATGCGGATTCTGTGACATAGAGTTCATGACCTGGAACAAACGCGTTGACCATCTCGCCAACCATTTTCGTCATGGTGCAACGATGAAAGACTGGAAAGGAGAACACGGATTCAGTCCAACGGTTGCGCAGCAGATCGTGCATGCCCTACCTCCCTACCTGATAGGTTCAGAGTCGCTGAGTGTTGTCCCATTTTCAATTACAGATCAGAGCACCAGAGACCATTTTGCTCAGATATCGTCTCGCACACTTGAGTCACAAGAAGAACATGAGAAGGGGACCGCTGCAGTAGATGTTATATCGCCTTTGCAGTCAGAATCAATCCTCAACTCCAGGGCAGCGACTTCAAAAGCTTTCACAGAGATCCTAGAGCAGCATTTGAGGCACTTTGCAAAGGAGCACCTTGCTCGAGGGTTCGACATCACCGACGAGATGCTTAGACAAGAGTCGAGACGCGTGATTTATGACTGCGACGATGAGTGGAATCAGACTGTTGCAGACAATCCCGAATGGCTAGAAAACTTCCGTCAGCGCCATGGTATTGGCTGTGGTGGTGGTGGTGACACCGCCGCCGAGGAAACTCTCGGGTTATCCAAAAGCACTTGATAATGATTTGATATTTCGTGCCTCTACAGAACGAATACAAGTATCCCGCACAGTCATCGCTCACTTTCATGCTTGTATATCTCTGTCAATGATTCTCATCGCGTACAAACACTCTTCATCATGGAATCGGGGAGCAACAACTTGAAGCGAACATGGGGCGCCGTCGGTTGCTTCTGGATCATCTGCGATCGGTTTAGCACCAGGCATGAGAAGAACCGCAGAATTAGAACGAGCAGTACTTACAGTCTGCTTCAAACTTCGAGGCCGCGTTCTGGTAGTCGGGATCTCTCGTCTTGGAGGACACACCGTATGGTATTATCCCTGCGGGATACTGGCCCCCTCAGTTAGTTGAAGCGTTGGCTAGAGAGAGGTGATTGCGCTGGCTCACATCTAACACATTCCACATCAAGGTATAGACAGGGATGCCATAGGTATCGTGGGGAACCGCGGTGCTGATCGCTCCGGGGCCAATGACAACATCGAGTTGATACTCGGTCCAAACGTCCTTCCAGCTGTTGGCATAGGAAGCCTGTAAGCTAAGGAACTCATCTAGTTGGTGTACTGTGTCCAACTCTGTCGGAATGAGGGGCTTTGAAGTTGTGAAAGGATGAACCCCTCGTTTCACTGAATGTACGAGTGGTTCGCCAATCTCACTCGCCAGGGCATCCAGACCGGAAGATCCTAGCCCGAAGTAATGGAACCCCAGCTTTCCACCAACACTGGCACTGCAAGCGGGGTTTGCTGGCAGTGTGACGATACTGTGCCCTGCGGCAGTCAATTTCGAGACTGCGTCTCGGAGAGCTCGTCGTACAGGCGGCTGCAAGGGATATTCCGGGTCTTCAGGAAGGATACCGATGGTCAGGGTCTTATTGCTTCGATAAGAGCTTCTCCAGGGGGGGTTGACTGCAGATGCGTCATAATGCCAAGGCCGACGACCGATCACTGTTTCCATGAATAAACTGAGGTCATCAACTGAATTCGCCATCGGCCCAGCCACCGGGGTAACTCCAGGAAGCTGAAGTTTTCGGAAGGGATAGTTAGCTTGCCCTCCAAATGGCGTTCGATCCGCTGTGGGCTTGAAGCCATAAATGCCGCAACAAAGTGAGGGGATCCGGATTGATCCTGCAATATCGGAGCCAACGCCCAATACTGAGCCCCTGAATGCTACAAGAGCTCCCTCACCACCCGTCGAACCTCCGGCGGTAAGAATCGTCTTGTGCGGATTCAAAGTTCTGCCGAATATGTTGTTCTCCGAGTCGGCAGTCTAATTATAACTCTCGTTAATACATACTTGACCAGAAGTTTTAATCATTGCAGATCGAGCAGGTCACGAACCATCATGGTCTGGGGAACATTCGTTTTACAAAATAAGACGGCTCCAGCGTCCACGAGGAGATCGACCATCGCCGAATTGGAAGTAGGTAGTGGCCTTTTCAAAAACTCGACATAACCGACAGTGGCGTAATGACCTTTAACAACGAAGGAATCCTACATCCATCAGTTCTGCGAGCAAAACAGGCGGACAGGTTTTTTTTTTCTCTTTTGGATGAAGATACCTTGAGGCTAATTGGTAGGCCGTGCAGTGGCCCAAGGAGCTCTCCAGTACGCTCTAAGTGCTGGTCAAGTTCTCGAGCCCTCGTGATTCCCTCATCAAAGAAGATTTCAGTCAAGCAAGAAGTCTAGAAGATGTTAGTACTTGCAATTCGCCGTTTGAAAACTCGGCCACAGCCTACGGTGACGGAGCGGGATGGAGATGTCCTTACAAGCTGTTGGGCGAGAGCAGCGCGCTTACAAAATGCCACTGCCACTTCTTCCGATGTGAGTTTCTTGTGATGAATCTCTTCGAGCAACTCTCGTGCGTTGTAGCACCCTGTGATGCCGAGTTCCTTTTCCGTCAATAACGCCGATTTTCGAGCAACATCTCGGGCTATTAGTCGACCTTCCTCGGCAGTTCCCTTGCCTCGAAGCTTGGCTAGCTGATCATCAGAGATTCTCCATTCCTGAGGAATGTTCTGCTGTTGCTTGAACCGGTGGCGAGAAGCAATTGCTTCCCACTCCATTGCCGCGGGCATCGATACTACGTCTTATGGGTTCAGAAGATATCTTTTAAGAAAGAGGTTTCATAAGTTGCACGCACTGTTATTGAGATTGGATGCGATAGTCGAGTAGGCCAAGGGCAAGAGACAAAAGAGAAAATAGATGGTGTTGTCTTCTTTTCAACCCCAATGCAATTGATGCTAGAAACGTCGCCGGAATTGCGGACGATGGCACGCATCCCGGGAGGCTTATCGGCGCGTGCAATGGCCTAATAGGGAAGGAGATGCCGCCAGATCTTGGCTGGTCAATGTTGCCGATGCCGTCGGGTGCCGGGAGTCGAAAGTGTGATGCGTACTAGGCTTTTGGTTCTGAGGAGCCGGCATATACGCTCGGGAGATAGATGGCTGACACCGTCGCTCCTTCGACTCTGCAGCAATTGCGTAACAAATCCCCTCTTATCAGTCTGCCAATACATTGGTTGTGAAGAACTATTTAAAACTCCGCCTCGAGCATTCGGCACATGTCCCAGCACATCGTGCCAATTCCAAAAGCAATTCCTGATTCGATTGCCCATCTACTCACTTTGAGCCAGGATACATTCGGCAGGTCGACCCGCGATCAACTTACATCCTAGTCATGGCACCCGCAAGAAGCTCCGATCATGCCCCCTTCCCCGGAAACGCCTTCTCGCCAAGTGGAGTCGCTGTGCCACCCATGCGCATGCCGCATCTCGACTTCATCTATCGTATCGTCTGCGATATGGACCCCAACGTGTCCGAAATTGCAAACGTCGATAACACGGGCGTCACCCGTCTTGTTCTGCCTATCTTGAGCGGGTCAGTCAAAGGCCCTAGGATTACGGGCAAGATTGTGGAGAGAAGTGGTGCAGACTGGGCGGAGCGCATCAGCCCTGACAAGGTTGGCACAGTGCAAACAAATCACTATTGAAGGGAAGTTCATACGGCTTACCGCTCTCCAGGCGTTCTCAAGGTTGCACGCCATGTATACTCTTCAGACCGATGATGGAATCTTCATTCTTGTCAACGCGCAGGGCGTTTTCCGCACTGGCCCTGGTCAAGCAGAAAAACCTCCCCGATCGGTCACTCAGGAGGACGTCGAGTACTTTACGCACATCAGGTTTGAAGCACCAGGGGGAAGCCCTTACGACTGGATGAACGCTGTAGTGGCACTCGGGGTAATGACCATGTTTGAGGGGCGCCCTATCATTGATTGCTATCGACTGACAAACTTCCCTGGCGTAGCGGCAGAGAAGCTTTGATTGGGATAGTGTACAGAACTGTAGAGCTCGTCACTGGATGTATCCAGCAGGCAAGCAAGGCTTCAACTTAGCTCGTATATAGCTGCAAATGTTGCGAGACACGGTCAATCACGACAAGCCCGACCAATTTAAACAGTATCAAACGCAGAAGTATCTTATAACTACCATAAAGGCGGTTTCTAAGATCTAACTATACTCAAGAATGATGCCAAACTTGGTACCTACAAGCAAATTCCAAGTCAAGTTGGCAAAATAAGGTACACGTACTCAGCACACTAAATCTGCATGCGCCTCTCCACAAGTCGCAAGTATCGGGGAGCCAGAATGGTTCGAATGCGCTTGCCCCAGATGATCATAGGAACATACAAAAGACCGATAAGAAGAGAAATAACCCCACTCAGAATGTACATATTGGTAAGGCCCATGTTTGACATCCAGGGCACAAGCGCCGAAGGGACACCTACGCTGACAGCATTACGAACAAATGCAACACCAACAAAGGCTTCGGCAGTCAGCTGTGGAACTACATATTAGTCAAAGTCATTGAATGGGAGATTCGTGCGTTCACCTCTCGATAAGTATCAATAACAAATGTAAAGGTGATATCTCCATTTGCACCGAGACCAAACGCGAATAGGGCGCCGCCGATGCTGGGGAAGATCCAGTGCATTCCCTAGGGCTGTTAGTCTAACCAACCGATGGAGCAGGAGCAAGAGCAAGATTGTAGTAGAGAGGTGGCTTACTCGATCCGCGGTGACTCCAAACATGACAATCCCACCAGCCATTGCGATCACGGGTAGAAATAAGGGATACAGGCGCATTTCCGGCTCGAAAACGCCCCCATTTCTCTTAGCCAAGCGCAAGACAGTCCAGTCTGCTAAAGGTCCGCCGTAAATACTGCCGAAAATGTTTCCAACAAAAGGTCCAAGGTTCATGTATCCGATTGCTGCAGTATTGAAATTGTAGGGGGGGGCAGAAAAGACGACGGATACAACCGACATGAACAATACGAGCCAGCAAACACCCGATGCAAACTGAAGAGCAGTGAACATAACGTGTGGAAGAGTAATGACATGAAGTGGCAGGATGAAAACTCGCAGTAAGGATTCCGAGGTTGGCGTCAATAATCGCATGCGTTCGCGGTAAGAATTCATTCGGACATCCGTAACGGGATTGGACCGCATGTAGTTCAGCTCCAAACCGCCTTTATCAAGGCTTTTAACTTTTGCCATGTCATTCTTGCCGTTTGGTGAGTTGTCATCTGTAAGCTCGCTTTCGCCGAGGCTTATGGGAACATATTTCGTCTCCTCATACAAGAAAACGAACATGAAGAAGAGAATGGTCAGAGAGATAGAAAGGGCGTAGTATGACCAGCGCCACCCCTGAGTCACGGCTTGGGAGCCGGCAGCCAAAGGTGTCAAAAAGCTTCCTGCCATTACGGCAGTAAAATAGAGACCGTTGGCAGAGCCTCGTTGGTGAACGAAAAAAATATCGGCAATCTGTTGCAAAAAAGAATCATTAGCGACAATGCAAGATAAGACCAGGGGATTCTGATAGGCATTACAGTCATCTGCACCGCAGTCTCGTTTATAGCGCCGGCTAGTCCTGTGATAACAGCTGTGGCAATAAGTTCTGCGTAAGAATGCATAGAAGATGTCCACCACGCTGCTGCTGCAAGGATCGCTGTGGAAACCAAGTACGTTAAGCGACGACCGTACTTGATCGTGAATGGAATGAAGAAAATGCAGCCTGTGGCAAGACCTGCAAGCTGAGCGGACTGTGCGTTGCTAAGTTGGTTGATAGACACATCGAGATCAACGGTCATTTGTTGCCAGAAGACGGTCTGGATCGAGAGGCTATGGAGGACAACATTCAAATCGTCAGCCAGGGAGTTGATCCGCGAAGGCAACAGATGAATTGGAAAACAGATCTGACTTTAACGCACTTGGTGAAAGCGGCCACGGTGACGCCCATGGCAAGACTGTAGTTGAGATACTTTCTCCATTTGCTCCAGTTCTGTTCGACACAAAAGATTAGGAAGATGTCATTAACGAAGTATCGCAAACAACAGAATCCGTACCAGTGGGTCGTTTGGATCTGACGAAGGAGTAGGGGATAGAACGAATGTTGGGGACTCTGTAGCATCCTCATCTGGGGGTAGAATGCAGACGTAAGCACAGGACTGCAGAGACTTCGGGTAAGAGGCATACAATTTAGCAAGTGAACTGTTCCCGAAGGAAGGAGTGTATGTTGAGCCATTGTCACTGCTGGGCCGTCTATCGGGAACTCTCTACAACAGCGTTGAGGCCAGAGCAGAAAGAGACACAAACAATAGCGGGCTTGTGGGCTAGATGTTGTGAGGTACTGTTGAGTTTAGGAACCAGCCTAGAATAATGTCGCATTTGATGAATCGAGCAGGCAACTAGTATTTAATATAAAATGTGAATGTAGGTCGAACTTTTCAGGAGACTTCTATGCCAGCCTGGATACAACTCAAAGCTGTGTGACAGCTGGGATTTTGGCGTGTGCTACGATAAGCCACGCGCCCAGGTTAACCCTTTTCTGTCATAGGAGACTGAGGCACCGGCACCATGTTTAGATCAGGATGATAATCTTTGGGAACCCCGGTCGCAGTCGAAGACGATGAAGACGATGGCGACACTGACCAATACCGCTGTGATAACAGGACTGGGGACCTGATTGCAGTCCCTGTGAGTGTACACTAACCATCAAGTCGACGAGGTCTTGACACCATATACTGGCAAGTAATATCCCTGCTGGACCCTCATCCCTTTCTTTCCGAGGGCATTCCGCATGGATTACAAAGAACTCTATTCGTCTTAGCGGCCTCGCCCCCGCATTTATGAACCTGCGACATGATTGCTTGGACCCCAGAATCGAGCGTCTGAGCCATGCCATATTCGGCATATATATGCGCTCGCGGCCCCGTCTGCCTTTCTTGGGAAGTTGAAATCTCAATTCTTCATTCATCGTCGGCAAGGTCGGCCATTTCGAGAACTCCGCTGAGCAGTCAATTCCAAGGCTTGAACAGATAACAATTACGCTGACCTCACCCGACAGCCATCAGTAGGTCACCGATGGGTCGCTCTAGGGGAGGATGCTCCAATTGTAAGAGGCGGAAACGGAAATGCGACGAGACGCGTCCAGATTGCCGAGCATGCCAAAGGCGTGGCATCCAGTGCGAGGGCTACAACACCACACTCAAGTGGACCAACGGGATAGCCTCGCGGGGTCGGTTTGCTGGGGCCGCAATCCCTGACCTTGCCGCGAACAAAGCAAACGCCAACTCAGCTACTTTTGATAGCTATCTGCCGAACGCTGAAGATCCACTACACCACACTGGATCACCCTCAGCATCGCCCGGCGGCACTAATGACCCGAAACAGCAGCTTTTCCAGAAGTGTAAGTCATTCGCCGTTTGGCTCTGTCACGTATACCTAGGTACTCGAGTACTGACCATGTCACAAGTTCTCAACGCGGGGATGCACCGACTCTACACCACTGAGAGCTCTGGTTGGATGAAGTCTCACTTCACCTCAATGGCAGAGAAGAGCCAAGCATTTGCTATCGTCTGTGGGGCCATTCAAGCCTACCTAGACGATGGTTTCTCAGTCTCGTCGATGGAATACGTCGACCATGCCCTCCAAACTTTCCGATCGGAATTAGAAAGCCGACACAACTCCTTCGATGGATCCACCGTATCTGCTGGCCTTCTTCTCTGTAGTCTATGCGTAAGTCTCGAAGAAGCATAGCTTCACCATATGCCAGTTGGCTCCCCATATCACGCGTGTGCAAACGTCTCAAACATGATATCCACTACTAACTCACGGCCTTCACGTAGCTGCTTCAAGCTCGACCTTGGACGATGTATCTTCAGCTCATGGCTGGCTTGTACCATTTAGAGACGAACTTAAGTCATCTGGTGCCCTCGGCCAACCATGATTTCACCATCCGGCACTCCATCGAAGTTTTGTCTATCATGGACATGGATATCATGGTTATTGGGCGAATGACACCGAGTATGAATGTTTGGCGCCACCTACGAAAAGTCCAAGATTCTTGGAAAGGCGGTAGGCTCGGTGGGGTAGAGACCGTATCGGGACTGCCCAGATCGCTACTAGATATTCTCGCTGATATGAGAGAAAGCAGCGCGAGAGACATAGAATCCCAGCTCTGGGCTTGGCCAGGAGAGATTGGTGAGCATGCCCAATGCATGCTTTGGGACTGCTGGCGGTACACAGCCGTCTTACATGTGAGGCGATTGAACCGATCCAGAAGAAAATTGGCACCATCGGATGATGAGAATCGGCCGGGACCTCAATCCGGTGACAATACACCATTCCCGTCAAGAGAAGTAGTAATGTGTCGTTTGGCGGCATCGGTTTACGCATTATACAGGGCAGTTGAAATGCCTGCCAACCACCACCTTTTGGTTCACAACGGGCTTATGTATCCTTTAGTGATAGGCAGCCTCGAAGTCCCCATTCTGAATACTCATCCAGAGTGGAAACAGGTTTTTGACGATGTGCGGTCATCGTTCTTGAGGAAAGACTCATTTCGGCTCATAAACATGGTTGACGAGGTCCTAGAAGAAGCATTCAGGGAGGGGACTGATACATTTGACATAGAGCAAGCTGCCAAGGCTCGAGGTGTTGAGATTGCAGTCTTTTAACCTATTGATCATAATGGTGTGGGAATAGGAAGAAAACTGCTCAAATGCCCGAGTTCGTCGTTCTAAACTTTGCCACTCCACACACGCACTTGTGCAGTGACTATGCCTGTCGGTTCTCGTCCATCCGTCTAAGATATCAAGGCCGGAGCTGGATGGCATGATGGGCACAGCAGACAAGATATCCTGGAAATACAGGTGGAACATGGACAATACATTCATTCACATTTTTGCCTCATGATACTCCTTTCTTCTTAGAAGACTTGCGCTGTACAATGATACGGCAATTGACTAACTCAGTTTACGGCTAAGGTGATATGATGACCTAAGCGATGAACAAGAGCAGTGATGATAAGAAGGTCAGACCAAAGCAATCAGACATCTCGAAGTGCCTTTCAGATGGAAATGAGTTAGATTCGAGATTTACGTTGAAAGCGGTTAGGGTAGATCTCTAGAACAGTTTGGTAATTAATGTTAGGAAGCTTTGGTTAACTCTCTACGTGCTGTAGGTATCAGTACTCTGATGAAATTCGCAGTCTCCGAGAACGGTCTGTATTGTGCCGTCCGCGAGAACAAGTCTAAGTCGAGACTTTACTGTTTCGAACGTGGATCAACGAAGTACGCAGGTATGTAATGCCGCGACTCGGTGTGCCTCCTTCCAGCATCACTCGTATTGTGGATCTAGAACTAGTAACATTAAGTTTGCGAATGATGACTTCCGGCTTCTGAATAAGTGAAACCATGATACCGCAAGTACATCAAGTAACGCAAGACGAATCTCTCTTTCCAAAACAACAGGGGACCGTAGTCAATCTGAGACGAGCCTCTAAGTGCACTGTGCTTTAAAACCTACCCGGGATCATATCTAGGTAGAACTTCGGGATATCATATACTTGTTCAAAGTAACAGAAGAACATGAGAGAAGCTCCCTTGGTACTATTTCTCTACACGGTAGTACAAGTAGATGTATCCTCTTTTCATTGGAAATGGTCGCTAACATCCTCAAAATAGGTATTATTCAATATTAATAATTCAAGCAGCCTAAGGTATATAGGAAAGGCAATGTTCCACGCACTTCCCTGAATACGTATCGATTGACGTGGGCTTGAAAGGCCACAGGTCTGCTTACCTATACATACGTGGGCATCTCTTCGCTAAAAGTTGCACTTGTTACTAATCTTTCCTAAGATGATTGAACAGAACAAAGTAGTCAGAGATCCATGAGAAAGACTTGGATGGGTTAACGACTCCAGGCTGGCTCTCATATTGTGATTGGCAATGTCCATTGTCGTAAGTCTGGATCGGCACCACTCAATAAGATTGCCAGTTCGTAGCCGATACCAATGTAGATTACCATCTCATATAGACACGCACAGAGTATGAAGCACAAATGCATCCCTCGCGATATTTCCAAGTTGGACATCAAGCGATTCTGGCGTTTTGCGGAAACTCTGCTTCACGTGAATTTCTACGCGCTGGCGAATTCATTTCGTCCCCGTGTTCAGCTGCGGGTATCGTTTTCAACATGTAAAATCCATTTTTTCTTTGGAAATGACAGTCAGAAGTCGTGCTGGTTTAATGCATCGTCGTCATTGTCTTAGTAGAGACAATGTTTCTTGACTTTCCTCGTCGTTTTTGAGAAGGCAATAGATGGGGTCGTCGTTTTATATGTTCGGATCTTCAGGGAGCCTTCCAATACGGTGAGAGATCCTCGCAAATGAAGCACACACACATTCCAAGAGGCTCAGAAATTCCAACAATCAAGTCCTTTGCTGCATGTATCGATACAACTCAAATTGGATTCCATGTGAGTCACATGTGCGAAAGTACATCAATGAGTCCGACTGTCTGCACACCATGTGCTCACAGCGTTACGACTATGATTTTCATACTCATTAGTACTTTACCCTGGAGATGACTGGAGCGATGTCGCAGTCGGACAGTCCTACAGGATGCGAGGATCTTGCGAGGGAGAGTTCAATGTCAGCTCATGCAGATCAACGAAACTGAGACCTAACTGCCTAGTAGAGAGCAAAGTCTTCGCTGCCCGTTTGCAAGACTGGCTTCGTCGATCAGTTTGGCATACTGCAAACTGCATGCCGCACTCCAGCTTGGCGGTCGGTGACTGCAGGGAGAAGTTCTGATCAGTTCACTGTTGCGTTTTAGTGCAAGGCAGGTGGAGAGTTATGGTCTCAATGGGCGTCGTCAATCACACACCGTTGGTCAGAACTATGTGGCTAAACATAGGATTATGGGAGCACTAGGAATGATCAATCGAAATAAAGGTAGATCAGCGGGGGCGGAACGCTTCTGGGGCGATGAAGTTTCGGGGCAATCGGAGTTCCGAAAGCAGATTAGAACGTGGAGTCGTGCCTTGTTTAGGTTGATTAACCCCGGCAGATAGCTCGTATTAATATCGAGGTTACATAACCTGCGTCATGTGCCTGGAATTCAAGTCCATTGCCCCAGAAATGAGAATGCATGCGACCCTGAATACGAGAATCTTGCCCTGATGGATTGGAGGATTTATTGGGCAACGGTCTTACGAGCCATCATCTCACTGAAGGGGAGCTAAAGGAAGGACTATCAAGCGGATGCGTATGCTTCTAAGCCACGTATGACAGACGGCTTGAGCCAACTGAACCGCGAAGCGTATAGGCAACTAGTATAGGCAACTACCTTGAGTGATCAAAGTGACCCGGGAGGCAGGTTATTATGACCGCATAGAAACTTTTTGGCTGGGCCGTGACACATTGCTGGTTCACATCCGCACTAAGCTGCTGTCATGATGGATAATGAAATGGGGACTGAAGGCAGTGACGGGGAACTAAGCTAAGCGAGAGTCCAAGGGTCCATCGGCGCAGGGAGAGGGAATACGATGGCAACGTCACTTTCTCAATCATTTGAGTACCCACGAGCTTGTTGCCATACCACTGATCTGTGTCCATTTGTATGTTGGTCTCCAGTATTAATGCATCCTTGACTCTTGACTGGTATAAATCCGCTCGTCCGCCGCCACTTCGGACGATATATCAACTCAAAGACATTACGTTGAACAGCACAAGCAGACAGATTTAAACAATCACTCTCCTATCAATTTCATATACGATCCAAATCCTTTGAAGACCTCACCACAATGCAGATCACCAACTTCTTCCTCACCGCCCTGACTGCTGCTACTGCTGTCTCCGGCTCCCCCGTTACGAAGCGTGAGGTCAAGTCAATGATGGCGGCGGGTGTTGCGGAATGGACCATTGAAGCCTTTACCCGTACCTGCAATGCCGAGGATACCTCTTGCGACTACAGCTTCAACATCAACACTCACATCGCAGACCCCACCGCCTGCAAGTTCACAACTACCGGCGCACCTGCAAGCCGTGCTGCCTCAAACGCCAAATGTGGAGTTTTCACCGTTACATCCGGCTGGAGCGGACAGTTCGGTCCGGATGCGGGATTCACAACTTTCTCTGTCACGGACCAGAAGCTTATTGTCTGGCCCGCCTACACCGACAAGCAGCTGGTCAACGGCCAGGTGGTAAACCCCGACCAAAGCTACGCTCCCCAGAACTTGCCTTAATCGAGTCACCACGATATTCAACGGAATAAAAAGCGGAAGTACTATGCCTTAGAGCATCAGAGTACGGGATATTCCAATATTATAGTAATCCAATATCTTAACCCGTCGTATTTTGATGTTTCGAAGCTGCAGTTCGTCAGTGCATGCGTAGGTTCCGCCTCAAGTGTAGTAGGCCTTTTTGTGCATCAGCGACCGCCGTAGACGAGTGAAATTGAATTGCCTACCAAAGAACCCCAATCAAAAGCAAGTTGTCAATTAATAACATAGATTCTAGGTATGACCCATGTTGGGGCTTGTGAAGACCCTACTTTTGGTACGTTATCTTGTCAATCCTAATAAAACATCAATATTACAAGTTTCCGCGCTGTTGCTAATCGCATGAGCATCACCGAACGATATCACACAGGCCGTATCAAAAACTTAATAGCAATTGTTATCTGATGGTCTATGGGACGTCCCAGGCGATGTGCGAAGAGCCGAGATCACCTCCCCCCACCCCTCCATATCTCCCTTGTCTAGATATTCCAATACTGTCCCGGGCTCAGTAAAATAGTATCTTACTGTATAGAACCCCGGGGGAGGTGTACATTCGTCGGCCCGCGTGCGGGCCTTGCGGGAGGCGGATTTAATCGGTCACGACATGAAGTTAAGTGACGAATGCTCCTGCTCCACTGGTAAAGCTCGTTGATTACCCGTCCTTAAAAGGGGACATATTCCTTTCCATGACGGAGTAGACATCCTTCTCTTCTTTAGTCTTCTCTCTCGAACCACGTTCAAGATGGCTCGAGCTCGCATAAACATTATGGACGACCTTGGCTGGGCTTGTGCTAAGTCATTGGTTGCCAAAAGACGCACCAAAAGATGTAAAACTGATACAAAACTTGGTTGTCACATTCCAACTGGATGTCGCACCCGAGATGGTTACGCTCAGGTCAGTTTCCGAGAAGTCTGCCCTAGTCTCAAACACTACCTAATCGTATCCCTATCATAGATATGGACAAAGAGCAATGCCAAAGCGAAAAAAGGCCTCACTGGCAGAAAAACTTCGAGAGCGTACCTACTTCACATCGGCGCCTACGCGCAACTTCATAAGCGAAACCCAAATGATCACGTGTCACACTTATGTGACAATCCCGCTTGTTTCAATCCTACACATCTAGTCGATGAAACCGCAAGCAACAATAATAGTCGGAAAGGTTGCCCAGGCCCAATCTATTGCTCTGATCACGGCTGTTTGATTGTGAATCTCTGCAACCATACCCCTCCTTGTATTCGACCTCCACGCCAAGATGTGCAATGCTGTTTGTCGCACAAGAAATCTCAGGGCTAGAGGATTCTATAGAGTGTAGATCGGGCGCTGTAATTGTGCCAAATTTGAATTTCATCACTTGATCATGAACGCTTACCTCAATATGACTGGTGGAGGTATCTACGCATTGTGTTGTAATACCACCACCTGCCCAGATGTTCATCAAGAGTACATGTATGATTGTTCTATCTGTGTGTCATTGTGGCTTGTGATGATGCTCATGTAACCACTGACCGTAACACTATCAACTTTAATCTACATCCTTCAAGGCGCGATTGACTACGAGCAATTGGGTCATTTCGATCGTGAGAGTGGTGAATTATTTAAAAATGTTCGTGCCAGTTGAGGAATATTTCGCCCTGGAGGGGCTAGTTTAATCTCTAAATAGAGATGCGAAGACTTAAGGATACTCGTAGTATTGCAAGCAAGGTACCTGTTACTCAAGCAGAATGTAAATACTATTCTTGTCATCGGCGGCGGGCCTTGAGACCCTTCCCACCTCATGTGACGTTTACTAGGCAGACAAATAGACTGGAGAAAATTTCGACAAAAGTCGCTTGACAATCCTTCCAGATAATGCTTCCACTTTGAGAGCCTGAGGGATACTTCACAACCTGATCATAGGGTCAATTAGCTAAATTCCTTGCATTTAGTTGCAAACATGATCCGACTTACCCACAGCGAACAGACTTGGTATGTTGTACGTCCCTTGTCACTTAGTAATGGACCGATTCCAGAATTTCGATCGTAGGCTCAGCTGCAGGCTCTGCAGCAGCGTTGGGAGATTTCTTGTAATGCGTAGACTCGGGAAAGAAATGCTGGCTCCGCGTGTCCCTTCGTTCACAGCACCGGCAGGGGCAGCAACAATCAAAGAGGCTCCTCCGAGGAGCAAAACGTTGGAAATTCTCATGTTGTCTCTGTTTGAGGGGGGGAATTGAAGTTGATTCTTTGACGAAACTCTTTAGAAATGGAAACTCAGTGCCTTTAAATAGCCGTTTCCATAAGGTGAACAACAGTGAATTCAACCTGCTACTATTGGCGCACTTATCTCAAGTAACGAGCCAAGCCTTGGTATGAACGCGATGTCCATCACGTCCTCACTGCAGCTAATCCAGGCATGAGAAGGCGTAAGCTTCATCCACACCATCGTACATGGAAGCTTCTCTGACTATCCACGTCAATCTGGCACATGGTGTGAAGTGACTGATTGCTTCACGTACCTCGACATCGGGTATCCCACATGAGTTGGAACTTCTGCTGCGGAGCCTACAAGGATCAGAACGGTGGTGAGCTCGCAAATGAACTTAATCTGAGCAGTCGACGGAAATAGAGTAGCCACGTTGACTTTGGTGCCTGCCGACCTGCGAAGCTCGGTGATGGACTGAGCTGCACAGAGAAGTCTCAAGTGACTCAGTGCAGCACATTGAGCCGGCAACTTGGATAGACATAAGCGAAATACATTACTTGCACAGAATGTAGGAATTGGGGTCGATGCTGACCTTGGTAGTTGGCTTGGTAGTCGAGACTGGTTCATCTGGATGCTTTTTCTAGAGCAACAAGCTTTTTGGACCCGCGTTGGCTGCTGCGCAGTTTCAAGGAAACCTGGTCAGCTGCGTATCTGAACAGACAAAGTCGTGTCGATGGGAGACAATAAGCTTTCTGGAGTCGATTGACTAGACGAATACAGATGGTCGATTAGTCGGTGTCGAAGACTGACTCATTGCTATCCTGTGCAACAGTCCGGCCTGAATGATGTCTTCCTTATCATGAATTCCCCTTGTCTCAGAGATAGGGACATCCACCCTGTCCGATGGCGAGTAATATTTGCAAGGAGCCCCTCGTCTGTTGCTTCATATCCCTGAAAACTAACTAACGGTCAGCTCTCGGAATTCGAACAACTATAGGGTTTAAGAGAGCATCCTGACAGTTGATATCTGCAATTTCTTCACATTTTAATTGTCACTCTTCTTGAAAATCGGCGCCATGGTGTTCAGTGAGACAGGACAGTCTCGCGACGGAGGAGACCTCCAAGCGGAAGAAGCATTCTTCTTGGATGGTGATAACATGCAACTGCCCGCTAAAAAGCAAAACTTCATTCGAAAACGTCTCTTTTCCTTTCTTTTGGATAAGCTGTGTATTTCTTGGGCTCTCGACTTGGCTCCACCTCAACCCAGCTGGACCATCGGATTTGGAGTGCGCCAGAACGCTTCATGTTTTGTGTGAGTCCAGCATCACATCTCTTGAAAACTATTGATAGAGTCCCAGACTCATGAGATACACAGCACCCGTCCAAGATATTTTGGAATACGAAGATGTGCAGTTTGACAATGCATTCTGGAAGACTAGCCCTTATAAGGGAAGGCCGACTCCAGATTTGGAAGCAAAATGGAAGGATCTGTGGTATTGTAAGTTGCACGAACGAGCCCTAGTTTATTTTCATGACAGCTACTGATCCAGATTGGTATTAGATGGATCATTTGACTTATCGGATGAATACTTACCAGCATTGAACAAGACATCGCATGGCACCGACGGTGACTCCTGGACACGCACAAAGCCAGGCTATCTTTTGGCTGGCCTCGAGGTTTTCCACAACCTTCATTGCTTGAATCTCGTACGTCAGTTTGTGCACAGATTCGAATTCGATTATAGCGACGATCCGGCCTTTCACGGTGGAGAGGATCTTGTCCTTGCCGTAAGCGTTCTACAAGTCCAAAACTTTGCATTGAGTGACTTGACTGGACTAATTTACTGGTTTGCTCCCGAAGCTGACTTCTACAGCATGTTGATCATTGTATCTAGGCATTGCGTATACGACTGCAGTGCTCGGCTGATGTAACCCCGTTCTTACACACAAATGGCTCTCGGGGCATTCAGCCAGACTTCAACTCCCAGCATAGGTGTCCCAAGTATGATCGCATTATTGAATGGGCAAAACAGCGCCAGATCATGGTGGATACTCCGAAACAACATGCAGGTCACTGAGTACCTTAGTCACCACATGCGGTGCTGGAATTTTGTGCTTCAGAAGTAAGAAGCAGATGACTCAACTTTCATTCTAGTCATTCTTCTGGAAACGGATGACGGACGACTGAGTTAAATCGTTAAATCTCAGCGAGACGAGTAAAAGACAGGATCACTGATGGAAAATGTTGGGCGAAGTTGTTTAGCCTTCGGCACAGCTTACGAAGCTGTCAAAGGCGCCCAAAGGGGTTCATTCTATGCCCCCAGGCAAGGTTGTCAAAGACAGCATTTAAGGCTATACCTTCATATGTGTTCGATCTGGATACATGTGTTCCCATGATCAATGCTCGGTCAATTTAACATTTATGCTTGAAGACTGCTAAACTTCGATATTTGTCGCTGGAAAGGATCGTCCCCCCGTAGACCTAATTTGAACAGTCTTTGCTGTTCAAAGAAAATGCAATGACTCCCATTTCCTATTTTATCGGTTCCAAATCCGAGCCATACTTACTCGGGGCAACTTATGAGCCTATGAAGCAAGGGGTAACTTGTTTCAAAGCGCAATGTCGTGTCGCTCTGTACCATTTAACGGTCAGGCTCCTCGTGACTGGCCACTCTTTGTAATTTTCGTGAGTGCGCTTCTCGTTGTAGACCACGGGCACTTTAGTATAAACCAACAAGGATGTCACCACGGACGCGGGCAGTCAAGTGAACCTCAGCTTCTAGGTCCAACTTGATGCCAACCATCAGAGCAGCTTTGGTCAACTTCCCGTTCTCATCGACAGGGCCTCTGAGCAGGTTACCTGAAGTCGTATTAGCAAAAGAGGAAACTTGAGCCGCGTATTAGAAATCATTGGCATACCAACAGGGCCATTTGCGGTGCCAGACAGGTTGGGCATGGGGACAGGGAGGCCTGGTGCGGGCATGTTTCCCCTCATCCCTGTGTTGGCTGGTGGGTAGGATGTGGGATAGGCAGGCGCACGAGACTGCTCTTCCGCGGGGGTCTTTGCTCTAGATGACAGTGAAGATTAGACGTCAAATCCAACAAAACGGAGCTAATGTTGAAGCTTACGGGGAAGACATTGTGGTTAGATATCTGACAACTTGATCTTGCAATGAATGCTGGAGCTCCTCAGGTGAGCTTGTTTCGTCTACTGGTTCGGAGTTGAGTAGTCCACGTTCTTTCAGAAATTGCTCTGAAAGTGATCTGATCGAAAGTGTTGGGCTGGTGGCTTGCGGTTCTTTCGGGGCCTCTGCGGTCGGTTTCTCCCCTATCGATGAAAGAGAGCCTCGTTTTGGGTTATGGCGTTGATGGCTGGGATCGTCAGATTGGTGTTCCTGTGGTAGTGACTGAGCACGAGAGCGGTTGGCTGGTGAAAGGTTGTCGGTTGCGACTCGAATGGGGATCTTGAAAGAAAGGGATCTTCTGAGGGCTCCTGGCACAGCAGAGTAATCCTCGGGTGGCTTGACCGAGGGTTCTATAGGGACAGCGACAGCAGATATCCGCTTTGACGAGGTGCTTGCGGATCGCGACGCGTGATTTGGCCTTCGTGGAATAGGTGGTGGTTGCTGCTGTTGGGCGTCAAATTTTGCTGATATTGTGGCGATGGGGGAACCTGTTCCCGCTGGCTTCTTTTCAGTGATTGACGTGGTGCTCTGTGATTTGGATTGAGATGTGGCTTGGTTGGCCATGGTGGAGGGGGAGCATGGTGAGCTTTAAGCTTCGATGCCGAACTCGGCTGACAGAGCCCGGTATAATTACTTGATGCTATCCTCCTTCCCCATCTATGCCTCTGGGATCATATTTGCTACAGAACCAGCGATCAACTTGGTAGCAAACTGACATCGTCTGATGTTGAAACCAGCCGCTCGGATCGTATCTTGCGTCGTGTTTTGTCGGTCTTGGCCAGAACGCGTCGGTCGGCGCGGTTCGCTCATGCGGAATGGCACTCTTGTTTCCAGAACATCTGAAAAATGGTTCGCATGGTACGATGTCGGTGAGTCGATAGAACGTTTGTGGGTTGCATTGGGGTTCGCCTGTGTCTCAGGATGTCTTCATGGGAGCTTTGACAAGGGTCCTGCAGCTACCGGACCCTGGTCAGGGTCCTTGTGCCGGAGAGTTTCAACAACATCAATCAGGGACCACCAGGCACTATCGAAGATCTGCAGCATGGACATTGTATCTGACATCTCTTCAAAAGGCATAGAATGCCGTCTTCTGTCAGAAGCTGCTAGGAAGCTCCACAGGCATCAGCCGATGATCTCCAATCCTTTTTCTAACGTCTCTTCTGATCTTTCGAGGTTTCGAAGTCTGAAACACTCCAAGCATTATTCTGACTTTTGGGGTTGAATCGAATGATTTTCCGAGACTATCGCTACCACGCTGTCCTCAACAGCCTGGAATGAGCGGCAAACCGATTGCCTTGTCATCCACTCACCCGTGTGAAAGAGACAAATCGCTAGGACCACTAGTGGGGAGAGTCGCATCTCACTGGCGAAATCCTTCATGTCCTCGTTACGTGGACTTAGATATCTCGCTGCAAACCATCTCTCAACTGTCCACAGAGCTCTGAGTAATACTATTCTCTTCCACAAAGCCTTAGCAATTGCAAAGGGAGATGGCTCTCTCACTACTCATCAGCTTCACCACTGCTGTGGGCGCCTCTGAAGGCATTAAGGCTTCCATGGCCAGATCGCGTCGAGAAGAGCATCGAAGTCGAAAGAACAACCTTATATTGCACTGTCCCAAGTCGTCACAATTCAGCCCTTACCTCGAAGGACGTCAAGTCGTCCTTTCTGGCGATAGAGTGAGCTTTCTCCATCTTCTTGCGAATCAGAACCCAATAATAATTGAACAGCTATTTGTGGACACCGGCACAGCTCATGATGTTCCTTTCGGCCACCCGTTCGAGGGCTATTATCTTCCTTACCCGGACTCACGCTTCTCGGGGCTAGTGAGCACTATTACCCATGAGGCACCTATCATGAATTGGATATTCGTCGATCCCGTCACATATCAAGTACGCTTTGGCAACCGTGCCATTGCCGATGGTAATGTGACTGGGCCGTGGGAATGTACTCGACAAGATCGTAGGCTTACCTTTTGTGGATGGGAAGGCTTCTGCGCAGTCTTGGAAGATAGTGGCATTTGGGGATTATATTTTGACTGTGATGGTGATAGCCTACGCCAAAAAATGAAGCCCGAAGGCCGCATAGTCATCGAGATTGAGCTTATACGAAGAGAGATGAGGACTGGAATGCCAGAGTATCACGATCCTGAGAGGGAGGCTACAGATCATGAGCAATTGACACCGCAACCGCCGACAGATGCCGAGAAAAGCCCCGTATATGGGCATAAAGACGTGGAGCCAGAAGTCAAAGAGGACGAACAGTCTTCGGACATGAAATTCTCAAATCACGACTACGGCATGTTTGCGTATGATTTGATATCAGAGAAGAATAACGTCAAGGTATGAGGTCGAGGAAAATGTCACGTCAGCTCACATAAGTAGGCAAGGACTTGGGCATCACTAATGTTATCGTTGCCAAAAGCATTGCGAAGTTTCCAACGTTATGTACTTACAGGTGTGATATACGCCATATCTATCTGTCTTCTGTTAGCCACCTCGGCTGTCAGGCACCGTGATTCTGATACTCGAGTCTTGTCATCCCCTGCTTGGCATGGGAGAATCGCATGTGATTATTGAACATTAGTGTCAATTGATGGCCCCTGTGATATTTATATAGTCAATAAGAATGAGTAACTGCGGGCTGTCCCGTTAACTATGGCTCGAACAGATTGCTCTATTAAGACTTCGTTCCAAAAGAAATCCTCTTGATCCAGGTGTAGCATGAGACCAAGAGTGCCATTTCGTAGCTCGGCATGAATCTCCTGAAAGCAAACTAAAGATTGCTGAACGCCTCACAGAGTATGTCCTTGACATCCAATTTAGTCTCATCGCTCTTACTAATCGCAAGTTGGACAACGATTCTCGCTATCCAGGGGCTGAGGTTGTTCCCAGCAATAATGCCCATCTTATTGTGGTCTTCGCTGTCGGTAACCTTCCCAGATAGAACTCGTACCGACTGAACCACCACACAGCCACCCTTTATGGCAACATCAAGCCCATCTTTCTCTGCCGGTGTTCCTAGTCCAGGCGCAAAACCCATGGATATGATCCCCCTTGCTCCAGCCTTGACATACGCGTTGATTCCCACGCTATCAGCACCCACGTAGCTGCACACTATGTCGACGCGCGGAGAGTTAGCAAGCATTTGGACAGTGAACCTAAGATTTGCAGGAAGCTTTGGCTGCATGAGCTCGTCGAATTTGACTTCGCCCTTTATAATACGACCGATGGATTTGAAATTTGGTGACTTGAAGGCGTCATGATTCTGGGTGTGAGTTTTCGTGACAAAACGGGGTAGATGTATTTCGTTGTTCAACACCACCAAAATCCCCTCGTATTTATGTTTGCACATGTAAGCAGCTACGCGGAATGCGGCAATGAGATTGGCCGATGCATCTGAGGATGTTCCGTTCAAGGGGCTCATGGACCCAGTGATGATGACTGGAGTCCCCAGTCTCAAAACCATAGACAGAGTGAATGCAGTCTCTTCAAGGCTTGCTGTTCCATGGGTGATGATTATGGCCTTGATATCTTTGTTTCTAGACAAACTTTCGCACCTTTGACCAATATCGTTCCAAACTTTGGAGGTGACCGCAGTACTATCGATGGATTCAAAATCCTCAGGCTGGATGCCCACGTCGAGCTCTCGTGCAACTTCATCGATCCCGGTATTCTTCCGGAGTTGATCGAGTGTAACATATTCACCGTGTCCAACAGAGCCGTAATCTACATCGTCAGGGTTTTTGGCCTCAGTTCCGATGGTGCCGCCCGTGGCAAGTAATGCAAATTTCTTCGAGGCGGCGACTTCGGTCATTTTGTAGATTGAGATGAATGGAATTTTGTGGAGCTGAATGAATCAATAAAAGTTCATTTTTGGCAAGGCCTTGCTCGAAACTTGGGTAGGAGGAAACCGCGAGAACATATTTATACCTAGCTCAAACCAGATCCAATCATTTTGGTCTTACTGTTGCTACCTCAATCACGCGATACTCGTTGGCGGGAACTGTCTGTTTGGAGTGAATGTATCACCACAAAAGAAGCGAGAAAACATGTTGTTTCATTAGAAATCACTTAAATGTAGACGTCGGTTTAGGTGTTTGTCAAGTCAGGCTATTCAGTAGAATGGAGATACTTCAATAAGGCGCCAGAAGTACATCAGGAAAAAAAGAGGACACGATTCCGTGAACAGCCACTGGAGAAATACCGCTTTGAGAGCCAATTCTGGCTCAGAAATTCACAGGCTAGCCGGGTTTTGCATCCTTTAAACCAACACAAGTCAACCTTGATATCTTTTGTCAGCCCATAGGGCGGTTAAGGTCGGTCGGCAAACAAGCGCTAGCCCCGGTGAAGAAAACTCTTTTAACCGCCCAGTGAGCTGGATACGCTGATGCACCCCTTCAGAGAGAGTTGCTTTGTCCGAGTTGGCACGGTGGCGCAACGGCGTGGTTGATGCCATCCTTAGTACGCATTGCTGTTCTTGGTGAAGGAATCCTTACTGTGCCGTCAGCCACTGCGGAGGTGAAGCGGCGCATGAATGCCAGCGCAAGCAAAATGCTGAAAGCTCAATGCTGTGCCAGAAGATTTGAAAGGTTTGGTAGATCTTGAGCGCACTGCTACTCTGTTCATACTTAAGGGGAAATCTGGTTCATCGCGTTTGGCAAACAGCTCATCTTCTAATTGCCGAGCACAGGATGCTCTAGTACTTTGTCATCGTGAACACCAGAAACTTCGTTATCAGTCAACGAACAGCTAGCTTATCCTTTTCTACGCTGCCAACTTTGTTCCTTGAAAATGATTGAGGCGGCTGCGACTTGCTCAACACGCGAGTGCTCACTGCCCTCCTTAACATATGGACTGATTGCCATTCCAGTCGCTACAAAACGCCGGGAAACTGCTTGCCTCTGCAGGCATTGCCAGAGAGTGATCCCAATCACTCTTCCTTCTCATCCTCATTGTCATACCTGCCCAACCGTCCAAGCGGGCTCACCATGAAAACATCCTCCCATCTGCCGCTAGCAGCCTTCCCGTCCCAGTCACCACCACTGTATAGAGGCAGACGTAATTTTCCCGTGCAGTGCTCGTCGATGAAGCGGCAGACCTTCTGCATATCGCCCACAGTGAAGTCGTCCATGAACCACAGCATTGTGCGGGGGACGTCTGCAGGGCTCAGGCGCTCAGCGTCGAGAGATGCTGCGGGCTCAATGGAGGCTCCTCGCGTACTCTTCCGCCGGGGCAGAGATTGTGATGGTGCAGGAGATGCACCGGCATTCTTGCTATCATCGGTCGATATCTTGGATTGCTTTTGGATCGAGACAGTTGCTCTGGGGGTTGACAGCGACTGGGAGTCGTCTTGGGGGAGTTTCGATTGTTTTCGCTTGGATGCTGACGTCGAGGATCTGGGCAGGTGAGTTTTTGTGGTTGGTGTTGAATCATGTCTGGATGCTATGCTTTGAGTCAGCCAAGGATTGATCAACTATCGTTGGTTGGGAACAGGAAGGACTTACAGCGTCGTCGTTTCTCGCTGGGAATTTCGGACGGCTCGACCAGACTGTCCCTCTTCCTCTTCGCTGAGTGTCTTGCGGCGGCAGGAGTTGTGACTTGAGGCTGACCCTCTACCTCGCCATTTGCATCCCCTCGTGCCATGGGTCCAAGTAACGCAGCATTTACACTCTCATCATTTACGTACCCACAGTAGTCTGCCAACACGTCCAGCGCATCGGCACGCATTTTCACGACCGGCTCCCAAGAAACATCCTCTCCCTCGCTCGTATACCCAAGCCATTGCACCAGTACTTGCCATTGGCCCCGAACACGACGGTGGCGTAGCAGACGAAAGGGATGGTAAAGCTCTCCGATTCCGAGAACGTCTTGGCGCGTCTTGCCCGGAAAGCTGGCCCAGTAGTCGCATAGCAAAGTCGGTCGATGCTCCTGGACATCCCATTCGGAAACATCTAGGCGGGAGCCTTTGGCGAGAACGGTAAGGGTCACGAGCGCGGTATCGGGATCAAGAGTATGCGCCACGATTTTGCTGATCGCGTCATAGGGAATGTCTGCCAAAGGTTTTGGGCGTCAATGAGGGCGCAATAGGACGAGATTGGGAACGCATGGGGAGTTATGAGAGAGCTAGGCAGAGAGACTTTGGCAGTTGGAAATTCTTCTTACCTTGCTTCGCATACTTCGACGAAGGTCTACCTCGAGGCATGATTACGGGCGGAGAAGAATTTGTATGCTAGTATTGAGGGCAGACACAAGCAAAGAACGGGTTCGTGATCGGAGAGCAAGCAGGATGCTGCGGGAAAGTTGCGCTGTCAACGAGTTTATCGCGTGTGTGACGCGTTCGCGTCTGGTAAGGTAAGGTAAGGTAGCACTGCGTCAATATTTTTTCTGGGTCCGGGGGCCCGGGGGCCCGGCTCCGATGTGGACACCTCTAGCTGGCACCGATCGCTGCGGCCACCCTGCGAATTTCCCCTCCCAGTCCGGGGTGATGGACAGGTACGGATACGGAGTACTCGTTCTTAGAATGAAGTTCTCCATGTAGTACAGGTAATTAGCATGTTTCTTTTGGTGCATGGGTCAGAATTGGTTTGGTTCGGCATGGGTCTGGGGTCGTTGCTCGCGGCGGTACCGGCGTGACGGCATCAGCCCCGGAGAAGAACAATTTCGACTAGAGGCATCGTTGCATGCAACTGAAATTGAGATGATCCGCAGAATCAGGCAAGCTTGGGTTACCTCGTCCGGAGCATTCACGCTGAAGCCTCAGGCCGGCCCAGCTTCCGTACGTGAGCTGCAACTGATTTGTCAATGTTGATGTATGCATATCTATGTAATAATCTATCTATACTCTATGCGAGGACGGACATCTGTGATTTGTATGCTGATGTGTTTGCACTCGCTGTGCAGACTGCGTCTATGATGCTCGTCTCGTCCGTTTATCATCTATCTATGTAGTCTCTATAGTCTATTGGTGAAGAATGTCGTGTGTTTCATCTGATCGCCTGTGGTCCATCTATTTGGTCGTCTATTCGTAGGTCCAGCCAATTTGGAGAAGCTTGTAGCCACTCTCATCTCCTCGTCCCACTCCGCACCGTTTCTGCAGTTCCTCTGATTGCAGGATGGCGAGCCTCTTGCCGCCTGACCGCTTGGGACTGTCACTAGCCGTGAAGGCAGACTCGACGCTGTCGCTGACGCCGTTGAAGCGGCCGTTGCGCCGCACTGTGACAAGGAGCCAGAACACGCCAGAATCTGCGAGTAGGCAAGTCGCACAGTCACGCAGCCAGAGAGCGTGCTCCGGCGCGTAGATGACGTCGGTCGCGATGATGATGTCGGCGGGAACATGGAGGGGTGCATCCAGGACAGGTGCTGCCCAGTCGAGATTGGCGGTCTGAACGTGAGTGGGCTTGGCTGTTGGGAAGTTGAGGGCAACATTCGCGCGCAAGTTCTCAAGCACAGCCGGGTGATAATCAGTTGCAACGATGGTCGGACTAGATGCTCCCAAGTGAGGCAGTGTTTTGCCGAGCATGAGACTCACAAGTCCCGTGCCGGCGCCGAGTTCAATGATGCGTGGCGAAATACCCAGTCGAGGTTGGGAAAGACCAAAGCGCTCTGGCGAGGCACATATGATGTCTGACAGGATGATGGAGGCGCCCCAGCTCTGGAGACCGACGTCGTCCGGGTCAGCCGAGTTTGTACCCGCCAACCTGTCGTTGAGTCGAATGGCGACTGGAACACTTGCTGATGGTGGTTTGGGGAGCGAGAGTTGGAATGCGAAATCGCGCGTGTAATCCTGATCTTCCTCGGCCGAGGCATCATCATCTGGTGGGGCGGCGAAGAAAGATTCGAGGACGCAAGAAGCCTGGTCCAGTGCGTTTTGACAAGCGTCCTGGGATTCGAAGCAAGAAAGAGTCTCGGCTTTGGCGATGAAGCCAGTCAACCAGCGCTCGGCACAATTGCGCTCAAAGACGTCGACCTTGAGAGCGGCAATGTGATGGTCGAGGCCGTCAATCTCTTCGTGATCATCGTCTGTCTCCGACACGTAGCCAGAGTCAGCGAGAGATGAATCATGATGAGCGAGCTTTTGTGTCTCAGGGGTGAGCTGAAAGCCGACGGACACGGCCAAGGGGCAGTAGATGACAGACAGGTTCTGTAGGACGGTGGCGATATCGGCTTCGGTGAGCTGATTCAAGGTGCGCAAAGGCGGAAGACTGCCTGAGGGCGGCAGCGGATGCGCAACGGGGCCCATGACATGCAACTCGCCTCACTACGCGGAGGTTGCGAGCGAGTATTGTGCTGCTCGACGATACTTCATGGACGGTGTGAAGCACAGGGGGGTACGGGTTCAGAGAGAAGCATCAAATCGCGAGTGAGTTTGAATCCCTCATGATTTGAGGCACAGGTATTGAAGCACCCTAGGGTAGGTCTGAGCTTAATTGAAAAGGATAAAGACCGCGGGGTTCCGAGTCCCCTATCTTAGCGTGTCTGACACGAGCATCGTAGACCCGCTCTAGCCTAAATGAGGGCATCGTGAAAATTTTTGAAGTGTTTTAGTAGCCCTATCCTTGGACTGTTGGACCTTGCCACCTTGGGAGTCGGGACGTGGGCAGCTGGGAAGAATCTCAGTGGTAGCCTCAGGTTAGCGATGGCCGGGTCGGGGCCATCTGTCCCGGCGATTCCCGTCAAGGAACAATCTCACGGCTACTTTCGTAATCAAAGAGAATCTAAATCGTACCCCAGATCAGCCTGCCCCATATGCACTGAACAATAACGGGAATTGCTCCTGTGACAGAGTAGCCAAGGTGTTTTGTGTTTTCCATGCCGCCCATCCAGACCTGCCAATCAACGGTTCACTGCCCGTGGGGGGGAAAACCATGGAAGGCGGCAATTTCCATTCCCCCCAACAAGCTTCTTTGCACGTGATGAGTCAGGACCCGGACCCCCACCTGTCTCAGGTACCCTAGACTAAGCCTCTGGGGTGTACGAATACATAGGTACCAAGTCCACACATCCACCAACCAGCACCTCATTATCTAAGTTGAAACTATTCGGCTGACCGCCCATCGCGGCCCAACCTCCGAGTCCCGAGATCAAGGAATCTGAACCTGAAGATTCAAGTCGTATTGAAGGAGACTGACAACATGTTAGCCGGGACACAACTTAGACGCAGCATCCATCAGAATATGCAGCATCTATTCGGTAGTCAAATAAGGTTCAGAAACGATAGGTTTAGGATATTACCGAGATATTGTTTTCGTATCCATACCCAAGGTACCTTTAGATATTCGTACGGAATAGTTTTCTTTGTGAACGAAGTTTTTATGGGGGCCTGGCAGGCTCTCGTAGGGGCCGGAAGGGACCGGGCCTAGATGCTAAGGCACGGAGTAGACAGCGCCCGATCACAGCTCCGTCCGAACCGTCGTGTTTTCCATCCAGAAGACCGTCCTGTCTGCCGATAGACATAGCCTGGTACTGCCATCTTCTCCGAGCTTCACAGTGCTAGACTCCAAAAGATTGCATGCATAGGCTCTCTACTACGGATACCAACGTTGACAAAAAGCTCAAGTTTACAGTTCCTGGGTTACTCCTATTGACACGCAGAAAGGGTTTCTTGAGCAGGGTCTCGATATTGTAGGATTGCTCACACCGTTTTTCCAGCTCCCTGCGTCCATATCCTACCTTACAAAAACGATTATTTTGCAAGAATATTATGGATACGTGTCCATCCTACTTTCGATACATCTTTCCCTTACTAGCTGATTACCAGCATCGTAATGCCGGCTTCTTGATGTGGCAATGGCACACTCTGTACATCGAATTACGGAAGTTGATGCATGTTGAGCGCGTCCCTTTCGGACGCGTTCATCGCACGATATCGTGAAGTCCTGTCCTGCAGTGAGACTTCACCTCCATCCTAATGTATACTTCTTTAGAAGCTTCCATAATCGCCATCCGTACTTATCCTTGTTCTTCAAACCACAGTGCATCCATTCCTTACCTTCTTACGGGCCCGCAAAGGGGACGCTAAATGGATGCAGACTTTGCCAAAAAAGACCGACCAAAGCTGTATATCCCCTTCATGCGACTTGCCATCTACAAGTATGTGTATACTAACATATGTACGACGTTAAAAAGGGGTACGTTGAAACGAAACCGGTCTTTTCAGGGGTGGCGAAGAAGGACGCAAAGACGCTATATAGCCACCGATTGGCCATTGTTGCTTTCCATCGAAGTAATGCCAAAGACAGTCTATTCGAGGGGTTGGACGTAAGCCACCTATGTGGACAGACTATTTGTATCAACCCTCGGCATTTGGTTGTCAAGTCGAACGCCCGGGAAAACGGTGCCGCGCTGCTGTAAATATTCACTTCTTTGTCTTTATCTTTATTCAGACTCGAAATCTAATGAAAAGCTAGCTTACATTTACCATGGTCGGAGACAAGGCACGCAAGAAAGGCTGGCAAACCTGGGAACGGAGGAAAGGCTGTAGGGGCTGGAAAGGGTGGAAAAGGAAAGAGAAGGGCTTCCGATGTCAAGCCCAAGTTTGAAGCAACCTCGGCTTTCGCTTGTATCCAGAAACCAAAATGTTTAAAGTTCGTGGAGGAGGAGTATTAGTTGCTAGAGTTCAATAGTCAGAGTCTGACTATTTTGACACCACCATCGCGCTGCTTTGACTATTTTGCAGATGCAAGTTGTATGTTCCTTTCTACAGATGTCTCAAATTGGTAAAGACCTGGAAATTATATAAGCAGAGATCAAGCTTCCCGGTTTCGAGAACGCAAAGATTGCGGAGGCTTGAGAATTAACAGTGGCTGGAAGTCGACACTGTGAATGATATCTGCAGGCAAGCGGCGTAGTGGCGTAGCTACTAGGACGAGCCGTTTAGGCCTTGTCATCCTATCTTTATCATACCGAGTTTGGGAAGACAGATAGCATCCTAGCACTCCTTAAGTAAATAACCGACGAGGCGTGTCCGAGACCGCTTGTGCATCACAGTGAGTCTAAGATTCAAGAATGAGCCATCTCATTCGACGAGCTAGAACTAAATCTAGACTCTCTATTATTCCATAAACGCCGAAAATAAGAGGATATAGCTTTTGCAGACATGCCATTGTTGAACGATAATAGCAGCTGCGGTCCAATGGCTCCAATGGCCACAAGCAACGTATGGAATGCTGGTGTCTCTCCATTATCCCATCCCGTTGATTCAGCTTGCCAAATTTACCCAAGAAATATCAGAGACATTCAATGTGAAGTCCTGCACTAGACTGGCGCGTGCTTTCACTGACAATTCAATTATCCCAGTGTCATAATATCATCTGATGTTTACGAGTGGGAAGATTGCTTTTGGCTGGAGTATGAATGTGCTCGAGCTATGTGTGCCGAGTAACAGACCTTAATCTCGTGCTAGCAGCTAGCATGAATGTTTGCCCATTCCACCTATGTGCGACGAAACGCGTTGCATTCCCTCAGGGCTGAAGTTGATTTCAGCCCCGGCCATGGGCTGAGGAAACATGATCAACTTAGTGTTTAGGGTCTGACTTGACGGTGCGATGATGCAAGCCAAGAAACTAATGAGAGCTGCTCTTGTGAACGAATTTCAGGCTACTATTCAAGTTTTCAGCTGGGGGACCGTCAAGAGCAAGCCTTGAGTCAAGCTACCTATACCATAGGTTCAGTAGCCTGGATATATTCGCTATGTGCCTGTAGGAGATGCCATTGAAGGTAGATCTACCCTGAACACTACAAGAATGAAGGCATGACGGAAGGCACTCTTGCCATTTCTTTTCCAAGTCTTCTCTTCCGACGGATGAGATGAAGGGATAAATGCAAAAGAAGATTAAATAGGAAAGGGGCACAATTCAAAGTTAAGCGAGCGGTTGTGCCATCTATCATGCACTATAAACGACAGTATGACATCGTACAATGCCATCATTTCTTGGACTTTGTTGTATGATCACAATAGGGGCATCGAGGTGGATTCTAGAGAAAGATTGTCTACTGGAAAGTAGCAGAGGGTCGCTCTGAGAATAAAGGTGCAAACCGGTGTGGATCTCGGTGATTATGCAATCTAGGTCACGTGATATGCCTCCAGTCCACTGACAATTGAAGCCTTCTCCACAGTCTCCAGGTATCAAGCCAAACTTTTGAGTTATTGGATGACAACATGTCGGGTCAACAAACTACACCAGGCTAGGAGTACTGGAATAAGAGGCTCAAGTCAATCAGAATTGTCCTGAGTTATGTGGTAGGAGGCACGACCCATCAATACAATATCAGCAAGAACATAATAGTAGGACGTTCCGATGACGGGACGGCGTGTCTCTATAGAGGCTACCCCCGAGTTATATAGATTACCGTAGGTCATCAAAGCTACCGAGAGATCAAAGGCGAGATGTGGGTATCAGTTTGACCAGGAAGAAAGCATGATTTTGGAGCTTTGGCCACGTCTTCGTCCGATAGAGAGACTTCATATCTGAAGTTAATGTCGAGAGCCAAACGAGGGTGACTAAACACGCTTGATGATGGTCGTTGAGAGCGCATTGCAACCGAAAGACTGGGTAGAGTGACAGACTGAAATCAAAAGACGAGTGCTGGACGAGCTGCCGAGCACGTGCTCATGAGGCAAAATGGTATGGGCATCAATTTCTGGTTTCAACAGACGAAGCTTTAGCTCAGATGACCACCCATCTGCTTTAACGAGGCGCGACATCAAACCAATTTTGTTTGGTTTCGAGGCCGAGCGCCCACAAAAGATGTTAAAATCACGAGCTTGGCCTGCCTGTGTTTGAGAACGTGGATCTAGAGCAGGTGCATCAGACGTAAGTTCAGGAACTCAAATTCATCTAGAATTCAATTACAGAAGCCCAAAAATCCCCTTCGAATATGTAATAGCACCCGGTCTTGTGTATTATTTCAAATGTGTTTGCTAAGACCTGCTACGGAGTGCGAAAGTGGTGCTACACGTGTGTGAAAGATGTCGTCTCGTTGGGAAAGCAGCACAGACTTTCAAGGGTCTCTGCGGGCATACCGTAAAGAATGGGTGATATGTTCGCAGAAAACCTAGCTTCTTTAAAATATCTTTTGCTCATCGTTAATCGCATGCATTAACAAGGATACCGTGGCGTTTCGCAGCCCTGGACATACTTCAGGCTGTAGATTACTTTCATGATGAAGGTCCATGGAACAAGGAAACCTGGTTGATATCTAACAGCCTATGGACTCAGGCGGTTTCTACGGTACGGTAAAGGAATGCAGGGCTGATAACTTTGTCACCGTCGTTTAGTATTTAAACCCCATGTCTTGCTGAAGCTGCTCCCAAGATGTCTGCATCTCTTACATAAGTACTATATCGAACTATACAATCAACTCAATCATAATGGGCTTCACTACATCAACTTTGGCGTGCCTAGGAGCACTCGCAGCAATAATAATCGCTGCCCCTATAGACGAGGCTTCAACCCCAGCTATCTTTGCTCGCGCTGAGGCTTCTGTCTTTATGTGTGATGACACCCGTTTCAGAGGCCGCTGCCGAACCGACGTCATTCAGACAGGATCCTGCTGTGAGTTCCTTTCTAAGATTGAGCGCTTATCTCTGTGCTTAGTCAGTCGCTACTAGCATCTTACTTACAGAGGAGCTTTATACAGACAATGTCCCGGAGAGTTTCGTTGACCGCATCAGCTCTATTCGCAATGATAATAGGAATAGAGATACTTGCACTTGGTATCGGTAAGTGTAACCTTAGAAAGAAGAATTATTATTTGAAAGGTTTCTTGACTAAGAAAGCTATTTGTTATTTACAGAGAACGACAATGTCGAGGAGAGTCGTACCGTAACCAGGATGATGATAATTTGGCTGATGGTAATGGCCGGTTCAACGATGCTATACGAAGCTATGAGTGTAAGAGAAAGTAGGTATTAGGGAAGAGCTTTTAGCTTAGTAATTAATAAAACAAATAGCTATTTCTAAAGTTAATTGAGAACAACAATACTGAGTTTTAACAATTTTATAAATTAAAGATTATTTATTATACATATATGTAAATATTTTAATGAATTTCCAATAATATATACATATAGCGAGGTACTTATTATAAGAAGTCGCTTACTTTTTCTTTTCTCTTTATACTCTCTATTTTAATAAACATTTCTTTATACATAATAACAACTTTTTTTTATTTTAAATAAAATTCGTACTATTCTTATACTTCAAGCTATTGAAAAAGACATTAAACTATTCATATTACAGTAGGTTTCTTTACAATATTTTGAATAATACCTCATAGCTAATTATAATGTTATTAAAAGGGTTCTTAATAAAATAATTAAGAATAATTATAAGATCTAATATTAACTTAATTATTAAAAGAGTTATAATAATTATATTTTAGAGCCTAGCTGCGGCTTGTCTTATATATAAGTCCCGATTATAAATTAATTCTTTATTTTAATTATTTATTAAATAACGTACTTGTATAGCGAGCGACGTATTATAACGAGTAACGTATATCCTTATAATTTTACTCTTTTTATTTTTAAAATACCTTTTCTATATATATAAATATATAAATTTTTTTTAAATAAAAAACTAGATTATTCTTACTTTCTAAGCTATTAAAAAAAGCTTAAAAATATTTATATAAAGAGCTATTTTTTTTTAAAAAAATCTTTAAATTAACCCTCTACTATTAACGTACTGAATATATTATAAAAAAATAACTAAATTTAATAAAAAGAATTATAATAAAAAAAGCTAATTCTTAAATAAATTATTAACTTAATCAATTAAAAGTTCTTTTATAATAAAAAAATATATAAAAAATAACTAATTAATTCTTAAATATATATAATAAAACGAATATTAAACTATAATAAATAAACAACTTTATATAACGCGTCCCTAAATTAAAAATATAATTTTAATATTAAATTAATTATTAAAAAGCCTTAGTTAAATATCTTATTATTATATAAAGCTAGTTTACTCTTATATAAAACATAATTACGAAGTACGAAATATATAATAATAATATTTATAATTTTAATAAAATAAGCTTCTTAATAAGAATATTATTATATATAAAAGTTAATACGATTTTTTAATTATCATAAAAGGCCTTATATAAAATAACTTAATAATTAAAAATAAGTTTTTATTATTTAAAATATATATATAAATAGCTAAGTACTATTTTTATATATTATTATAAAAAATAAATATTACCTCCTCTTTTGATATATTAATAACTAATTGTTAGCTATATAATATATTTATTTAAATAGAAAATAAATAAATAATAAATAATATTAGCTTAAATTAATTAAAATATTTTAATTAGTATATAAAGATTTATATAAAGGGCTCTTATTACTTCTTAATTTTTTAATAGTTATAATACTTATAAATTAACTAATTTTAACGAATATTATAAAAAAATAAAATCTTATTACTTTTTATATACTTCCTTATTTATTATACGAGTTTTGGTTTTTTAAGATTAAATACTTTAGCTTATTAAAATACTTATATAATAAAGAAATTAAACAAATAATATAGATATAAATTTCTGTATATTATAAAGAACTAACTTCTTTTTCCGCTTTTTAAAATAATATTCTTTATTTTAATAAGTAAAAAATAATACATAAATTAGTTTTAAATAAGTAAGCTTTATATTTTTTTAATTTTAAAATGGTTATATTTTATTTAGATTTTAAATTAAAAAATGCTAATATTATTAAATTTATAGCTAGGTAGCTAAGGCTCTTAAGACTTAGAAATATCAATTATAATATTAAAAAGTATATAAAGTACTATTTTTTTTATTGAAAAATAAAATCTAAATATATTAAAAATAGCTTATTAATATTAATATTAAAGTAGGGCAGGGGCGATTAGTTTTAGTAGTTCTTTTTTAGAGTTTAATTAGTATAAAAAAATAAATACTATATAGGCTAATTAAAAGAGGATATAAAAGTAGGGACCCTAATTAGAAATAGAAATAAAGGGATAGTATATCTTTTTAACTTTAATTATACTATATATTTTCTTAAGATCGGATTTAAACCTTTTTAATAATTTATTTTTAAATATAATAATATAAAATAATTAAAAAATTTACCTTTTTAATTAAACTTAATAATATTTCTAATTAAAAGACTTATATCTCCTTAATTAAAGTAATTCCTACCCGATTAAAAAAAGGTATCTTATATTATTTTAATAAATATAAATAGTTCTTTTAAAGTACTATATTACTAAAATCCTCTCTATTTTATATATTTTTAATAATCTCCCCTTCTAAAAATCCCCTCTTTACGTATTAAATAATAAATAGATTAAAAAGATAATAATAATATTATAATTAAAATAAAAAGCGCGCGGCCAAAAAGCCTAATCTAAACGTAATAACTTAATAATAATAATAACCAAAATTAAAATAAAAAAAGCGCGAGAATAAATAAAATTAAATAAGAGAAGGGGATAATAATAAACCTAGAGAAGTTATAATAATAAATAAAATAAAGAAGCGAGATTAATTAAAAACTAAATTAAGCTTAATTATATTTAAAAAACGTATAATTAACGTTATAATACGATAATAAAACAAAGAATAAGTTAAGAACAGAGCTCTTAGAGCCTATTAATAAATATAATTAATTATTTAGCTAAACTATTCTTTATTAATTAATATAACTTAAAAAACTTAATAATAAATTAGTTTAAAAATACGGATCTGTTAGCTTAAGAATATTTATAAATCTAGCTTTTATTTAAACTTATTAATAATTTTAATTAATATTATTATAAGCCTAATATAATATATAACTAAGGTTATAATCGTTAGTATAATAAAAACTAAAGAAAGTTACTTATATAAGCTTAATTAGTATTATTATAAAGCTCTAATTATTAAAATAACTATTCTCCTCCCTTTTTAAATATTACTTAGATTTAATAAATTAATACGGAGTTATTAAAATTATAAATAAAATTAATAAATCTTATTTTTTAATAAAACTAAATTAATAATATAAATAACTAATACGTTACGTTTACTATTATTAATACCCTTTAGGACGTTTAATTAAATAACCCTAACTTTTCCCCTTTTAATAGTCCGTTTATTAACCCTACTTTTATAATCTATTAAGATCTATAAATTATTAAATTATTTAATAATAAAAAAGCTACTCTTTTTAATAAATTTACTTATATTTTAAATTAGAAGAAGCTAATTACTCCCTAGGAGGTATAAACGCTTTAATTAATACCTTTTTAAATACTATTACTACTTAGATTTAGATAATAATACCTTAGGGTAAGAGTTCTACTACTTTTTAAACTAATCTAATAAATAATATAAGCTTTTTATAAAAATACCGTTCCCTAGTTAAGACGGAATTACTATTTTTTAAAAGTAATAATATTATAAAGTTCTTAAAAAAGTTCGAGGATTAATATAAGATCAGGAAGGTCCCTGACTAATTTAAAAATAAACTTATTACGTATATTATAAAAAAAGATTATTAAACTCCTATTAAGGATGCGATTAAAGGACTACCTTAGGCCTAGGCTAAGGACTTTTATTAAAAGAATATAAGAAATAAAATACTAACTATTTTCTTAATAAAAAGGAATAAATTAAATAAGTTACTAAGGGACCTCCTATCTTATTTTTTTAATCTAAACTCTACCTAAGCCTTATTTACTAAAAATTAATAATATAATTACCCGTACTAAATAATAAGACTTTTATATTATAACTAATAAGAGCTTAATTAAAGCTATATATAAATAATTTTATATTAATATCGTAAAAAGAAATAGCTAAAAAAGTTAGAGTTATTCTAAATAGTTTTATTAAATTAATAAAATATATAAAATTTAAAGCTAGGCTCTTTAACGTAATTATATATAAAAAGGAATATAATCCTCTTTTTATAAATAAATAAAGCTAACCTAATTAGATCTAAGGACTACTAATACCTTAAGTACGTAATAATACTTAGTATAAATATTAGAATTATTAATAGCCTCGCTAGCTAATAATAAAAGTTTAACTTAACTAATTAGCTACTAATAATACTAACTTAGACCTTATTAACGGGATAAGTAAACTAAAAATCTATTAAAATAGTATATACTCTCGAGGCCCTACTTACGTCTTTGATATTAGCGCTACTTAACTTAATTAGCTACTTATAATAGGGCCTAAGGATCGTTACTAATACTATTATATATAGGAGCATAGGTTTATTTAGGACTATAATTAGTATACTTTTAATAAAAAACGCCTACCTCTTTTTCTTAATCTAGGGCGCGTAGTATTATAAAAAAACGAGACGGCCTTATTTTTTATAAATAATATCCCCTTTATTATAATTAAAAATGGATATAAGTAAAGAATTACTAATTAAATTACTTTTTCTCTTTACGTAGCTAATTTATTAACTAAAGAGAATACTAAGTTCTTAGCTAAATAGATCCTCGATTAATAAATCGGACTTCCTTAGTAAATAATACTCCGCACTTTTTTATAATTAATTTTATAAATATAATTAAATACGTTTACGTAGTTTAACTAGATTTATTTTTACCCTAGCTAAGTAGATATATATACTATTTAATAAAAAAAACTACTTAAAAACCGCACCTTTATAATAAAACCTTATTTTAAAGAAACGTATAAGGTCTAGAAGCTAGATTATATATTATAAACTTAAAAAAAAATATAACCTTCTCTAATTATGGAAAAGAAGTTATAGAAATTAGTAATAATAATAAAGTACTTAAAGTATACGAACGTATAAATTCTAAGCCTAACCCCGGACTTTAAATATTAATCTTCCTTAAACCTAAGGAAATTAAAACCCTAGTCCGTATACTTAGCTTTATTAATTAGACCCCTTAGGTACTACCTAATTATAAAATAATAAAAAATAATAACTATAAACTAACTACGTAACCTTAATCTTAAAGTTAAAATAAAAAAGCTTATTAAAAAAAACTTAAAGCCCCGATCTTAATTCTTATAGCCCTTTTAAAAAAAGATTATATTTAAATATACCTAGGTATTAGCCGCTTTAATACGTAATTAAGGTTATTTTAATATAAATAAAATCTTATTAAAAAGTACTAAAGTTATTAATTAACTTTATAAAAAAATAGCTAATAAAAGAAGGATATTAAGAACCTCTTAAATAAATATAATAAGAATATTATTCCTAGGCCTTATTAAGTAGCTAAGATTAATTAAGTTACGGACGCTAATTTAATATTTAAATTACCGCTCTCCCTAATTACTAATACCCACCTTTAACTAAAAATCTAAATATTTAATATTAATTAAAATAATAAAAGATCTATAATTATTATTATTCTAAATACTAAAATATAAGTTAATATCTTTTTAAAATAATATATTAAAAAAGCTAGTATTTTATATATTACGACTAAGCTATAAATATAAACTTTTAAATATAATCTAAACAATCTAATAACGTTTAATAAGTTCTATTTCGTAAATATATAAGTTAATAAATATAAAATATTTACGTACTTCTTTATTAAAAAATTAATAAAAAAATCTCTAATCCCTTACTCCTTAGCCTTCCGTTTATATAATATACAAAACTATTATTCAGGTATAATAAAATATTAATTACTACTCTACTCTATATTAAAGAGGCAAAACTAAGGATTCTAGTAAGAGTAATTAAAATAAGTAATTTTCAAAACGTAACGAATATCTTACCCTAACTTAAATAATATACTAAAGAGGTTTTTTAAATTAGAAAACTAAATATTAGTAATATAACTAGGAATACTACTAGCTCTGATAATTCCTATTTAGAACTTAAATTAAAATATAACGAGTACCTTATTATGGTCTTAGATTAAAACTAAGTAAAAGAAATTACATTATAATAGTATATAATATATTCCGGCTATAAGTAGCTTAAATTAAGAAAATAATAATAATTACTCGAAGTACTATAAGGAACTACTTAGGTAAAATAACTAATTAGGATAACTTAAACCCCTAATAAAAAAAGCCTACCTCTTAATAAAAAGAATAACAAATTAAGTAATAAATTAAAAAACTTAAATATAAAATAACTAAATAATACAAAGCTATTACGGACGCTTTTATAAGACCTTGTGCGTAACTAAAATTAATACTACATATAAAAAAAAGATTAAAAAAATCTAATTAATAAATAACATACTATTAAATAAATTAATACCTAATAGTAACCCTTATTAAAAACTAAAAAAACTTAAAGAGGTTAAAGATAAATTATAAAACTAATTAGGCCCTTATAGAGATCTAATTACCCCTAAATTCTTAACTATAAGTCCGGGGACTAAATTAATAAATAATTAGCTTAAAAACATTTTTTGAAAATTATAAATATTTTCTCTTAAAGGAATAGGATCTACTTCGGTAAATCTTCCTTAATTAAGAAAAGGCGTTAATATAAAAAGTTCTTTAAATATAGTTATTTTAACCTTATAATAGCTCTACTATAAATAATTAAAATAATACCCTATAAAGCTTAGTAAGTAAAAGGGATCCTAATTCTAAAAAATACTAATTCCGAAGGCCTTTAAAATAATCCGGGAGCGTATTATTTAAGGAATTATTAAAAAAAACTATACTATATATTAGAACCCATAGTTCTTAGTAATAAAAAAGGATAGGGGCTTTTTAATTAATTAATTTTATAACTAAAATTAATACTATTACTCTCTAAAATACTTAATAATCTCTAAATATAAATAAGTTCTCTAAAAACTTTGCTACGGATTAACTTATATTTTTCTTAAATTTCTTTTAAAATATAACTAGATTTCCTTAGATAAAAAAGAGTTATAATCTAATAACCTTTTTAACCCCGCTTAGCCTATACTAATACTATACTCTCTTAATAAGAGCTACGAATTCTATAGCCTAGTTCTATTATATTATAACTCGTATCCTCTATAACTTAATCTTTAAATACTATAATACGTTCGTTAATAATATTATAATTAAAGGCTTACGCTCTTATTATAATAATAAATACTTACTTAATTACTTAGGGATTTAATAATTCGTTTATAAGTACTTATATAATATTAATTAGGTCCTTATTAATATCGAACTAGCTAGTTATATAGTATTAAAAGCTAAGTTATAGTAATACTAAATATTCGTAATTATTATTAACTACTTTTATAAGATAGAGGGTAAGTAACCAGATTAAACTAAGGTCCTAAAGATCTTTAAATAAGAAAAGTATACGAACGTCTCTAAGATTTAATTATTCTTAGGAATTATAATATTCTACCGCTATTAAATTAAGTATTTTTCTTTAATAGTAGCGCTATTATATTCCCTATTTAATAAAAATTAATTTTTTTAACTAAAGTAAATTATAAATTAAAAATAATAAAGATACTTAAAAAGTAATTACTATAGCACTAGTCCTAACTTTATTAAACTATAGCCCCTGAGGCTAAGTAAATTATCTTTATTATAAATATTAGCGTTAAGGGATAGGGTAGTATACTTAGTTAAATCGTTAATAATAAATATACTATTACTTAATATAAAAACAGAATATAGTAAAAAACTAGAGCTTAAGTACGATTTAAAAAAACTTAAGATATGAGGGGTCCTTATAAGCCTAAAACGCCTCCGTAATTATTTATTTAGTATTAATTTCTTATTAAAAACCGATACGAAAGTTCTAATTACTTAGATTAACGGCATAATAAATAACCTATTATTAATAATAATAACTTATTAACTATCCTAAATTAGACTTTTTAATTTCGAAATTAAATATATTAATAATAAAAAAGAATATAATAATAGACGGCCTATTATAAAAACCCCTAGGCCCGTCCGACCTAATTAAGGCCAAATATAATAAAAATAT
The DNA here is from genome assembly GCF_027942845.1 of Colletotrichum fioriniae. Classification (NCBI taxonomy): domain Eukaryota; kingdom Fungi; phylum Ascomycota; class Sordariomycetes; order Glomerellales; family Glomerellaceae; genus Colletotrichum; species Colletotrichum fioriniae. The sequence continues at coordinate 1,072,462 of NW_027076851.1, forward strand.
TAAGGATTTTATTAACACACAGGTTCTAAAAAATACGAGTTATAAAGACCTTTTTTTTTATTACGTATAGTTATAATAACGCTTTCTATTAATCTAATTAAAGAAATAAATATTTTACCTAATATACTAGTACTAAATAAGAACTAGTTAGATCTCTTAAAACAAATTACTTATTTCTTACTTATATTAAAAAAAATTAGTAGGCGTATTATATCATTAATTTTAACAATTTAAATAAACGGTAATACGATTTATAATCTAATATAAGCTCTTATTTTAATAAGGGACGAAGACCTAACCCCATTTAATATAAGTAATTAATAATAAACGCCGGTAGGTTAATTTAATTAATAAAGTATATAATAAATTAGGGTATAGGGGACGGGAAGTAACTTATTTCTACTTCGTAAAATAATATTACTAGTTAGGAATATATATTAAAGTTAAAAAAATTAATTACGATTTATAAAGCTTATTAGAAAGCTAGGTTACAGTATTTTAATAACCCTTATATCTTAATTATTCTAATTTACGAGCCCTTTTTAAGAATTTATTTAAATATATAATATATTAAGAAGTAGAAGGTTATTAAAGCTTATTACGAATTTATAGGGTACCTAGAGGCCCGGATTATAATAAATATTATATTAAAGAATATTATGAAGTTTATTTAAGAAGATATTATTTACTACTACGGGATTTATAGTACTCTAATTATTAATAAGGGACGAGAGAATATAAGCGCCGTTACTTAACTTAATTAGTACTACGGAGTATAATATAAGGTTATATTAACTTATAATCCCCTGTACTAATAAACTTTTTAAAAAAGGCTATTAACTAATTATATATACGCTATATATCTAGTTAAATTAAGGGAAAAAAAGACATTAGGCCAATACTTTTAACTACTCTCTTTATAAACTAAATAATAATTAAAGCATTTTCTAAGTATATACTTTTTTATCTAGTTTATAAATAATAAATAACAACCCTAATCAAGGGGCGGACAATAATATAGTAAATACTTAACTAAGATAATATTCGTATACTAAACTAAGAGATTTAAATATAATTATAAGCCTTTACCTCCCTTAAAAAAAACTAAGAAGCGGCTATAAATAAAGTTACCTATTACTGAGCCTAAACTCGTAATTAGTTTAACTCTAAATATTCTCTTTAGCTAATTAAACTATAACTAAGTAATTTAATTTTAATCTTTAACGTTTATTAAAAAAATTAATATATTAATATCTAAAAAGCTTAACTATTATTAATAAGGGCCTTTTTTATATTTACTTTACTATTCTAAGTAAATTATTATACTAACTAGAAATACTAGCTAGTAACTTAATTACTAGGGCTACGTATATTAGTAATTAGCTTAAAAAGTTCTTTAAGTTTTTTAAATAAACTTTATTTATCCCCTAATAAAACTAATCTCCATGAGGACTTTACTTCTAATCTAACTAACCTCTTATATCTAAATAATAGCTTATTTAATATTATAATCTTATTTATTAATTATAATAATAATATTATAAATTTTAAGGATAAAAAAACGCTACTAACCTCTAGGTAAACTAAATCCTATATAAAAATATTGTCCGCGGGATAAGCTATTACTTATTATATTTAATCTCTTACTTAATATTACGAATTTTATTTATTTAAATATCTATTTTATAAGAAATCCTACCTAAATCCTACTAATTCTTTACTAATTATTTATTTTTTTTAACTAGATCTAATATAAAAAATATAAAAAAGATAATAAAAAAAAGAAAATTATTTTTTTTAAAAAACTATATTAAAAAAACCCTTAACGACCTTACGTACTAATTATATTATTATATTAAACTTAAAACCCCCCTTAATTATCCTAATCCTACTTAGCTACCTGCGCAGCCTATTATATTTTAAGGCGCTAGTAGTTTTTATAAATTACGAACTTATTAATCTCTATTAAAAGTAATATACTACCTTAGTACTAGGAGCATACTTACTTTTTAGTATTAACCTTAGCTAATTAAATATAATTAGAAATTATATAGACCGAAGTTTTAACCCTCGTAATATCTAACGGGATTAAAAAACTTTACTTAATTACTACTTATTTTATAATAATATCGATAACCTTACTTAGGATCGGCTCTAAATTAACTAACCTCTTATTACTCGTTAATTATATTTTTATTTATTTCGTAATTATATAATTTACCTAACTTAGTATATATATAATTATTATATTAATTATAAAAAGCAGCCCGGGAGAGAGACGTATTTAAAGTAAGGGACTAATCTCCTAACTAGCTCCTTAGTATTATTCTTAATATATTTTTTAGAACGATTACGTATAATAATCGTAAAGAAGAGTATTTTAAACGCTATAAACCTAAATAAATAGGGAATTAATAATAGGGGTTCGATCAGATAGTTACTAAAAAAAGAGGATTAAAAGGACTAGCGTAATCGAGGTTAATAAATATATAATAACTTTACGAAGTTAAACTATTAATAATATTAATATTTTAAATATACGTCTAAATAACGTTCTAATTTATAATTAATTACTAAAAGTGCTATATAATCTAATTATTATTATACTTATTAATTTAAGGATTTAAAATATAAAACTTAGTATAGAGCTACCTAGCTATTTTAAAAAGGGTTACTTATTTTATAATCTTAAGGATCTTTAAAAAAATTTTTAAATTAGAATAAAAAAATAAAAGGATCGAACGGAGTAATACTTACTATAGCTTATTTATTATTAACGTTTCGGAGCTTATAGTTTTAAAGTTATATAAACTTATTTTTATTAAGGGTAAAAAAGAGTACTACTAAGGCTAAATATTATAATAAGAGGTTTTAATAAACTAATACGAATTACTAAATAAACTTATATTAAGTAAATTAATTATAAAAAAAAAGAAAAGAAAAAGACTATAGGGACGAGAATATTATAATAATAAAATAGATTATTAAAAAGAAGAAGTTAAAAGAAATAGAGGGATTAGAAAAAAAGGCCTTTATATTCCTTTAAATCTAATAAATAAATAAAAAAAAGTATTATAAGCCTCTTAGCTAACTAATATTAAATTATAACTACCTTGTAATAAGAAAAAAGAGTAATTTATAGGATCAGGACCTTCTTATTATTATAATTTAATACCTTCTTTTACAATTAACCAGAGGCTACCCTTATAATTAATATAAAAAAATAGCTTTTTATTTAACTACTTAACCTTTTCTTTTTCCTTCTTTAACTAATAATAACTATATTAGTTTTATTAAATATTTTAGTAACGCTAAGTTACCCTTTTTTTTATATTTATATAATATAATCCTTAACTAATAATATTACCCTTAAATAATTATAATTAACTACGATAACCCTTACTTTTTTCTTATACCTTCTAATCTATTTAGCAATTTTAATTAGTTATTATTAATTAGGTTTTATTTCTTTTTTACCCTCTAATCCCCTACGTAATTACTAACTAAATTATTTATAATAGCTCTTTTTTCTTTTAATTCTCTTATTAAGCTAAGTATAAGTTATAATAATGTATAGATCTAGGGTTTAGTTATAATATAAGACTTTAAAAAATAATACTAAGTATTAGTTAAAAAAGATAAGACCTAATTAGATATATCGGCTTCGACTTAACCCCTCTTATAAATATTAATAATATTAATTACTCTTAGTTCGTTAATTTTAATATAAACTATCGCTTTAATAAATATACTATTAATTACTAAAATATATATCCTAATTAAACCGAATTCCTTTAGATAATCCTAACTCCTACTACTTTTATATACCCTAAATAGCTTAATATAAGGAATACTATTTTTATAATTAGAGTAATAACTAAAAATGTTTAAGGATTAAAATAATAAAAAGACTTAAATAAGTTAGAGTAAAAAGTAAAGTAAATAATATTCTAACTAACTACTATAACCTCTAAAAACGCTTATTATAAAAAAACTAGATTTAAAAGTACGAGATTGGGTTTATAATAAAAATTATAATACGAGATCTTATACTAATCCGTAATATTATAATAATTAAAAAAAGATAAAAAAGTATATTTAAAACTAATAAGGTCCTGACTCTAATATACTAAACTTATAAAATTATAAATACGATTAAGACTTTAGTATACTTAATACTCTTCCCTTTTTTATATAAACGATCTTAATTATTTTACGAGAATAATTATTAATTAATAAAATAGTATAGTTTATTAATACGATCCGAAGTAGGCTCTTAGCTACTTAAAGTATATATTTATTAATAATATCCGGGTACTTAAGGCTTTTTATAATAAAATTAATATACCTTTTATATTTAATAACTAATTAATACGAGCGCTTATATAATTCTTATAATATAATAACTTAGTAAATAAGAATACGGTCTATATATACTTAAGTAATTTTATAATATAATTTAATATAATTAATTATACCTAACTAAGAACACTTTCTAAAAAAAGCTATAACCTAGTTAGATTATTTAATAATAAGCTTTATATAGCTTAAATTTAATAAATTAGTACCGAATTCGGGTATTACGGTATTTATAAATATAATATAATAAAACTACCTCCTAAGAGGTCCTTAAAAAAATATTATAGCTAAATAAGATACTATATAAAGAGCTACTCTCTAAATTAAATAACTCTAATTATATTATAATTAACGTTTATAAAATACTAATACCCTAAAAAAACCGTTATTTAATTATTTATTTTTAATATTACTAAATAAGACTCCTAAGTCTATAATCCCTATAACTACGGTTACTATATAAATATTAATTAAGTACTTAATATAAAAAGTAATAAAAATAATAAAGGATTTATAATAATAAATTAAATTTTACGAGTTAACTCCCCTTTACGTAAATCCTTAAGAGTTCCCTTAAATATCTATAGGTTAATAATTAATAATAATAAATATTAAATATTATAACTAACTGGAGCTATTAACTAAGGCTAGTAATTATTTAATTAATATAACTAAAAAACCAAATTATTTACTTAATTAAAACTCTTAAAACTAATAGGGTAATATAGTTTTTGTTAAATATATCTCTATTTAAATCGCCTTCTCGTTATATTCTTATTTTTAATAAAGCTAGTTTAAGTAATTAGACCGGTAGCTTTTCGGAGACCCCGGGTAGGAATACGAATAAGTTTATAAAAAGTCCGCTAATTAAAGCCCTAAAGATCTAGTTATAATAAGAAGTTATTAAATTTATACTCTCTAATATTAATCGAGCTATATAAAAGAACTATAAATAATAATATTACGAGCTAACTAAATTTTATTAGGACCTTTTAAATCGTTATAATATGTATAAAACTAAGCTTAATATTAATAAGAATACTAAATAATAATAAATTAATTAGTATAATAACCCTGATTATAAAAGCCGTATATATAACTCTATTTTATATACTTTAAATATTACTATTTATTATAAATAATAATTTTAAAAGTTAAGAATAAGACTTTACTAAGAAATAATAAAATAAGAATTAAAAAAAAACTATAAAAAAAAAGGGTAAGGGAAAAGTATAAAATATAGTTTAATTATTTATATTTAGCTAAACTAATCTAAAATAATTTTTTTTATAAAAGATTAAAAAAAAAGAAATTAGGGGATAATTAAAGTAGGGTAGGGTAATTAGTCTTAGCAATTCCTTTTTAAAGTTTAATTAGGATAAGGAAATAAATACTATATAAACCGATTAAAAGAGGATATAAGGGTAAAAACCCCAATTAAAAAATAAAAATAGAGGGATAATATATCTTTTTAACTTTAATTATATTATATATTTTCTTAAAATTAAATTTAAGCCTTTTTAATAATTTATTTTTTAAATATAATAATATAGAATAATTAAGAAGTTTACCCTTCTAATCGAGCTTAGTAATATCTCTAATTAGGAGACTTATATTTTTTTTAATTAAAGTAATTCCTACCTAATCGAAGGAGGCATCTTATATTATTTTAGTAAGTATAAGTAGTTCTTTTAAAGTATTGTACCGCTAAAGTCCTCTCTACCCTACACGCTTTTAATATATAAAATAATTAATTTCTAAACTAGAAATATTAATAAGTTAGCTTATAAACTTATTATTATTAAAATAAAAAACTATAAGCTTTTAAATAAAAATAAGAATATTAAATAAGTACTAAAGGGTAAAAGAGACCTAGTTACGTTTTAAAAAACTACTTAATAATACTAAAATAGAGGTATTAAAAATAAAAAAAGGGTAGTATTAATATTAAAAAAGAAATAACCCTTAGAAAAAAGGGTTATATAAAAAAATACTAAACTACGCGCACAATAATACAATAATTATAAAAAACTTAAAGATAACGTACGAACTTATAAAATAGTTTAGAATAATAATAAAAAAAGAGGGTAATATATAGTTTTAATTAATTTCGTACGTTATAAGTAAGTTAATTTATAAAAAAAGTTAAGAAGTTATAAAGAGTACGTCGCTTATTATAATACGTCGCTCGCTATATAAATACGTTAAGCTTAATTATTATTATAATAAGGTTATTAATAAAATAAAATTAACTTATTTTATAATAATCTAAACCTAGTTTAGGTTCCTTATTAATAAGTAAATAGTTTAACGTTTATTAAATTCTATTTTAGTATAATAAAAAGAGCTAATATTAAAAAAATTAAAAAGCGACGTTATGATAAACGCTTAGTTATTATAAACAAGTTATTTTTATAATAACTTTTTTAATATTTTTAGCTTTAAATTTCGAAGGCTTAAAACACTAATAAGTTATATTTTTATAATTTATATTTCTATTGAAAGTTAAAATTAAGGGGATTTTTTACCCTTTTATTTTATTGAAAGTTTCTATTTTTTTATAAACCCTTCTTAGAATACTTATATTATAATTTAATAAATATACTACCCTAGCTAAACTCTTTATTTAATAATATTTTTAGCCTAGGTCGGCTTATAAAAGACTTTAAAACTGAAATTTAAATATAAATCTAGCCCTACTTTCTGGGGCGGTCTTGGGGAGCTCGTGCCGCTTGTTTTATGGCACTTGGTGCACCTGCTCTAGGGTACCTGGGGACTTGCTCTAGGGTACTTGGGGCCTTCCCAGGGCACTCGTGGCGCCTGTTCTAGGGTACTTGGGCACCTGCTCTAGGGTACCTGGGGCGGTCTCAGGGCACTCGTTCTAAGGTACTTAGAGCCTTACTAAAGCACTCGCGGCACCTACTCTAAAATACCTAGAGCGGCTCTAGTATACTCAAAACCGCCAGTTCTGTACTATCTACTCTAAAGTACTTAAGCACTACATAACGCCTTTAGCCTAGCCAGCCGTCTCCTATTCTAAAGTACCTAGTAACGTAACACGGCACTTAGCTACCTCGGGAGCGCCCGGGTAGCTACTATCACCACTACCACCGCTACTAAAACTAGTAAAATACCTCGTACCCCCGCGGCCCATAGCCACTAAAATTTATAAAAAAATTAAGGCAAAAAAAAGCTTACCCTTAGTAAATTATAATAATAAAGCTACTCTACTACTTATAGGACCCTTTTGTATATCTAAATCGTTTATAAAAGATTTAACCCCGCTCGTATTAAAATTATAATTTATAAAATACTACTACTCGCTTTGAGAGTAATAAAAGAATTGCCTACTAAGACGCTAAGCTAAAGCCTATTTATATCTATCTATACGTATAAGAAATATCGTTACGTTCTAATATAAATTTTAATTTAAAAGCGTTTAGCTATTATTTAATAAATAATAGTATCGTAGCACTACCTAGTCAAATAACTACAAAAACTAATTATTTAAATAAGTAGTTCCTCTCGTACTAAGCTTAATTACTATTATGATAAAGTTATTAATAAAGTAAAACTAACCTATCTTATAACGGTCTAAACCTAGCTCACGTTCCTTATTAATAAGTAAACAATCTAACGCTTACTAAATTCTATTTTAGTATAATAAAAAGAGCTAATATTAAAAGATTAAAAAATAACGTTGCTATAAACGCTTAGCTACCACAAGCTAGTTATCCCTATAATAACTTTTTAGTACCTCTAACCTTAAATTTCGAGAGATTAAAAAATTAATAAGCTATACTTTTATAGTTTATATTCATACTAAAAATCAAAATTAAAAAGACTTTTACCCTTTTATTTTACTAAAAATTTCTATTCTCTATAAACCCCTTTAAAACATTTACGTTATAGTTTAATAAATATACCGCCCTAGCTAAACTCCTTACTTAATAATATTTTTTAACCTGGGTCGGCCTGCGAAAGACTTTAAAACTAGAAATTAAATATAAATCTAGCCCCTGCTTTATTAAATAAATAAAAAAATAATAGGAGTAGTAGTATTTTACTAGTGCTAAAGCTCCTACCTATTTTATACCTCCTATATCTTTTATAATATTAAACTAGAATTAAGCTTAATAAAGTCTTTTTTTCCTACTAATTCTACTAAGCCCTGTTCCCTTAGCTATAGTTTCGCTAAATAGTAAATAGGGATAATAAGAATCTCGTTAATCTATTTATACGCGTCACTAATTAAATAATAAAGCATTTAGCTACTTTAAAAAAGTTATAATTACTCCTGCTGTTTACCTACGCTTAATTAAATTCCTTTACTTTAATATTTAAAATACTAAGTAGAAATTATATTATATTAACACTACTTTTTAGCTATCGCAATACTATATTTTAATTAAATAGTTAAATTCCCCTTATCTATACTAGTTCTAAGTTAGTTATTAACTATATACTGGACGGCTAAAGCTTACTAAAAATATTAAAACCTGAGTACTAAAAGCCTCCGGCTAGTTACCTAGCTAGTAGCAACTTACTCCTAAGCCGTCTACCTAAAGCCTAACGTACCTAACCCTTAGAACTAATCCTTATCCCGAAATTATAGATCTATTTTACTAACTTCCCTTATTTATATTATTCTATTAACTAGAGGCTATTTACTTTAAAGACCTATTATAATTATAAATATGACTTAGTATAAAAATTATTCCTTCTCGCGGATTTTTAAAAAACGTCGAGAGCGTACTAGACTTAACAAAAGTACTAAGCTTTTCTAGCTATTAAACCCTAGCTCTAAATAAACTAATTTTAAAATAATAAACCGTTAAAAAAAAAAAAGAACTCTACCCGGGGCCCCCGCTATTATCTCTGCATTTAGTTATGTTACCGCATAAAACCCATATCTAAATACTAAAATATTAACTAGCTTCCCTTTTACTATACGGGGCATAAGTACCCCTTTAAAATAGAACTTCCTTATAATTTAAGATTAACTAACTTATATTTAACCGCTATTTATATAGAACCTTTCCCTACTTCGGTCCTTTAAGTTCTTATTAAAATATTTATTACTATTACTAAGATTTATACTAAAAGCCGTTTTACCTGGGCTTATACCCTAAGCTTCGTTACTAACCTCTACGTCCGCTTACTCCTTAGTATATTATTTTTATACTAAGAGCGAAGTATAAATAAGTTACTTAAGCGCTATCTATTTTTAGAGCTAATATATTTAGTAAGTAAGTTATTATATAGTCCTTAGCAAATTCTAACTTTTATAGCTACCGTCCTACTATTAAAATATATTAATACTTTTTATAATATTTAATAAGTAACTACTCTAGTACTTTAACCTTACGTTTAGTTTATCCCGTATCGCTAGTTCTATTTACTAAAAAATAGCCTACTAATATTAATATATTCGAATACCTACGTTTAACTAAATAATAAGGGCTTCTTATATATTTAAAATTTAAAAAATAAATAAAAAGTAAAAAAATAGCCCCTGAGTCCCTAATTATTCGTTTTACCTTATAAAACTAAGCTTAATACTACTATCTTAAAAAAAACTTTAATAAAAACTAGCTACTAAAAAGTTCGATTAGTCTTTTACTCCTATATGTATATTTAATAATCGATTTATATATTAGAACCGCTACGAGCCTCTACTAAAATTTCCTCTAGCTTTACCCTATACACGTATAATTCACCTTTTTTTAAGTCTAACCCTATATACTCTTACTTAAATCTATCTAAAAAATATTAAAATTGGTTAATAATATACCAAAGCTCTTACTTACGTTTACTTTTATTACGTATAGGGGTTTAATACTTAAATACTCATATATAAAATTAACTCCTTAATCCGTATTTTAAAATAAGTTGCTAATAATTATTATATTAATATCTTTATAAAGCGCGTACCTTAGCCCGCTAAAAGGTATTATATAACAAGCTATAATACTCCCTAAGAAGAGCTACGTTCTTAAAACTTTTATCCCTAATAGCAAACTAATACTAGCCTATACTAGTAAAGTACCCTAGCCGCGAGAGTTAAGTAATTTATTAAATATAAATCTAGTTATAAACGCTTCCTTTTTAATAATTTTATATACTATTTAACCCTTTTTTTTAAAATACTTTTTATTTTTTAATTACTTTATTTATACGCTATTAGTCTCTAGCTAATATTTAGTTTTAAAAAAAATATACCTTTTATTTAGAATAGTATTCCTAAACTACTTAACTTGTTAAAAGAGCTTTATAAAAGCTTAGTATCTAATTATACGGGGCTCTTACCCTTTATAGCGTCCTGTTTTAAAGAACTTGGAAGGCACTGTATTAAAAACATCCTTTATAAATTATAACTCGGGCCTAGGGCTAGATTTTAAATTTAAGCTATTACTGTTTTACTCGCTATTACTAAGGTAATCCTTATTAATTTCTTTTCCTCTACTTATTAATATACTTAAGTTTAGTAAATATTCCTACCTAATCCGAGGTTAACTTATAAAAAATTTAAAGGTTTAATAGTAAAAGTCCCTCCGGATCCTAGTATAAAACGTTAATTACTACGTAAAAGAGGCTCCGGGAAGGTCCGCTACTACTTTTAAAGGCCCACGTTAGCTATAAGGCTCTAAAACTAAGCAGTACTTAAGAATTAAAATAATGCTCGAATAAGTATATTTACTAAAATATTAACGAGCGTAATATATATTTAAAAATTTAATAATTTACTAAATTTTATAATTTATATTACTTATTGTATTTCATACGTTCTTTATTAATACTAGAACTAAAAAAATCCGTTATTAAAAATTTTAATTATTTACTTATACTACTTAAAAAAAGACGTCGTATAAATAGAGTTTAGTTTCCTCTGGTAAGCGCCCCGTCCCTATAATAAGGGCTAGTGTTAAAAAAAAGGCCCGCGAGAAGCTTTCCTTACTTATTAAAATAATAATTAAATATATTTATAAAAAGTTATAGAATAGTAACTTAGTAATAATCCCTTTACTAGTTTACTAATAAAAACCTTATTACGACTTTTATTTCTTTTTAAATAACTGAGTTTAAATAACTTTCTGGCCCTAAGTAATAATTACCTACCTCTCTAAGCTAGTCTAAAAGCCTTACTAAGCTATTTAATTAATAATAATAACGGGTAGTATATATAAAAAAGCAAGGACGTAATTAATATAAGCTAATAACTTACGCTTATTAAAGATTCTTTATTAAAAAATAATAATTATAATACTCTATTTCTAATATAATAGAGTTTAATAAAATTACCTAGGCCTTCTAGCTAAAGGAGAACTTGCTAGCTCCGTTAATATAACGTGCATACGGCCTAGAATATCTAAAGAGTATTATAAACTTATTATTACTTTAAACTTCTATTAGCTTAAGCTAATAATCCTTTTAAAAAAGCCGGTATACTATTAAAATAATACGGACTATTTAATAAGTTAAGGTCTCGTTTATTATTATAATTAAGTAAATAAATTACTTTACTAACTAAGAACGGCTATATACTACCACCTATAAAATCAAAAAAGAGCTCTTAATTTATTAATCCTTATTATATTTAGACTTAGTAAGTTTCTCCGTATTAAGTTAAATTAAACCGCAAGCTCTACCCTAGTAGTACCCTTTTATTAATTTTTTTAAATTTTAACTTTACGACTATATTCCCCTAGAACCTAAGTACTTTAATTTTTTGTAAAGTACTAAATGAGTTAAAAAATAATATTATCCGATCCTTAGTTAGTATAGTTTATAATTAAGACTATGACAGTATCTAATTATCTTCGATCCCTAACTTTCGTTCTTAATAAATAAAAATATCCTTAGTAAATACTTTCGTAATAATTAGTCTTTAATAAATTTAAAAAATTTCACCTCTAATAATTAAATATTAATACCCTAACTATCCTTATTAATTATTATAGCGGTCCTAAAAAACTAATAAAATAGAACCATACGTCCTATTTTATTATTCTATATTAATATATTTGAGTAAAGGCCTACTTAGAGCACTCTAATTTTTTTTAAAATAAAAGTCTTATTTCTCTAGTATACTTAGTAAAGGGTATACGGTTCTATAAAAAAAAAGGCCCGGCCGAACTAGTATACGTAATAAAGCGGACCGGCCAACTAAGCCTAAGGTT